>NC_060153.1:15635505-15683791 GCF_021292245.1 Micropterus dolomieu | reverse complement strand
ATGACAGACAACCATACACTAGAGAGAACCTCCTAAGGGCAATGGAGCTGGCGTGTGTTGACATCCCAGTGGAGAACTTCCAAGGATGGATCCGCCATTCCAGGGCGTTTTTCCCGCGGTGCCTGGCAAGAGACAATATAGCCTGCGATGTGGATGAGGTGATGTGGCCCGATGCAGCTCAGCGACATGATGCCGCACAGTGATTGTGGTGTAAATAAAAAAAACTTCACACCCTGATCATGTTTTCAAGAGTACTGTTGTGTGCAATAGATTCTGTTTTTGCATTGAGTTGTGTTACAGTAGTGTACAGAATTTACTATAGATTTATACTCTTAATATGAAACTCACAAATCTAAATGCCCAATCCTCTGCAGAGATCTAAGAAGATCCATTATTGTAAAGTTTCTAAAAATATGCATTGGCAGTTATGAAACAAAGAACCTTCTCACAAATTGAGCATTGTGTTTTCAATTGTTTTGCTGTAGTGTGTAATGATGTGTATAGTGTTTACATTTTTGAAAGCTTCGAGCTGCTCTTTTGGTGTGAAAGTTTTGAAGGGAGAAGGTGTGGTTGTGTTTATGTAGCTTTAGAAAAGGGTGTTGTGTTTAGACATTGGAGAACATGGACGAAACGTTTGTGACATGTGTTTTAGCATTTGAGAAACTGTAACATGCTCATGATTAGCAATATAAAATTTAGCAAATTTATCAGCGTCAACATGCATTCAGTTAGCATCTTTGCCATGTAGCATCAAAGTTACAACCACAGTGCGAAATAGTTGATGCTGGTGGTGGAAAGTAACTACATTTACTCAAGTACTGTACTTAAAAGTAGTTCTGAGGTACTTATACTTTATTTCTATTTTATGATGCTAACATACATACTACTCCACTACATTTCAGAGGGAAATATTGTACTTTTTACTTCACTACATTTATTCGACAGCTGTAGTTTCTAGTTACCTTTCATTAAAATATTTCACTTCCTTTAAAAAAACATATGAGAAAGCTATAAAATACAATGCATTGTTAAAGATTAACCCAGCTTTACAGCTAATACTTTTGAGTAGGTAGTTTTGAATGCATGGCTTTGACTTGTTTTGCGTGGTAGTGTTGGTACTTTTACTTAAGTAAAAGATCTGAATACCTCTTTTCCACACAAATTCTCATACAGGGCCAGAGAGACAGTCTCACCCAGGGTTCATCTCCAGCCAGGTCTCCAGCTGTCCAGCTTTAGGGGCGTCCAGTCCTGTCAGGATGTTCCCACTGTCTACATGGATGACCTTCACAGGCAGGTCACTCATCTGACTCGTCTCATCCAAAGGCTGCAGGGGAGGAGGAAAGTTATCTTTTGGACTGGGCTACTTTCATTGAGCTGGATTTAAATGGTGGCTAATTAAAATTAGACCAAGCTTTAGATAGTAAGGCTGTATGTTCAAGTTGATTTTCCATCAGTGATAATTACGCTGCTGCTGTTTGGCCAAATATCCAATTATGATTTAGTATATGCAGTGTAACACACATTTTATTCTCTCTTTGTGGTTTAATTTGCTGTATATCATATTGTTTGCCATTCCAGTTGTTTTCATGTGTGACAAATTATTTACTAGTTTTCTGAATATGCGCACATTGCTACAATAAGCTACAGCCAATGGCTTTTAAGTTTAGTCACCAGTCGCAGATAGGTATCGTTTCGATATGTGTTTATACAGCGTGATGTTTGTTAGCGCCACTGATGAAAATCTAGATGATCAAAATGTTGATAAAAGTCATTGTGTGAGCAAAGAACAGTGGGCAGATTCGACTTGCTGCTGTGACACTAAAAACTAAAAAGCAAAACATAACCCCCTGAAGCTTTGTGTGAAATCTGATCTACAGTATGCTGTTTAAACACAACATACTGTAGATCAGATTTCAGGAGGTCTCAATGATAACCACAGAAAACAAAGAATCAGGTTTGCATTGTGAACCCAGCATATTCAAAGAGCGAGCATATATTTTCATAAACAAAATCAGTGACTTTGAATATCTGCTTTAACTACCTCTTCCTTTCTAGAGTAGATACAAAGTAATCTACACACTGTTACACACTGCATCTACTCACCTCTCCATCAGGACCTAAGGCAGGAGCCTGACCCTCAGCAATCTCCAACTGCAAGACAAGAAGAAGTTAATCTAATCCCTACAGAGATCGTATACGACTTGTGTAAAAGTCATTGATTATCAGAAACAAAGATCATTGGTGCTGAGTATAATTGAATAAAACAGAGAAGAAATTTGACTCGAGTGTCGGAGGTGTAGACTGTCACATTTACATTTAACTCTCCTACTGTTTTCCATACCTTCTTCTTTTTCTTCTTCTTCTTCTTTTTCTCCTTGAGGGCCTGTGCAGCTTTATGAGCTCTGACCAGCTCAGTGAGGTTGGCGACATACTCGTCAGTTTGCTGCAGCAGGTAGGCCAGACGCTTATCCTTCTTCTGGTCGATCAGTTTACGATAGCCTTCCTCATCCTCAGCCTGGGAGGACAGACACATGCACAGTGTGTGTAGGAGGGTGTGCATACAGGTAAGTGTGTAATGTGCATGCTTGTGTAACTCTGTCTAAGTCTGTGTAAGTCTGTCTCCATTATGGTTTCTACTCACCATAAGCCTCCTCATCCTCTCTTTCTCAATACGCTCATTCTCTTTCTTCTGCTCCCGTTCAGTGTTGGCATGGTAGGTGGCCACAGCCTTGGTCAGTTTCTGCATTTTGCCTGTGATGGAACGGTGGTACTCTTTGAAGTCTTTGGCGTGCTGCAGGATGCTGTTGAGGTACTCCTAAGTAAGAGTCCAAGTGTGGGTGAAGATAAAATACAGGAGAAGAAAGGAGTCAATCTAATCAAAAGCACTACTTTTAATATGATTGCAAGTAACGTCACAACTGCATTCGTCTTTTACCTGATGTTTCTGCCTGCGTTTGCGCTCCTGCTCGATCTTCTGCTGTTTCTCCAGTTTCTCTGTGATGCGGGCCTCTCGCAGAGACTGACGTTTGCTTCGCTTGTAGGCCTTGGCGTCAAGGGCGGTCTCCAGAGCTGTGTCACGACGCATGCACACCACCACCTCTTGACGCAGCTGTGGGTAGTCGTGCACACAGACAAATATACAAACATGGACTCCACCACTGAAAACATGCAGAAATGTGATGCTGTGAGGGTTAAAGGTGAAGGTGAAAACATGAAGCTTGATGATTTATTGCATACCTGTCTCTGGAAGTTAAGAAGCCGGAGGGCTTTGAGCTCTATAGTAGCTTTGGTACGTAAATCACCAGCCAGAGAACCCGGCAGGTTCTCCAGTTCAGCAATACGATGAGTGATACGGGCCTGTAACCTGAGGGAGCAAATACCACTGAGTTGCAGTATTTTCATTATGTTGGCTTTATGTTTTTCTTTTTTTTGAATATAATTCGAAGAAAAATTTGCAAGAAGACTCTCTAGCAATGTACTGCTTATGGTACAATATACAGTAATCTTAACCATTCAAATAGCTTAAGTTTATTTTAGTCATTTTCTACTCAAGAAAAAGAAAATTAGATAAACTTTGCATCCCCAAAGGTACTGGTGTACCTGTACTCTCGCTCCTGTAGTATCTCCACTGGGTCGAGGCCGCAGGGTTTCTGAATGGGGGTAATGCGGTTCTGCTTGGCGTGGTAAGGCATCATGGGAGTAGGCTGTGCCGGCTGGCCGGGGGACTGGGTCTGTGGAGGCATTACTGGGGAGGCAGCGGGGGGAACAGAAGGAGGGGCAGGAGAGGGCCGGCCAGTGGGCTGAGGGGGAATCAGCTTTTGGGGTGCATTGGAGGGGGCTGCTGCATTCACCATGGGGCCTGGAAGAGAAGTAATGGAATTAATAATTATGGTTAAAACTGACATGAATTCTGACAATTAATACTAATAATAAGTATTCACATGGCTGTGCTCCATTTACGCCATGACAAAACAGAATACACACCAGGTGTAGGTTTTAGTGAGAATGTCTGCAATGAAAAAGGTAAATATTCAATGTATAGAAAATGTATTATTTTCATGTAAAAAAACTGAATAAAGTGTTTAGGGTTTCCACTATAATTCTGTTTTTGGTTGGGTTGAAGTGGTGACTTAAGCAACATTTAGACCACAGGACACCCTAACATCTTCTGCTGCACAAGAAGTTATAATCTACATGTTTAAAGGTAAACTGTGGAGTTTATGACCCCTTATTTTTTGTATCGTGCACGTCGGTGAGGATGCACATATGGGCAAAGAGAGACACATACCTGCTGACGGTTTTATGCTATTCTATTGATCAACAGTTGATGGCGGAAAGGCACCAATGGAGATGGAAATGGAGTAATACACCAACAAAGACGGGGAAGATGAAGACTGCTAGCAAGTAAACACGGATGTAAACAATGTAGGTTTCATGAGAAAAGAATTGCAGTCAACAAGTTTGTTAGACCTCAAGGATACACACAATGAGTTTTGTTGTGAAACACTGCAAGAAGAAAACTCCACAGGGCACCTTTAGGTAAGCTAGAACTGATTGAATGAAATAGATATTAAGATAAATACCAGAAAGTAGAATAAATGTAATAAGCTGCAGGCAATGAGTGTCTTATTATTACAGTAGAATGGGCAAGAGACTACAATTTGAACATAATATTAAAGCCATAAACTCTTATCATCTTAAATTATGATGTTAAAGAGGTGGTATTGTTCTCATTTTCAGGTTCAAAATCCTATTTAGGGGTTGTACCAGAACAGGTTTACATGGTTTAATTTTCAAAAAACACCATATTTTTTGTCATACTGCACATTGCTGCAGCTCCTCTTTTCACCCTGTGTTGAAGGCTTTGTTTTAGCTATGGAGTGACACATCTTGTCTCTGAATGATCTTTGTTGGGAGTTGCACATGCGCAGTTCCTAGTAAAGGACAACTAGCCAATCATAAGCAGAGAAGGGCAGGTCAGCGAGAAGCCGGTAAACAGCTTCAATTCAGCTGTAGGCTACATGTTGCCGACCAGCTTGGCACTCTGGCAGTTTCAGAGTGGTTAGTTAATTAATCTGTAACAAAAGTATCTTTAACAAAAGTATCTTTAATCCATAAAGTTTTAACTGAGCTCTTTCTGGACTTTCTGTCCATTGACTGCCTGGAGGGTAGCTAGTGATTGGAAGGGAGAGGAGAAGTGTGTGCTGCAGCTCAGTGTTTTTCCACCGGTGTTTTTGAGGGCGTGTCCGAGTAGCTGCTTGGCGAGTGTTATATGAGCAGCATTTAGCTTTCGAGAAAGGGAAACGGCTGGACTACAAACGAGCTGTTTTCAGGCAGAAACTCCCTTTGGGCTTGACTTTGGGCTTTTTAACTTTGCAAACCTATTACATGCACAAAAAAGATATATAATTCAATAAAAGAGAGGGAAAAAGCCAAAAAGCATAATACCACCTCTTTAATAAAAGGTCAATATTGGCGTCACATTATGGATTATGAACTCTTCTAAACCTATCAATTAGGGGTAATAACTAGAATTGATATGTGCATACCAGCTCTCTGGTATAGTAAAAGGTTTCTTCTTAGGTACTCACACTAGTTCAGCAATAAAAGAGATCCCAAAAGGTCTTAAAGCAGCACCACATACCTTCCGACCAGGACTTGGGAGGTCCATTTGGGTTTTGTCCCTGCATTCCAGCTGGAATCCCCGATGGGCCCGGAGGAGGCATGTTGGGACCCATCATTCCTAATGAAACAAATAAGGGCAGAGTCTAATTATACATTTAAACATTTGCTTTTTTTAAATTTGAGAAGAGGTCTGTGGGAGGTTTATCAAAATTTGCACCTAACTACAGTAGGACATATACTTGAATTAATTTCGGTCTTTAATCAATAATGGAGACAACAAGGCAAGAAATTATTAAATGAAAGGCAATAACTTAAATACCACAGTTAAAAACAATACAACACAATGACACAACATACAATTTTCTTTCAATACACATACTAACATCAAACAAAATACTTACAGTATCCTGCACTCTATATTACTAATGCAAATGTGGCTTTTTGATCATGTTTTCATATTCATGTTCAATTTAAAACTTAGTAAGTGTGCTACATGTTTTTACTTCCTCAATGCGGCTGTCTAATAAATACACCCTTTTCACTTAAATACATTATTTTTTTAAATGTGTAAATTCCTTGAAAATCATATTGATTTTAAACAACCTTTGGATACGTTCAGGTAATAATTGATTTTTAACTCTATACACGATTTTACTTTATTTTACGTTTTAAAGTCTCCCAAATCTCAAAATTTAGTCTTTAATATAATAAGCAGTGAGTTCGCTGGTTCATGGTAAGCAGGTTTGTAAACAAAACAATTGTTATAGCTCTCTTTTTGAAGTATAAAAATCAGATTTGCATTTGTTTATTATGTATTTCCCAAGATTCCACACAGTATGTTCTATATGGATTTATAACAGTATAAGGTATAGAATGAAACTTCATATAGAAAATGCTGAATTGAATCCAGTATTTCACTTGACATTCTTGCTTAATATTGTCAAAGAATATTCTTAGGGGGCTTAATTGACATAATAGGGAGGTAAGAAAGGTCTAGCTTGGAGTCATTAGCTGACCCCACAAGTGTTCACTGACCTTCCAGCTCTACTGTAACTGTCCTTGTTAGGGAGGCAACAGTTAGACTGATGAGGTAGAGACAGTAGCTCAGGCATCGAGCTAACAGAGATTGATTTAGTCTTACAAGAATGTTTACAAGAATTTACTGGTCCACAGATTAGAGTGCAACTCATAATAATAATAATAATAATCTTTAATCTCATGGAGAGTAATAGATTCCAATATGACGTAGCATTGGAGTCTAAACATCAGGTAGATCTGTTGTTCTAGATTACAGCCAGCTAAAGATGACCTAATAGGGAAACTTAAAGGCACCTACAGTCCTTCAGATTTGGTGCTGGCATTTGATGTATTCACATGTTGACACTGTATGTCCTCAGCCGGGCTCAATAAACCATGCTATGTTAAGTCTTCATCAGTCTTTGATACTTCTTCACACTTCAGTTTCCTCAATAGTTACATGTGGTTTTCAAGCATAATTTATTATCGATTATCACCCACGTTTAATGTAATTTCAGACACTCTTTCAATTTCAGTGCCATTTATCATGGATTTGCTTAGTGTATTTATTGCCTGATTCCCAGTAAATGTGAATTTAGTTTTACTTAAATTCAGTGATATCTCGTTAAAATCAAACCAACTCTTTGTATATTTCACTTCCTTTTCAACTGTATCCAAAAGTTATTTCAGTTTATTACCACAACAAAAAGAGTATTCAATGTTATAAATTTATCTTTCAATCAGTCCCATGGGTGCTCACCGTGAGCTCGGCTGTAGCCTGTGCCCATTGGCCCGGGCCCTGGTCCTGCTGGTCCACCTCCTGGCCCGCCTCCGGCTCCAGGAACCAGGCTGGGCATGGGCTGCGGTTGCTGCATCCCAGGCATCGGCCTCTTCCCCTGCACAGCCATCTGGAGGTGGTCTGGCAGGGGCTGCCCCCGGGCCAGCATCTTATAAGCCATGATCTGGGCTCTGAGTTGGTGAAGTTGGTTCTGGTTGAAGGGGGTAGGGCCACCCGGACCAACGGGACCTGTAGGGCCTCCAGATTCAAGGCCTGTTCCGAGGCTGGTGACACTGGAGCCAAGACTGGGCCCGGGGCTGGGGCCTGGGCCAGAGCTACCTGGAGGGCCAGACCGGTTATTGGGACCCAGAGTGTGTTGATCTACGCTGGGGCCATCTAAAGGTGCAGAAGCAGAGCCGGGACCACCAGACGAGGAAGAAGAAGAGGATGATGGCATAAGAGGTCCGGAGGGAGGACCATTTGAAGGGACAGGGCTTGAGTGGTCAGAGCCACCTAATGGAGAGTGGTAACCTGGAGGACACAGGCAGAGTTTCCTGTTTTTATGCTTAGCTAACCGGCTGCTAGCTGTCACTTCATATTTACTGTATGGACACGAGAGTGGTAACGGATCTTCTCATCCTTAAGAAGCTCATTTCCCAAGATGTCAAAACGATTCCTTTAAAAGCCTGCAGCATAGCCAGTGGAAAAAAATTAGTTATTCCCTTTTGCAAAAAGCACCAGACTCTTATTTCATAATGTTTTAAACTCTGACTCACAATGCTAAGCATTTCTGTCTGACTGTCTGTGGTGTTTCATTTCCTGTATCCCTGTCTTATAGCAGGCTGCATTCAGAGGCCAATCTACAAAGGTGCCACCTGACTGTTAACACTGCAACACATTGTTTGAGCTAGACTGAGCTGTGGTACTGTATGATTTGATAAAAGAAACACCTTAAAGAGTTTGCCAACAATGGTTCATTTCACAGCTTGCTACAGTGTAGACACTCCCTATGAGCTAGTCAGGCCACATGACTACACCATTACAGATGTGTCACTTTTAAATGAATAAGTCTTACACAATGTTGGAAAGAATGAAATTGCTTAAGGGAAGTTTACTCTACATATAATCCTACCCTGCGAGTGTTGGTCAAGAGGACTCGGTGGTGGGCCCATCCCACTGTGCCCGCCCGGTCTCATAGACAGTCCCTTCATCTGACTGAAGCGGCTGTCCTCACTCATACTCTTCTCATGCATGCTCTCCATGGGCTGCGGGAGAAATCAAACAGTGTTAAAATCAGTCCCCGGGAGAAAATCAGTAGGTATTTGCAGCTGCATAGGTAGTACAGTTCTGCTAAGAAAAAAGCACATTAAAATAAATAATTAAACTGTAATAATATAAAATATGGAGAAGTAAGGAGTTCTGAGATAATGACATATCAAGTAGACTGCATTGTGAAAAATATGGGAAAGAAGTATGGGTTATATATAGATTTAATATGCAGCAGGTATGTATGTGTTACAATGTGGATGTTTTCAGCCTGTGCCTGTTATGGAATGGTGGAGCCATAATGAAAATGGCACTCATTTTCCTACACACAGAATAAAATAATAACATAATGAATTGAAAACCGATTAAAATGAACGTGCAGTCACATATATAATATGCAAATCTGCCTTCTTAGTCCACAGTTGAACAGGTCTTGTGTGTTGTTGTGAAATTAAACTCCATATGGCTGCATCGTCTATGGATCACCTCCTTTCTATGTGAATGTGATGTTAACTTCTTAATATGCATAATAACACTGAATTGTGGGATATGGATTTAAAAAATTAACTGCTGACACTCTCTGTTGGTCTCAGTGGTGGTGTGTCTCAGTGGGACGTTGGGTTGGGTTTGTACTTCTTACTTTGTGCAGAGGGTGCATGTTGTCCTGGCCGTATCCAGAGGGCCCTGGCTGGGAGTGTCCAGAGGAGGGAGGGCCAGGGCTGGGGCCCATCATACTGTGAGAGGAGCCTGGGGAGGGCCCGGGGCTGGGTCCCAGCATGGCACCAGGGGAGGGACCCGGACCAGGGGAAGGACCTGGGCGAGGAGTGCCTCCCATGGGGGGATCTGGAGTCGACATCGGCCTGGATCTCCTGCTCCTGGATGAGCAGCAGGGACCTGATAGAAAGCAAAGAAATGTCAGAGAGGTGTGAGGGAGGGAACTGTCTTTGCAAAAGTGTGGCAATGCAATGAGCAAAGGTTTGCATTAATTTAGTGGATTTATTAGACAAAACTTTTAAGAACACATTGACAGTGAAGCCTTCAACTATGCTTGCTAATAAATAAAGTATGTTCACAATCTTTGCAGGATCTGGGTGAATTTAGTTCAACGCCTATCAGAAGCCTCGCCATCCTCCTGCTGCGCTGCACCAAATCACCCGTTGTGCGCATATGCAATTGCAGCTACAGGGTGTGCTACTGCGCTTGAACTGAGCACGGGGAAATACTGTAAATTACGCACATGAGCCTATGCTACTGAAAATTTCCTCATACAGACCGTGAAAGGGTGTCTAGTTAAATATATAAAAAGAAGGGGGGAATGGCGGACTGTGCTTGTGCGACTGACCTACCCGCAGCAACAGGACAGGCAGTCCTTGGTGTATTTCTGCGCTCCTGAGTTTATATTTGCGGGAGCTAAACGAAGATGCAGCAGTTGTCGCAATTAGTCCACTCACCCTCTCTGTAATCTGCCTTCAAGCGTTGATTTGTTTCACCGACGTGGCTCGAGCGCCCCCTCCACCGCTCCTATGACCGAATGTCTAGTCACGACTGTCAGGCAACGCGCATGCGTGCGCAGCGACAGCCAGGCTTAATTCACAGACTGGACTGCAGGCTGTACAGTGTTTGTAAATAGTCATGAAGCGGTATAGTTGGGGGTTAGTTATGGTATTTTGTAGTGATTCAATGACAAAGCATAAAATACATTAACAGGAGATCATTCAAAAATGACCAATTTTGGACAAAATAATGATAGATTATATTATTGATCAATGTCAGTAAATTGCAATCAAGATTTTTTTTTTGGCTTGTTTTTTTTAAAAAGTATTTTAATAATTCTCAGAACTTGCAGACACTGAGGCCTTAATGCTGCAAGAACGGAGGTTCAAAGCTGCAAACTTATAAAAGGACACCTTTTCTGTACATGATGATTAAAGACAAATAAACAGGCTACCTAAAGATGTGCACCTGTCTCAGAGTACTGACAAATGCAGTACTTAATCTACAACAGACTTTTAAAACATCTAAAATAAACTTGTTAACTTGTGTTACTGCTTCTGTGTGAAACTTACCATACACAGCAGATTTCACTCTCACCATGTAACAATAGACATTTTGGTGCATTTAAAGCATTTTTGGAATTCATCCATACATTATTTTACGCCAAGACATTTGCAATGGTATTTGAAGTACAAAACCTTTTTTAACCGTCTGTAGTGAGAAAGGGTTAATCCAATCCAAAGCCTTACATCCTGTTCTAATGAACTCTAATAAAGTCATTTTAAACACCTAAACAATGTTAAACCATTGGATGCCATTTATCACTTAAGATGGTTTTCGCACTCACTCACCACTGTGATTAATATTAATTTTAAAACAATCTGATGTTAATCACTGACAAATAGTAGGCATCAGCATGTAGTCATTTATAATGTGTCTGAGTTGCAGAAATATTTAATGTCTTTAGTCGAGTTCAAAGTGAACAAACATGAAATCAGATCACAGGACAGGTTAACTTTAAAAGTTCCTCATACCAACTCTGAACAGTGGAAGACTAGTTTCCAGTACCATGCAGTTTACAATTGGAATGAACTGCAAAACAAACTGACGTTGAAGACACTCATTCCTCTGAGGGAAATACATATTGATGAAGGCTGCATTTGGCTGAGAATAAACAGTCAATTTTTTTTCAGCACAATTTACTGCGATCAGTTAAGAACAAAACAGAGCATCTCTCTTCAAAAATACAAGTCTATAAAGTGTGAGATACAGGTAAAATGTGATTCCAGTGTTTGAGTTTAATCAGGATAACAAACCAAATAACAGTAGTAGTGCAAGTTGCAGAAGTAGCCGTCACGTAAAAAGGGACAAACATAACACAAATGACATTGCAACAGAAGTTTGAAGTAGAAAAAAAAAAAATTCCATTCAGCTTGGGCTGGTCTTATTGACTGTACAATTTTGCCAAGTAAAACCCAGAACCTTAATTTAGGACACTTCTTTTTAACTAAGTTAAGGTTCTGGGTTTTACTTCGCAAATGTACCCAGATTGTAATCCTGTTTAACAGGACAAGCCACAGTTAACCAGATAAAAATAAACACCTATCTCCAACTAAAGGGGATAATTTCTCTTCACCCCAACCTGGGAGCTTTAGGAGCAATGATCAATAATGGAGAACCAAAGAATTTGGGAGATCAAAACCCTGTTCATCTGTGTGATGTTCAGGACAGACTTCTACACAAGAATGAATATAAATCTGTTCAAGTAGCTCTTGGAAGAATATGAAACACTCCTGAATACATATATCAGTACAATTATTAAAGACAAAACAAACTGCGCTATCCCCACGCTCGCTCACACACATTCATAAACCTGATAAATAAATGTAAAGAATGACAAGTAAAAATGAGATGCACAGCAGGTGGTATATAATACAAGAACAATGTCAGGCACCCCCTCTTCCACTTGACCAGTGAGCTAATTAAATATCATGTTGAGCACACATCACCACTCAGTATGTCCAGTTCACACCAGGACAAAAACACAGTAGTTGAGTGTAATTGGAGTACTTTAAGAGCACTTGATTTTAGTCATACATGCTCAACTTTGAGGCTTTTAAGGTGTCTGACAAAGTGAATCAAGAACACTTCAAGTACTTGAAACATTTCTAGCCATGATCCATTTTGAAATCATGCCTTTGGCCCAGAAACATAATGCTCCAGCCAGTACCCATTAATGTCTGTTAGCTTATAATACCCATCCACACAAAAGGTGATGACAGAAGCCACCGAGTTTTTATTTTCGTTGACCAGTGAAGGTGATAAAGCGTCCACCTTGTAGCTGCACCATCAACATAATCTAGTCCTGAGAGGAAATGAGATGTCCTCTTCTGCCCCTATTGGTGAGAGATGAGAGAACATCCTCCTCAGTGCCTTACAGGAAGACAAACTCATCACTGTTCCTTCTGTTGTTACTCCTGTCCAGTTTGCCCGGGGGCAGAATGTGGGCTGCAGGTCCACTGTTATTGCTGCTGTGACCCTCCAGTCCATAGTCCTGACCCTGGCCCTCTACGAAGGTAAAGATGGGGTACTTCTCCTTCGATGATGACAGGGCCTGGGAGGACAACAAAACAACATAAAAGGTCAACATAAAGTGTCGTAGTAAGCTACAAAATATTGCACAAGCAGACAGATTAAACGGGGAAAAAAATCTTTTTATTAAATGACATATTTTTACACAAAGTTAAACTAGAGCTGTAACAAATGATTACTTATTTAAATACTATTTGTTTATATTCCTGTTTTACAACTGCATGGTGAAATAATACAGGCAGCAGAGAAGGAATAATGCTGCCTGGCTGCAGTGAGTGTAAGGACAGAGGGTAAAATTTACAACTTTGTGGACTGCTGCTGTTAAACTGCTAGCTCCTGCAGATTATGTTTACAGCCCTATCAACACTATTCCCCCCCCCCCAATTTGACTGTCAACTCTCTGCTATCTCACAGAGGACATCTTTGTCCTGTCTCAAGCACCGTAGCTATACTACTGGCTTGGATAGTGTGGGTATGGTGCAATTCGCAATCCTCACCACTAGATGTCACTAAAACTTACACACTGAACCTTTAAAGGTTGGCTTCCTCCAGCTCCTGTTGTCTCTCCTCTCTCCACTCCCAGCTAGCGTGCTGTAGTCTACACCTTTGTAATATGAGTTGTATCTATTGCAGACCTATGATCAGTAGCGTTGTGTTATTCTCTTCTCTCTATTTGTTTTTAATCCACAGTACTCATTTTGTGCATTTCAAAGTTTAAGCTATATATAGAGTTCAGATAAATGGACTGAGATAATTAAATCTTCCAAAGTAAGTATTTTAAGTACAAAATTCACCCTTTTTGTTTCTCCGGACAGTATTTGCTCACTGAGCTAAAAAGGCAGCAACTTTTACTTATATACTTATAGTTATTTTAAGCTAGTTTTATTATTACATGAGTAAATGTTTATCTTATATGTTTATTGTGGTATTGCTGTCATCTGTAACCTTTTTTATGCTGCCGTCTTGACCAGGTCGCCCCTTGTAAAAGAGAGCACTGATCTCACTGGGTCCCACCTGGTTAAAGATGGGTTAAATAAAAAATAAATAAAAATATCCACTTGATTTGGCGATCTGAAACCTCTTGGTGCACAGGGCCAGAGGATGTTGTCCCTCATCACTTACAATGGAGGAGTGCTTACAGCAAGCAAACCCTGTTTACCCTAATAGTCAATACATATAGGCAACTCACCACTGTTGTAGGACAGGCAGAAAACAGCCTTTAACAGAATAGGAAGTAGGAGGTGAAATGTTATGCTCACTTCTGTTATTAAATGAGAGGGTGTAAAAACTCACCTCACTGACAGCAGAACATAGAGACTCAAAGTCCTTCTTGTTCTTGGCGTAAAAGCCGATGGTACAGCTGGGATCCATGCGGTTGAAGGGCATCTTTTTTGGAGAGCTACAGTGGAATGACTAGAGCACGACAGTAGGAGACAGAGTTCATACAATAAAAGGTCAATAAAGGTTCATGACAGGATATTTTCTGTGCAGTCAAAACACTATTGAGAATGAAAGTCACATGGTCCAAGTCCAATATGTGATAATGATAGGTGAATAATCTGAGAAAAAAAAAGATAAAAAGCCTGACGGACTAGAGTGAGAGAGACACGGACTGTACAACTAACCTCCAGGGAGAAGTTGACTTGTGACACATCCACCACAGGCTGGCAGTAGTGAGGGTCTAGATACAGCAGCTGCTCATCTGACAGACAGGAAGGGGAAGTCACAATTAAAACACAGTATGAAAGTATAAAAATCACTACCTGTCAGGTTCCAGGCAGCTTGCCAGAAATGAATGGCTCAGTCATATTTGCTGTTCCCGCTAACCCCATAGACAGTATATTACTGGAGGAAGCTACTCCGCTGATTAGAATAGAGAGGAGTGAAGCCAGTTTTGGACCAATAAAATACTACTACAGGGCTACTTCCTGTTGGCACCAGCGTCTACTGCGCATGATCGCGTAGCATAACCGTGGTTCAATGACGTAGAACGGCAGAAACACCGTAATTCTGGTAGCTGCACCAACAAAAAGTTTCATGGCTCAGTGTGTTTGTCTGACTTTCGTCACTGATTAATCAGCCCACCTACGAGGCTCACCTGCCAAACACCAACGCAGCGTCACTGATGGCCGAATATTTTTTTTTAGATTGCTGAGAGCTTATAATCTAAGCAATACGGTTACATCTAACATGTGCGACGGGGTGTCACAGGGTTTTGACGTCATTTTTGGGCCTACATGGATCCCTCCATGCAGACTTTGGTCGGCTTCACAGTCCGACCTCTGGCTTACCCCCTTGGCTTGGAGTGGTTATAATAATAAAAGTCAAACCAAAAACAATCTACCACTGCATTAAAGTTTATTAAATTATAGTCATGTGATTTTCTTGCAACAAGGTTTGGTTCCAAAAACAATTTTCACTTCTTCTAGTGTGTCCTTTTGATGATTTTCAGAATCATTGTTCCAGTAAGGGGAAAATCAAAGATTAGCAAGAAGTATAATTTGGGAAGTGACAGTTGACAGGGTCAAAGCATATCACAGGCAGCAATTACACTGCTTTGAAGAAAGTAGCTTTACATGACTCCTATATGAAATACTTCGAGAAGGCGTCTTATTTACATTTTTAAAACAGGCCTGTGTGCAACCCAACAGTGAGCAAAATTTGAAGGAGTGCTCGCAGAATATGTCATTCACTCAGGGGTGTCCTCATATACAAAAATAACAGATAGAAGAACTTTAGTGTCATTATGGAGGCACAATGAAAATAAATAATAAAAATAAATGAGAGGATTGAGATAAGAAAGATAAAATATCAGCAACTGAATATCATGAAACTTTAAAGTGTTTTAAGTTTAGTCGTAGTCAGTTTAACTCTGATGATTAGGAAATATGCAAGTCTAGAAAAAGTAGTTGCTTATCAAAGAAGAGAACAGTAGCGTATTTCAATTTGGCTAAACTCAAATGGGGGATCATGCACACACACGGTGTAGTTATCCTGAAACGTGAAAGTAATCTGAAAGACAGTATGTGTGACACGTTTGCATCTTTTAAAAGGATTGTGAAAGGTTTAATCCACCTGTTCACACACAAGGACATCATTTTAACTTTTACAAAAAAAAAGCTCTACATAAACACAGGTGGTTGCTCCACCTCAGGTCCAACAGCAATACACTCCTGATTATCACACTGCTGTAAAGCAGAGGAGTGTTTCTCTGCTGACGTTTACCAAGCCTTTTTAAAGTTTCCTGTTAACCAGTCCTTAACAGGTAAGTCAAGCATAAGACAAACAGAAGAGACAAGGTTAAAGGGAGGCAGTAGTAGGAGTGCAGTTTAGCACAAGTATACCATGTCCTGTTAATACTACATGTTCCTGTCTAAGGCAGATTGTGGCAAAAGTGTTGGCTACTCTAGAGTCCTGCCTCTTGCATGCTGTATCCAAAGAACACCAGATCCCATCTTCTGAATAAGGTACTGTTCATTTTTTTATTTATTTTTTTAAAGCAAGAGGAGGCTGGTTCTCACCTTGGAAACCAATGAAGTAAAGTGAATGCTTCGGTTTGCCTCCAATGATTCCAATACAACAATCCAGCTTTAGGATGTTCTGGAAATGAACACAAATGTTTTCGATACGAGTTAAAAGACACGAGAGAGAACATAAGTTAGGCAACACAAGTTTTTAGGAAACATTACTCCAGGGAACACAGAGTGATCGATGGATGGGGGGCGAATATTCAGACCTTGACACATTCGATGTAGGACGGGTTGAGGGCCTCCCCTCCCAGCCGTACAGGCACCAGTATGATCACAGACTTCCAGGGTTGGCTGGAAGGATCTGGGGGAGTCTGGCTTAGTGACAAGTCACATAGATGCACCACATCCTCTTTGTACACTGCAGTGCACAGAAACATGAGAAAAAATATGCACGCTTGAAAATACATGCAAGGAAACTTATTTTAGGTGAGATATTTCCAAAAGGAGCACATGTTGGAGCAAAGCAACAAACATACTGAAGGAGTAATTATCACATTCAACAAATCTCTAGCCTGTAAATCTCACCTGTACAATCCTGAGCCACATACACAGCCAGGTTGTGGACAGCAGATGTTCTGGCTACCGCTTTTCTAATAAATAAAATAGATTCATAGTCAATGCAAAACGTGTCAACTGTGTTAACAGTAAAGCCTTGCTTGTAAAACAATGCCCTTACCGTAGTATGTGTGCCACTATAGAGGGGCCATACCAGTCACCAGCCTTCTTCCCTGAACATTTGCCGATTTCCACCAGCTGGTGAACCCCAAAAGGTGCTGGGGGCTGGTCGCCGAACCACGTCAGCAGCCTGTGGTGGATGGGCTCTGCCTGCCTGTCCCTCGCAGACTCAGGTCTCTTTTTCTGGCTGCATTTGGGTGCCTGATCACCTGGCAGGGACTTTTCAGGGGTGTTGGATCCCCGTGGTGAGCCAAAGGAGGGAATGGGGACCCCTCCCGCCCGTGCTGGGGAACGCGGTCTAAAGACCTCAAAGTCCACGTCGGTTAGCTGCTGAGCATCTGGCCAAGCCCAATCTACAGAATTCAGAAAGTGTTGCACTTAGCAATCACGTACAGCCAGGCTGAAGATCTGGGGATGTTTTAAATTTTATTTCTTCAGTGTTTATCTACAAACAACCAGAGAGTAGACATCTACTAATTAGCATGGACACACAATGAAGACATGTTATAAAAAAGACTGAGAAAGAGACAGAGCAGATGAGAGAGGCAGCACACAAGGAGCCATGAGACAGGCAAGACTATCTGCGATGAAAAGAAACAGAAATAAAACAGGATATGTAGGGCATAGAAAATCTGTGAATAAAAAAGGACCAAGGGAGAAAGAATGAACAGCAGAACAAAAACTAGTGAGCGACACTGAGTTAATAAAAATACAAAAAGTGGCAAGAAGAACATGGGAATTAGACAATAAGAAAGGGTGAAAATAGGTCAGATCTAATGCTGGTGCACTGGATGTAAGATCTGTCCCATTATCTACCACAAGACAACTTATTCAAACTGACCTATATATCTTCTGTGTGTGAAAGTAAATCTGTGTGTAACTGAGAGACAAACCTCTAGGCATCATATGGACCAGAAGCCCCTGAGCCAGCAGCATCTGCCCACTGCGCAGCATACAGCCCCAGCCACAGTCTGTGGTCCAGGTGGAGCCCTCCAGCTGAGGGAACTCCCTCCTGTAGGTCAGCCAAATCCTGGACACAAAAGCCAGACGAAACCGCTCCACCTCGTCTGAGAGGAGGAGGAGAACGGGTAGAGGACGAGAGAAAGAAAAAGAACTTACACTGTGTAGACTCTGACAAACAGCTGTTTGTGAATGTTATCTGACATGAGAAAGATCAGTTTACATGTCTGTGAAATGACAACGAGGGGGAAAACTTTTTTTGTGGTCTACTGCTTTGTGTTCTCTGTTAATCCCAGCAACCTTTCAACGGAAATGGGTTTACACCACTGTGGTTAACCAGAACACACATCACTATAACACCTAGGGTCTGTTCTACTTGACAGCTCTCTTTCACAGATGGGTACTTTTGATGAGGAAGGGATTAACCTTCAGATTTTTAAAACATACGTGTGAACTTACCTTCACTGTTAAGAAGATAGGAGTGTCCTAGGACAGTAACTGGTGAAATCTTGTTAAAGGAGGTTTTAGACTTAACAGTCCAACCTACAGAAAGAGAAGCAGGGAAGATGGAAGTTGGCAAAAAAAGCCACTGGAGACAGCTGACTGAGGCTTTGTCAGATGTTTTTCATGTTGTTTTGCAACATGTTCACCATAAAATACAAATCTTACAAACCATATTTGACGTTGTTCCATGCTGACATCAGTTTGGCTTTCAGTTTGTCCATCTCATCAGGCTCTCCGGTTGCCTCTCTGCTGGGATCTGGTGTCTGTGACGGCCTGAGACCGAAGCTGCCCTGCCGCTCCATGGGCTGCTGCCTCCGGCTCTCTGCCAGCTCATCCTGCATCACTCCCCCTACGTACTGTGCTGCGCTGGGGGAAACGGAGTTCATCATGCCTCTGAGACCTCAGAGCTGGACAGAACTGCAAAGAAAGGGAAAGAAAAGGAGTAGTACACAGTAAGAGATTAGGTCAATTATTGACTATTGACAATCAGTTGTTCTTCGTTCTTCACTCCAGACACTTTTTATACTCCGCCTGAAACTCTTTAACTTATTACACTTAATATTTACTAAGTATTCAGAATTATAGGTTTGTACTTTTTTACCCAATATCGGCTAATATTTCCGTTTCTCCACATCATCATTTCACCATTCCTACTTCTGCCTGTATAGAACATACATTGCATAATGGCCATCCTGAAAGAGGGATCCTCCTCTGGTTAGATGTTGTTGCTTTGGAGCACCTTTGTACATGTTGTCTAATCACGTGCTCTCCAGAAGGCAAACAACTTTAAATTCAAGATGATAAAGTGGAAAGAGTGTTTTTTTATGAAGTTGTTATGGAGATGGTGATTAAGTAAAATACTGGTGTTATAAGCTTGTAGAGATGATGGTTTCTTGGCTGATGTTTTGGACTGTTGGTCAGACAAAAAAGTAAAGGTGAATATGTTACCTTGCGTTCTGGGGAGACTGTGATTGTCATTTTTCACTATTTTCTGATATTGTACAGACTAAATCATTCATTGATTTATCGAGAGAATATTCTGCTAATGAATCAATAATGAGAATAACTGTTACTTGCAACCCTAGTTGAAACCCCCTGAAAAAGCTAGTAAGTAAACCTTAAGTCAAGATTAACCACATTTCCATGGAGTGGAGTTTCATACCCTTAAAATCACGTATTTTATTATACTGTAAAGGAAAGCGGTACTACAACCAGTCTACCAGACAAAATCAAGTCCTCACTTCCTGAAAAAAAGTATAAATAAATATAACATTATCAGTGTAAACTTAAGTCATCTGTCTTCAACCATGGTTTCACCATGTACACACATCACAAAAGCAAAGTACGTGAAATTCCCACCCTGGCCTGAAACTGACTGAATGAGTAGTAGTTTCTACAGGGCAAAGTAGCACCGTGTGAAGTCACTGATTGCACTGATGGGAACATTTCTGTGAAAAAAACACATCATGTGATTAGCATTTGACAACCGGCATGTCGGGCTTTTTCAGCGTCTGTAAAAGTCATCTGATTATGGTGGCTGTCATCATTCATTATTGTTGCTCAAGCTGTCAAAACTCCTACTGCATTTACTCACTGCAGGACATTAGCCTTATCTGTCACGACACTTAATGTGCGTGTGTGTGACATGTGAATATATGTCGCAGAACCCCGAATAAATCAAACAGACCTTATGTACCCACGTCCTTACAGTAATTTATCTATGGCTGGTTCCTCTACGTAAATTCAATATTAGAGATATTTTTGTTCTAACATAACATCCGAGCCTAATATCATTTAACCGTACCGTAACCGTAACCATAACGTTACACCTTTTTTTTATAAACAGCTAAATTAAACATTTACTCGCTAACAACTAACGTTACCAACATTACGTACCTGCTGTAAAAGTCGGCGTTACGCTGGTCGGTACATTGTAGTAGGTTTAATCGTATCAGCGATTTCCTTTCTCTTCGCCCACGACCGCAAGTCTTCACAGATTAATTCAGTCTACTAGCTATGCTAAAGCTAGCTATCTTTAGCATTTTTAGACGCTAGCCCCACGGTGTTAGCCACCTAGCATTCAAGCCAGGCTGACCAAAGATCTTAATGACTTTTTAACAACACACAGCTAATGTCAGTGCAGCACCCGCTCCTCCATTCAACACACGAGCTAACTTGTACACATTGTTGCGAGGATACTCCAGTACATAGCGGGGTCTGCTTCCCAGTCCAGCCACAGCTTTAGTATCTCCCTTTTGACAGCAGAGGACATCTACTTCCTGTTGTCCTTTCCTGACACAACGCCATTGGTTGAAGTAATCGCTTGGGGAAAGCTGATTGGATAATACTCGAACATCGTCTCTTGCTCTTGAGTTGTGTAATCTGTAACCTAGGCTACAAATCATGTGACAGTAAATAGTTTAATTATGTGTAGGCCCTTTGTACGTATTTGTATTAAATTTATTAAATGTCAAATGAAAGGATTTTATGTACACAGGTGTAAAATAACCTCACTATGCATTTTCACACACACACACACGCACACACACACGCACACACACACACACACACACACACACACACATATATATATATATGTGTGTGTGTATCACTTGCCGCGACCCTGTATGCAGGATAAGCGGTTGATGATGGATGGATGGACGGATGGATATATCACTTGTAAATTTCCTTAAACTGATCAGAAATACAGTGTAGACATTGTTTATGTTGTAAATTACTATTGTAGCAGCAAAAGGCTGATTTGTTATTGAATATGTACCCAGGCATACAGAGATCCATGATCAGCAACCATCAGCCTGTGTTCCAATGGCACGTTGTGTTTGCTAATCCAAGTTTATTATTTTAAAAGGCCTTTTGGAATCATGGTTGCACAGCTGCCAGTTGAGGACCTGTGAGGCCTTCTGTTTCTCAAACTAGACTCTCTACTGTATTTGTCCTCTTGCTCAGTTGTGCACCAGGGTTCCCACTTGTCTTTCTGTGTGTGTGCGTGTGTGTGCGTGTGTGTGTGTGTGTGTGTGTGCTCTCCTTACTTACTGCCATATCAGCAAAATATATGTCCTCATGCAACAAACTGAGAACCATTGTTGTTTGTATAAAGTTACTGTAAAATGATCATATTATCATCATTAAGATTGTTTGTTATTTTAATAATTGTTTCTTTGAAAAATTCTACTGCATCTCAAAAAGCAAGACATATTTTCAATGTAACATATTTTGTTTGTTTGTGGTTGTTTTTTCCTCTTTCTTTAGTTTTTATAATGTCATTTCATTGTTTATTTATTATATCCTTTTATCTGTTAATATGTGAATTTGTGCTCTGGCAACATTGTTTACCTTAACATTCATGGCAATAGGCCTGATAGAGAGAGAGACAGAGAGAGAGGGAGAGAGAGAGAGAGAGAGAGAGAGAGAGAGAGAGTGACAGGGGACAGGAAGAGACAGAGCTGCACTTTCTAACCTCATGCCCCAAATATAAAACACTAAGACAAAAACACTTTGCAAACATTTCCCAAATATACCCCAAATTCGAATTCATATCAGACACACAGAAACTCCCCTATTTACTGGGAGAAATGCCCAAATGTGAAATAATTACTGCAAAATATGTCTCCTCATGCCATGAAGTGAGGACAACCAGTGGAACCTCAGACTGATAAATAATTGTACAGATTTTCAAATTATTATTATTTTGATCATTTGATATTTTAGTAATTGTTTTGTTTTTACATTTGTTAAATTGTATTATTATTTTTTAATCAATTAATTATTTTAAAAGAAAATTTGTCTATTAATATATACACACACACATGTTACTGTTTCATTTATTTATTTAATTTAAATTTTTTTATATATATTTTTAGTTTTTAACATACACACACACGCTTACCGTTTTATTTATTTATAAAATAAATAAATAAAACACACACACACGCTTACTGTTTTATTTATTTATTTAATTTTTTTAACACACACACACACACTTACTGTTTTATTTATTTTATTATTAATTTATTTTTATTTTTCTAACAAACACACACACACACGCTTACTGTTTTGTTTATTTATTTTATTTTAATTTTTAATATTTCTTTTTTTTTTAACACATACACTTTGATTACTTTATGCTTTAATTACTTGTTTAATGAAATGTATTGGTTTGATTGTTCTTATGTTGTATGTATGATACTTTGGCAATATTGTTGCTACACATTAATGCCAATAAAGCTAATTTGAATTGAACTGAATTGAATTGAGAGAGAGAGAGAGAGAGACAGACAGACAGAGAGAGAGACAGAGAGAGAGAGAGAGATATCTCTCTCTCTCTAAATATATATTTTTTAACACACAAACACACGCTTACTGTTTTATTTATTTATTTTATTTTTAATATATTTAAAAAATTTTTAACACACACACACTTACTGTTTTGTTTATTTATTTTATTTTTAATATATATTTTTTAAACACACACAAACACACACGCTTACTGTTTTATTTATTTATTTATTTTAATTTTTAATATTTCTTCTTTTTTTTAAACACGAACACACATACGCTTTGATTACTTTACACTTTAATTACTTTTTTAATGAAATGTATGGGTATATATGATGCTTTGGCAATATTGTTGTTACACATTCATGCCAATAAAGCTCATTTGAATTGAATTGATTTGAGAGAGATTCCGAATTCCGTTGTTGTTGAGAAGTCATGTTTAAGTCTTGCTGCTAAACAAAACGCTTGTTTTCAGTCCAAAAATTGGATAAACACCGACTTTTTATGAGGAAAATGCAAAAGAAGTGACCACAATACACCAGAGGGGAGAAAAAGAGGAAAAAGGAGGAGAAAGAAAGAGAAAGAAGGAAAAGAGATACAGTTTGAAGAAGGAGCTCAGAAACAGAGCATCAAGCTGAAGAGAAACAAACAAGGAGAGAACAAAAACAAACAAGAAGAGGATAGAGGGACTCAAGTAAGTTACAGCAAACTACTGGACACTGAAATCAGTAAGTTTTTGCATTTATTACTATAAAACATGTCCCAACTGCAACACTCAAGCTAATAGCTAACAAGCTAACACGGCAGCAATGGCATCAAACAGCAGTAGTGCTGTTTTAAACACAGAACACAGAAGCTTGAAGATCAACAACTGTTTCATGATGTCTACACACTCTGAAACCATTGACTACCCCCCAGCTATCAAAAGCAAAACTGCAAGAGGAAAATATAAACAAACAATACTCAGAGAAAGACCAGGAATCCTGTTCCTGGACCACTATGGAAGATCCTGCAATTTAATCTTCTGGACTGATGAACCATATGCTTGGCTGAATGTGTTCAGCTCTCATTACCCAACAATAAAGAGAGCAGGTATTTGTAATGGATGGAAAATAAGTGTACTGGAAGAAAATGACTCTGACACCAGCAGAATAACAGTAAACCTGTCCAAAAATGGAACTGCCATGATACAAGGCGACCTGAGACCGATTGAGCTCAACTTTCCTGCTATGAGACAGAGCTGAGAAGGAGGTCCTCGCAAGCATCGCTCCAACCCTGGGAGTCAAACCGTCCTGTTCTGTCCCTGCTCCAGACAGACAGCCTGCAGATACTGACACTGATCCTCTCCTGCTACAGCACTCTGAGGCCCTGGACATCATGAGAGAGCACTTCTCCCTGATGGAAATAGAACTGGTACAGATCAGAGAGCAGCTGGACCAACAGCAGCCTACCTCTCCTACTGTCAGTGACTTCAAGGCCAAGAAAGAACAGGACAGTGTCAACTCACAGCTGAGTTTCAACAAGAACTAAAACTAACTCGTCAGAGAAGACAGCTGGATCATCTCAGTGAGGAGGTGAAGGAACTTAGGAAGGACAGAAACAACTGCAAAACTGAGTTGGCTACTCTGAGAGAAGAGCTACAAGACAGGGACAGGCTCAGTCTACAAGCCAGACTGAACTCCACACAACCCCCTGTACCTGCCTCGCAGATCCAGACCACATCCAGCCAAACTCCCACTACACCTGCTGAAAGACAACACAGCCCTTTCCTCGAGGACCCCCCCCTCTCACGCAGCCTGGTGCAGACTCTAATCCCCCCCCCTGTACCAACCAGCTGCCTCCATACAAACATCCCAAGCCAAGACGCCAGTCACAACCCTGCACCTGTCCAAGGGCCGGCCTCTAGCCAGCCTCCAGCTAGGAGCTCCAGACCTGAAACCACCACCACAGCTCCACATCCAGACCCGACAGCTGATAATGAACAAACACACACAGACAGAAGGGCTGACATTATCCTCCTCATGGACTCTAATGGAAAGTTCCAGGATGAAAAGACCTTATTTCCAAGGCACAGAACGGAGAAGATCTGGAGCTGTTAACAGTGCCTGAGCTAGGCTCACCTAGCCACATCATCATCCATTCAGGCACCAATGACTTCAGGTCCCAGCAGGACAGACTGGCAGACTCTCTGAGGAGAGTCATTGAGCAAGCCTCCACCAATTTCCCTACATATCCACGCTGCTGCACTGGAGAGACTTCCACCCCCACACCATTCAGAGTGAATATCAGCCATTTCATTTATTTATTCTATTTTTAATATATATATATATATATTTTACACACACACACACACACACAGACACACTTACTGTTTTATTTAATTATTTAATTTAAATTGTTTATATTTTTTTTAACACACACACACACACACACACTAACTGTTTTATTTATTTTATTTTAATATATTTTTATTTTTTTTACACACACACACGCTAACTGTTTTATTTATTTATTTTAATTTTTAATATACTTTTTATTTTTTTAACACAAACACACATGCGCTTAGATTACTTTAGGCTTTAATTACTTGTTTAATGAAACGTATGGGGTTGATTGATGTAGTTGTATGATGCTTTGGCAATATTGTTGTTACACATTGCAGTGAAGTCGCAGACATCAGCCCAAGGATCGGTACGTGATGTCATCGTGACACGCAAGTGCTTCTGCAGGCTACACATACAGGGCCGTGTGTGGCGGTGGCGTCATTTAGAATTAGAATCAGAATTAGAATCAGCTTTATTACCAGGTAGGCATATGTGTACACATACGAGGAATTTGACTCAGGATTGTACAATGCTCACGATGTGCTTACTTACATACAATAATACAATAATAAACTCAGACACAGGCTACAGTATTGAGAACACATATACACACACACTATAAACAAAACAATATTGACAGATTGAGACAATAGTGCAATGAGCAGAGTGCAAGGGATGCAGGAGTAAATTATTATTATTATTATTATTATTATTATTATCATCATTATTATTATTATTGTACATGTCGGAGGTGGATGAGATATACAGGTACACATACACATACACGCATACATGTGATGGCAATTTGAGTTTTCAAAAAACAGCTTAGGCAAACACTTGTCTTCTACAGAAGGAACTCAGTGGGACATACACACAGTGTCTCAGCACATGCAGTTTTTATCCTAATCTCAGGGTCAGCACTATCTTACCACTGGAACATGTTGTCTTTAGGAGGTCCACTGGAGGACATTCAATCCAGATCTATCGTAAAGACAATCATGCCCTAGTACAGCCAGGTACATGATGTAAAACAATGAAAGACATAACCCCCTGGACACATCACATACATTTACCCAGTACCCGATAAACCAGAGGCCCTCAGTGAGTAACATTAATTAGATGACTGTGTTTGGAGATGGTACTCATGGAATTCCCATTACATTTACTCCCTTTTAGCATGAGACTACAAAAATTTCATGTAATTTCAGCAGTACTTGCAGAATGATTGATTATGTAAAAATATAAGAATATAAGAAATAAACAATATAGGAATAAACAATGTAATTATTTGTAATTAAACAATGTGGATTATCATATTTATCAATTCAAAATGCAAGTAAAATAAACTCAGACATGTACACAGTGCGATTGAGCATAGTGCAAAGGATGCTGGAATAAATATATTTGTGTTGGTATTATCTGCTTGAGGTAGGTGGATTTGGTACACATACAATATACCAGTGGTCAGCAATAGGTGGCCCGCGCAGCCAGATTGCTTTGAGTCCGGGTACTGGAATGGATGTTCCCCAGCCTCAAGTTTGTGATCCACTGACAGGTGGAGGCTGGCACAGTGAGCTGGGTGAGTTTGGTGCTGAGGATTTCCAGGATGATGGTGTTGAATGCCGAGCTGAAGTCCACGAACAGGATCCTTGCATATGTCCCTGGAGAGTCGAGGTGTTGCAGGATGTAATGCAGTCCAAAGTTGACTGCATCATCCACTGACCTGTTAGCCCTGTAGGCAAACTGCAGGGGGTCCAGCAAGGGGCCTGTAATGTCCGTCAGGTGGGCTAACACCAATCTTTCAAAGGACTTCATGACTACAGATGTCAGGGCGACAGGCCTGTAGTGGTTTAGATGGAGGGTTTTTTGGGGACCGGGATGATTGTGGAGTGTTTGAAGCAGGAGGGAACTTCACACAGCTCCAGTGATCTGTTGAAGATCTGTGTGAAGATTGGGGCCAGCTGCTGTGCGCAGATTTTCAGGCAGGATGGTGACAGGATGGTGTCTGGGCCAGGAGCCTTCCTGATTTTCTGCCTCTGGAGGAGCTGGTGCACATCCTCTTCACAGATCATGAATCCCGGTGAGGGGTTGGTGAGCGGGGGTGACAGCGGGGGAAGGTAATTGTTTGAAGTTGGAGTTGGAGTGGGGGAGAGGTGTGACTATGGGCTTCTCAAACCTACAACAGAAACCATTCAGCTCGTCAGCCAGTCGTTGAGTATCAGCAGAGTTGGGGGATGGTCTCCTGTAGTTAGTAAGTGTCCACAGGCCTCTCCACACTGACGCAGGGTTGCTGGCTGTGAAGCTGTTTTCTAGCTTTTCAGCGTGGCATCTCTTTGCTGCTTTGATCTCTTTAGTCAGTGTGTTCCTGACCTGGTTAGACAGAACTCTGTTTCCACTTCTGAAGGCCGCCTCTTTGGTCTGACGAAGGTGCCTGAGTTTTGCTGTGAAGGGTTTTTGGATGTTGTATGTGTGGAAGGTTTTAGTCGGCACACATGTCCTCACAAAAACTGATGTAGGATGTCAGTTAGTTCGTCCAGGTCAGTGGCAGCAGCCCCAAAAACACTCCAGTCAGTACAGTCAATGCAGGCCTGTAAATCCAGCTTTGACTTGTTGGTCCATCTTTTCACCATCTTTACAACAGGTTTAGCAGATTTCAATGGATGAGCCAGTGATCAGAGAGTCCAAAGGCTGCATCCTTCAAATGTAAATGAAAAATGTAGCGCGTCTGGACGCTACTGCGCTTATCAGTCACTAAAACAGCTTCACTACTGAAAAGCTATTTGATTTAGAAAACAGTGACCACCACCACGCTCCGGAAATGTAGTTAAACTAGTAACGGCGCTACTTTTAGCGACGCTACTGCCCAACACTGAGTGGTCTCACTAAGAGTCATGTAGGCTACCCCCTAAGATAGCCTAACAAATAAAATTAAATTTGACTTGTGCATGTTGCAAAAATGTAAGTTAGTTAAACTACGCACAAAACACAATGATTCTTACGCTATATAAATTGTGAAGCCAAGTGCAGAAGACTTGACATTGATGATGATGATGATGATGATCAGTTTTTATTTTCTTCTCTGTTAAAAATCTGTCCATCTTGTACATATTAACAACATTAATGATGGCTTCATGACAGCAATTTTCATCTTTGACAAGTCTAAATGCTGTGAAATGT
Source organism: Micropterus dolomieu (assembly GCF_021292245.1). Taxonomy (NCBI): domain Eukaryota; kingdom Metazoa; phylum Chordata; class Actinopteri; order Centrarchiformes; family Centrarchidae; genus Micropterus; species Micropterus dolomieu. Next base: position 15,655,553 of record NC_060153.1, on the reverse strand, counting down.
TTTTACCCCCTTGCCTGCCCCCAGGTTAAGAAGTAAGCCTCAAAGTGAACCAGAATGGACAATACCAGGCTCCTGGAACAGATAAACCTACAGCCAAAATCTATGTTATTAGTTATAGCTGCTGTTATATTGTTTTCCTGTGATAATGGTCTATTATTTTATGATTACCTGCAACTGTAACAAAATGTTTTTTTTTATTTTATTGTGTTATACTATTATATGAGGGTCGCTGCAGAATGTTTATTATACAGATTGCAGTCAAAAAAGAGGGACAGGTGGTAAGTTTTGGAACAAATCTTTAGAATTTTATTCCACATACTGCACTTCAGGTGTCTGCATTTGAATCACATCTATCACAAACAAAAAATGCCCCAGGGTACAAATAAATACACTTTTCAGTGAACAGAGATATGTGGAATGTTTTTATACGTGGACTTTTGTGTTCATTTGTAGAATCCATATTTGTATACAGTATATATATATTTTTTCTTTTTTGTCAAAGTAAGTTACAAACAATACCAGCAAATGAAGATTTTTCTTTCAAATAAAGTGCATTTCTACTACTCTCTCTGTCAATCACAAAAAGAAAAAAGATGTTCTCAAACATGTAACACTAGTTATAGACACCACTGATTGGGGAAAGGCCTGAAAGTGGACATAATAGCTGTAGAAGATTACATTACAGTCAGTTTTCTTAACTAGGTTATCAAAACTGAGCTGATGTATTACATCAAGATATAAAAGAACTGCTTCCTATCATTAGAATATATAAGACAGTATATTTAAAAATGTGAATCCCTATTCCAGAATCAACAGTCACGTGAAGAACACAACAACAGAAGAGGAACAAATTCATTCATTTGATAATTACTGCAAATATTTTGTCATTAGAAACATAAATGCATATTCAGTAACCCTATGGCTAATAACATCCATTCTGCAGTATTTTGGTGGTCTTGGCTTCATTACAGAAACTGTTAGTCTTAGGGTTATTAATGAACATTTTATGGACATGTTTAACAGTGGATATTTTAACCACTGGGGGACAGTAGAGTACTAGGCCAAAGAAAAAAAAACTCAGTGGTTGATGCATGAACTGCATGGGACATTGGTACACCCTCAAAAATTGCTAGAGTCGTGGATGGATTGCTAACAGAACCCGTTCCAAAAGCTTAAATAGATAAAAATCAATTTAATTGCATTAAACATGCATTAAGAGATGTTTTTTTTATATCAATGACTTGTTATGTAAGAAGATGGTCTCTGCCAATACCACAAAATCAACTTCCCACTTTGTAGCTCTTAATAGCTTTTAGTTTAGCCACACCCAGCCATTGTTATCAATCTGTGGGGGGGACAATGCTGCCAGCTGATGTAAAACAATAAGCAACCGCTCCCAGCACAACTCTACACTTAATACCTCATGCAAAACAGCTGACAGCAAAAGTTGGAGAGCAAACTTGAACATTCACTGTTGTTTGACACTAAAGTTTGGACTTGAAAATACATTTCAGTCTTTCAACTTCTGCCTTGGTGTGAAGTTGCTGTTTTTTGCTGAATCAGTTTATACTTGCAGAGTTTAGAAGAATCAAATTACTGTCAGAAAGGGACATTTAACAATGTGTAAAATCAAAGCTGGATTAAATCGTTAAAACCCTACTTTCTGCCCAAGACCGTAAACCAACAAGTTGCAGTATAGTGACAGCAGTCCTCACACACACAGCTGTAAATGGTTTGCATAAGATTATGTACACTGGATAGTTAGTGAGAATGAACTACTAAGAAGATGAATAAGACCAGGGGGAGAAGAGACTTGTTGTTTTTCCTTCTCTTTTCCCAACATTTTAAAATCCTTCTCAGCACTCTGAGATGACTGATTCAAACACCTTTATCAGTATGTTACACAGCATCATGACTACCTAGCTTGCAGTACCTAACAACACAGTCATTCTGATTATACTGTAGCAGGTTCATTGTGATATACTGTACCATGCCCACATCCACAAACCCTACCTTAGCTAAAGAGCCCTTTAACAAATTACAGTATGCTACATCCATGACTGCTTGCTTTTCCAGTTTAGGCTCAAAACAACACATGGGTTTCACTGTATATGTGCTTATAATTATGTTTACATACTCTATCCACATAAGGAATCATCACTGTGCCTGTGTGATCTGTTAATAAAGTAGCAGAGCATTCAGCAAAGCCTGTAACTGTTACTGGATCCTAATTGCTGTCTGTTTATTTCCAGTTTGGTTTCTGTCATGACCCTTGCTGAGTCAACCGTGCAAAGTGAAATAACCCCTTGAAAAGACACACACACACACACACACACACACACACATGCACGCTCGCGCGCGCTTCTTAACTCACTCACTCGCAAACACACTGTCCCAATTCATGTGCCACAGGCGTATGGAATTAAATGCATGAAAATCAGCTGCTGACACTGCTGCCTCCTGTGGCAATGTGAGTGTGTGTACGTGTGTGTTTGTGCGTGTGTGTGTATAGGCTGCAGTCAGACGCAGAGGGAGGGGGGAAAAAGGGCTGTCGTAGCCCTCCTGCGAAGGGGAGATAAGCGCTGATCCTGAGCTCTGTCAACCCCGCTTTTCTCTGCAGCGGGACACAGCCTTCAAGAATCACCAGAAATAGACCCAAGGTGGCTTCACACACGCACACACACACACGCACACAAAATTCCCTGTGACAGACAGAGCTTGATGTGACATCCACTGACAGAGTGCCTGCTTTGGCTTTGTCTGACTGTGCACAACAACTCAGTAAACTGCTGGACGAAGAAGAAATGAGCGTAATCATCTTGTTGCTTGTTTAGCCACTGTTGCCAAACTGAGGCGGTGTGTCATTCCCGTTGTTTGATGCAAATATTACAATTTGACTGTGCCTCAGTTAATCCACCTGTTTCTTTGTCTTGGTTGATAAGCAGTGAAAGAAGGAAGGGCTGGTTGAAAGACAAAATAGAGTGACAGGATTTGGTATTCACAGTTTTCAGCATGTTTTGATCAGTAAAGCACTTTTTGACCTTCTTGTACCTATAATACATGTACAGTACATACCATATGACATGCGTTCACATAGACCCACACAAATATACATCTGATAAAGTGTTCCACATTACATTAAGAGTCTTCTTATTAAATACTTTATAATAGAAAATCAACACATAATGCACCTTTACGGTAGATTATTTTACTCCTGGTTTTTAAATTAGAATCAGTCAATGATTGGAATCAATAAATAACATTTTATATACTCTGAAACTGGAATGTACATTGTTTTTAAGTGCTTGACTCCTGTTGCATTGTTCTTCCAAAAAAGGCATCTTTTTTCTATTTTTCTTTTTTTTTTTACTAAAGTTCCATTTAGGGGACCCATGGGGTCACATTTTCGGCGGGCTGCTACCTGTTGCAGCCTTCTCTAGCGGTGAACCAGCGGGACTTTGGGTCACCACTGCAGCCCCAACAACCACTCGACCTCCAGCAGGAGTGTCAGACTTTCCTGCTGTGCCTCCCTGCTTCTCCTCCGTTGCCTTAATCTGCTGTTCTTTGCTCTTGGCCCCCTCCTGGGAGCCAAGCTTGATTGGCCCGAGGACGTTTTTGGCCACGGTGGTCAGCTGGCTGACGAAGCTCGTCTTTTCGCCAGGGGAGACAGGCCGTGACTTACAGAGGGAAGGACCGCAGAGGGAGGGGGTGACGGAAGTCGGGGAGGGAGAGGGGGAAGGCGAATGCTCCTCCACCACCTCCAGGCGACATTTGTCCTCCCAGTCAAGGGTCCCCCGGTAGCAGTTGACTGGACCGAGTCCCTGCCTCACCTTGCCCAGGGAGAGCTGCTGCCCATGTGGGGGGACGACGGGAGCGAGAATGCGAGCTGGGAGTTTGGGGCTTTTGGAGCCGAGATCTGGAGTCCTCGAGTCACTGCTCTCTGCGCCGGCCTTTCTCAGGTTGTCCCCCATACCTGATGGTTTAAAGGTTTTGCTCATGCTCAGAGGACCTGCTATCACTGTTGCGTTGATGCCGATGGATTTATCTGGAGTAGAAGCAGAGCTCTTGGTGAAGGCAGCTCCAGGTAAACCAGGCCTACTCTTGTTGTTTCCTTCCTGCTTTGGCTCAGTTCGGCCCTTTAGCTGCTCCTGGGGATCTTTACTATTAGATAACATAATTTTGGCTGCTTTGGGGTCTTGCTGTTTTGGAGTTAAGTCTGTCGGACTCTTTTCAGGCCCCTTCTGACCACCTAGACTTCCTGTTGTTTTGGTAGGGGTGCTAGGAGTTGTAGCTTTAGTGGTTTCTGCACTTAATCTGGAGCTTGGGCCTGACTGCAAATTTAAGGGCAGCTCACTTGTATGAGGTCTTCTTGTTAAGGATGACTGGGATATTGTTGCTCCAACCCGACTCAATCTCTCCAGACCTATCCCTGTATCAGTCTCCCTCTCTTTCTCCCTCTCCCTCCCTCTCTCCCTGTCTTCCCGCTCCCTCCCGGCCAGCAGTGTTTCCCTGCTAAGCGGGGACTCCTGTCTTCCTAGTCTCCTCACAGGCTTCAGGACACCAGTCTCTGGGGAAGTAGAGGACGAGGGCAGGGGTGGAGGATTAGGAGGCAGATTTTCCCCTTCGGTCTCCAGCAGGCTCTGAAGCCCGAGCTCGCAGAGGAAGGCATCCTTACGGTACTCAGAGTGCTGCACCTCCAGGCTGTGCTTCCTCAGTGGACCCCCTAGCCCTCCTGTAGAACTGGACTGGGTCAGAGGCGAGCCCAGCTTCTCTGCCGACTGCACTCGTTTCAGAAGAGGTGATCGAGGGGGTTCAGCACTCTTGGGCCTGGGACGGACCACCGGCGGCGAGGAGTGGAGCTTGGCAGGGAAGGACTGGGTGGTGTTGGAGCTCCCCACAGTGTGGCCAGGCAAGGGTGGAGGCGACGACTGGGTGGGAGAGGGTGTGTGGGCCAGCGGGGACAGGGGGATGTTACCAGCAGACTTACAACGGGCAGAACGATACTGGCGGTGGAGCTTAGGGGAGAGGCCGTGCAGGGAGCTGGGCCTCATATGCTGAGAGGGAGCGGGAGAGTTTGGAGTGCTGGAGGCTGGAGAGCTGCTCTGGGAGGAAGCACCTAAAGGAAAACACACAGCAGAAAAGATCCATTAAGATATACAGACTCCCTGAGGAAAAGGCACACTTTTGATTTAAAAGGGAATTTTGGCTTTAAGGACTGGAACAATTTCTGGCTTTAAAAGCTCACTTTCCAGGCCATACGCTGTGGTTTCTAAAAATATGTCATATTAAATAATCCTAATGTGAACTGATCTTAGACTACTTCTATTTGAAAACTTGTATGTTTGTTATTTATTCCCAATGTCCTACCCAGGTATGAGGGCTCAGGGGTGGAGCGGTAGCCCTGAGTCGGGGACCGGGCAGACAAGCTGTGAGTTGGGGAGCCAGGAAGACTCTCACTGGAGGACAGGGAGCGATTCAAAGAGGACAGGCTGCGGCTGGTGTGCAGCAGATTGGACTGCTTTGTGATCTTACGGAACAAGGAGTTACGCTTTTTACTGCAGGATAGACAGGCAAAGAAAACACAGGATGAGAAAGTAAGATTTGAAAAGGGATTAACAAAATATAATATATAATAATTTGTTAACAAACTTGACTATAAAAAAGGACTACACCAGTGATTTTTACCACGATATACCAAGAGTTTTGTTAATGCTTTTTTGCACATTATCTTTTGTCAATTAACAATGAGAATCAATTTGAGATACTTTATTTTGTTTTGTCAAAATGTTGAAACCTTGCTTTTGCATTCAAGGATGCTGAAATATCTGAAATTTCAGGCTCTACGACCAAAAATGTGCCCCTGAGCAAGGCCTGAAGCCCTAACTGCTCCTTACGCGCTGCACAATGGCTGACCACTGTTCCTAATTAGGATGGGTTAAATGCAGAGAACAATAAATTTCCTTTGGGGAGCAATTAAATATAAGAAAAAAAGGAAGTATAAACTATTGACGTTTAGAATGCATGAAATCAACCCTGAAAACTATAAGTTTATAAGACATCATCAAAGACATGAGTAACACTGTCATTAAAGTGTTGCAGGTGCGTCGGCTCCTACCTGTCCTGGCCGTCCTTGCCCATGGTCCTCTTATTTCTTCTGGCCATCTTACACTTGTAGCTGGCCTTGCGGGCAGGACCCACTTTAATAGAGGTGTTCTCGAAAGGCGTGGTTGTCACCTTCACTTTGTTTCCACTCTGCACAGATCAAGGAAATAAAATTATTGTACACCTATGCTTATAATTATCCACTGTCAACCTTATTTACCAACAGAAAACTGACCAACAAAAAACTTTATTTACAGAATTAATTAGCAAACTTGATGTGTATTTGGAATTACTTAAAGAGACACCAAGCTCAGAGCTACATGGATGTGCAAGCACTGTGTCTAAGTACAACTGACAACTTATAAATAGACAGCTAAGCAGCCTTTCAATGACATAAATAGAAGAATTACACGGAAACATTGACATTATAAATATACTGTACAATTCAGAATGAATGAGCCTACTCCTGCCTACTTTGAGGATGAGCTCTACCACTTCAGTGTGGACCAGACCATGGACAGGCTCCCCGTTGACGTGGGTGATGAGGTCACCAGCACACAGTCCAGCTTCCTGGGCGGGGCCGCCATCTTCCACATGCTGCCAATTCACACAAAACGTTCGAGTTCATAACAGGGAAAAATTCATTACATGTAAACATTCAGAGTACAGTATTTAAATCTTAGACAGTATTTGTTTATTTCCCCTTTAGTTTGGCTATAAATAATACTAGTATGTTTTTTATTATAGAATAAATGTAACGGGAAGATAAATAATATATATAACCAGTGGAAGGTGTACCCAAAAACTCCTCAATAGTTTTAGACATTGCTGAAATCCCGTCCTTTCTTGCAGTTATTTTTAATTCACTGATCAGTGGGTTAAAAACTTTAAAATACACACTCAAAACTCACAGCACAAGCCATCCCTTTTTATGTGAGGATTTCTGATCCAGTGCAAAACATCTCCAAACAGTACATACTACTACTACTAAGTTTCTTACCCAAACAATGTGATGCACGCTGTAGATATCACTGTCTCCAATGTAGACTCTGATGGCCCTGAGAGTAAAGCCATACTTTTTTCCAGAGCGATGGATGGTGATGGGAGAGCGCAGAACGCTGACTGCCGGACAGAAGTCTCTGCTGGGTGAAGAGTCACGGGACGAAGGGTTGGAGGAGAAAGAGTGGGGAGACATGGGGCTGGCCAGTGGAGAGAAGCCGCCATGCTGCTCCACTGGAGGGTTAGGTAAGTGAAGCGAGAGAGATAACATACTGTATTAGAGCACCACAAACTAATATTTCGAAAAGGGATTTTATTCTTTCCTTGTGCCTCTCACCTGATGGTATGATGACAGACAGAGCCGTGGCAGAGGCTGACTTGATGACCTTGTTTCCGTGTCTGGAGTTGCGTTTCTCTCCATCACCAGACAAATGCTGATGGCGAGCCCTGCGGAGGACCAGGTCATTGGTGGCCCGGGCCCCCAGAGGGTCATATAGAGGAGTCATCACGTCACGACCGGCTGCTGCAGGACCTGGGGATAATGTTTGGACAGCCGTGGTAACCTCCGGTGTCTCTCCATATCTAGGTGATTTGTCTGTGTGGATGTAGAGTCAGGTGAAAATTATAGTTATTTATAGTAGCATTTAGAGGTGAAAATAGCAATTTTAGGAATTGTCTAGCTGCCCACTCACTCACTCACTCACCAGCAGCTATCTAATAAGGTACTACAGGTTGGTTTTTCACCTCCTCCCCCCCTTGCTTTCATTCTTAATCACCCTCTTTATTGTCTTCTTGCTGTTTCCTCTGCTTCTCCCTCTCTACCCTCATAACCTTTCACCTTCTCAGAGACTTCCTCCTGCTTACACACCTGCTCCGTTGATCTCCTTCAGACTGTTCCTCTGCTCCAGGAGGCAGGGTGAGGGGACACTGGTCCCATCCAGTGAGGTTCCACGGACCTTGATGGGCACCTGGCGAGACAGGAAGTCTGGCTCACCGTCTAGGGGTGAGGCAAAACGATGTGTATCCATGAGTGCTGAGAAGCGTCGTCGAGCACCAAGGGGAGGGCTTGCATCCCCGTCCATGTAGAGGGACTCTGAACAAGACAGGCGTTTCCTGCAAGAGAAGGATGAAGACACGGTCACACAAGATGATGAAAACTGTCTTCTCCTAAAGAATCCATTATTCAACAAGACTAAGGGCGCTTTCACATCTGTAGTTTGGTTCATTTGGTCCGGACCAAGTAAAAAAAAATGATACACTGTTGCATTTTAGTTCTGGTCCGGTTCATGTTCACACTGCAGTTTTACAAACAAACCAGAGAAGTAACCATGACGTTACAAAGACTTACAGGTAACTTGTTGATTGGACAGCTTTGGCGATTGTCATCCTGCATCATCAGGACCCACGTGGGGAAATCAAACTCCGGTGACTGACAGAAGTTTATGCAGCATTTTACTGCTTCTAATCTGTATCGCAAAGAGTTCACGAAGTAATAATTTATTAAAAGCATGATTAGTAATGCTAGGCAGCAGAACGACCGCATAGCCTATTATGAATAATAATGTAAAAACAGGACATGTACAGTAATAATTTGGGGCTTATTCGCCTATAGTATACTGCGGTATTGCTGTCACACATTTTTTAACTTAATGAACTGACAGGGTAAACGGAATACTACTTGCCCTCTTTTTTAACAGATTTTAACCTATTAATCAGGGAAATACCCGCACTTACAAGTAGGCTATACCTTATAAAATGATTTTCACAAACATAGGGGCTTATACAGATCAATTATAAGATCAGTGAATGCATTCCGCGGTCAGACGATGGATTTATTAGTGGTTTAGCTTTGGAAATAATGCTCAGATCACATCTCTGCTATCATAAAATCCTGTTTTTGGTTCGTTTGCTTTCACACCACAAGCGAACTGCACCAGAGTTCATTTGAAAGCGTGCCGAGACCGCTTTTGGTGCGCACCCGAGTGCGATTGCTGCATTCACACCTGCCGAAACGAACCGCACCAAGGGGCAAAAAGAACTCTAGTGCGATTCAACCTAACTAAATGAGGCAGGTGTGAAAGCACCCTAAGACTCAAGCCATGCTGGTAGCTCAGTAAGGCTGTCCGAGGCTGCTTTGAGTTACATGCTAATGTCAGCATGTGGTCATGCTCACAAGACATTTCACACTTTTGAAACTCATGGAGGCACTGGAAAAATTCAGGGGAACACCAAAGTAAGCAGGAACGGCCACCATCTAGTATTTGTTGAGGTATTTCAATCAAGAGCAAAGTGGTGGGCCAACCGATCGACATTGTCATCAGTAGAGTCATACTGCTCTGTGATCTGATGGAAGTGATTGTTTTTACATTATGTCTTTAAAAGTAAACATTAGAGTTTTTGACCTCTTGTAGCACTATTGAGATGTTTTCTCTGAGTGAACGTGCACGCGAGTTAAGCAATACACATTCCTGCCAATGGTGTTACACTGTTTCACTGATCAACAGGTGGCTGTAATGCACCAAGATATGCTCCAATGTGTAGGCAAAGGCAGGGTAGCAGAAGTCAGTACACATGGATGTAAACAACGGAAGATTCAAACTTCAAAATCATGAGGAAGGAAACACATTTAACACATTTGTTAAAACTCAACTTTACACACAATGCGTGTTGGTCGAGTAACATTGAATGTAAACATAACTTTTGTTTGCTTACAAGAAAACTCCACAGTGCACCTTTAATTAAAGAAATGAATGGATGTAATAAGTGGCTGCCGAAAAAGTAATCATAGCTGGCGAGATACGGATAATTCATACTTGATGTGGACGAGGGAAAATCCAATATGTAAGGTAATAGATGAGCCACCTTCACATTATCAAATTTTCTAACTATTATGAATGCAGAATGTATGAATGATTTTATTTTACATATGAATGCAGAGGGATTGCAATCCAGACCTACACTTCCTAAAGATTGAGGTGAAACAGAGTTATGACAAGAAATGGAAATCTGTTTCTGCTCTGTGCTCCCAATCAGCAGTGTGTCAGTTATTAATATGTAGTGTGGACCCAGCAGGTTGCAGTCTTTGTAAGCTGCTTCAAAGCATGATAAACAGAGCTACAGAGCAGAACTATGTTTATTGAATCTAGAGCCCAGGATGAGAGTGATCTTTTCATTTAGGTGGGCTAAAAACTACAAGCCTTTGTGCAAAGGTAATGAGAGGTGTCTTTCATTTTCATTCCAATATGAATAATCACTATCAGAATCAGACAGATGTTGACTATAACGAAAGACGAGCAAAGAAATCTTGTCTGTTAATAACTGTAAGTAAATGTAACTTCACTATTGAGGGTACAAATAGCATTAAACCACCTATATTCAATATTCCTAATATTACCAGTAACCATCCTTTTGTGTATCTTATTCAAAAATGACGCACTGGATTTGAGTGAAACAAGCAGCTACATTTGCATTATTTATTAACAAATTGTGGAAAAAACTGACACATCAGAGACATTTTGGTTTTCTGTGAGACATGTGAATCAACCATCCAATTCCACTTTTTTCCAGACTTTGTAGAAGTGGGATCTGTTGTCTGCTGCTGACTCAAAGTGAGTGTGAACTCTCACACAAAGTTCTTTTTATACAGAAAGTGTCAAAATTGGTGTCATTGAGATAGAAGGCAATTATTCAGGCACACTGGGGTAACACCCCACCTCACTTGCAAACTAAAATCATGAACATGCCTCTTCAATAATGGCCACTACTCACATCTCAGGGGACCCAGTCCTCCAGCTCTTGTCTCTCATGCTGAAGCTACCAAGGCTCTCTCTCTTGGTCACTTTGTCCTCGCGCGGACCCTTGTGCTCCCGGCGGGACACAGAGGTCGAGGCTTTCTGCTCCAGCTGAGACAGATGCTCCATGCTGCTGTACACCTGCAAGGGAACACAGTCAGATCAATAATCATTTGGTCTGTTTGCAGTTATTAACAGCTCTGGTGAGTGGGGATGACAGCTACTGTTTATATTTGTTTGCTGTAATTATATCTAGCATATTTGTTTCACATATCAGATGTGTCTATATATAAAAACCTGTTTCTCTGACCAGTGGGGAAGAAGTCATCTCCCTTAAACAGGAATGCCACTGATTTTACACATCAAAGTCTGTTTCCAGAAAAATACTGCATATGTGACAAAAGTTGTGAAAAGCCTTTTGGGAACTGAAGAAGCTGACACAAGTCTGGAATGTGTCTGGAATTTTTGCTTGAAAATGACTCAAGTAATTTATCGTCAAAAGACTTGCTGATTAGTTTTCTATCATTGACTAATTGACTATTCAACTAATTGCAGAGTGTGTCCACTCTAGACCCCATTAAGTGCGTGTATTCAACAGAGGTCTTGTACACCTGCTTTGCCAAAGTTAGTCATGGAGTTCCACAAGGATCTGTGCTGGAACCAATCCTGTTCCCCTTTAATAGGCTTCCTTTAGGCAATATTATCAGGAAACACTCCATGAACTTTCATTGTTATGCAGATGATACTCAATTATATCTATCAATCAAGCCAGATGAAACTAATCAATTAGCTAAACTCCAAATGTGCCCACAGGATGTTAAAACCTGGATGACCTGTAATTTTCTAATGTTAAACATTATAACAACACAACTCAGATAAAACTTAGGTTATTGTCCTGTGGCCCAAGCACCTACGTGATGCATTACCTAAAGGTATAATTACTCTAGATGGCATCGCCCTGGCCTCCAGCACCACTATGAGGAATCTCGGAGTTATCTTTGATCAGCACATGTCCTTTAACTCGCACATTAAGAAAATTTCAAGGACCGCCTTTTTTCACCTACGTAATATTGCAAAAATCAGGAACATCCGGTCTAAAAATGATGCGGAAAAACTGGTCCATGCATTTGTTACTTCTAGGCTGGATTACTGCAATTCCTTTTTATCAGGCTGCTCGAAAAAGTCCATTAAGACTCTTCAGCTGATCCAGAATGCTGCAGCACGTGTTCTGACAGGAACCAGGAAAAGAGATCACATTTCTCCTGTTTTAGCTTCTCTGCATTGGCTGCCTGTAAAATCCAGAATAGAATTTAAAATTCTTCTTCTCACACACAAAGCTCTTAATGGTCAGGCACCATCTTATCTTAAAGAGCTCATAGTACCTTACTACCCCACCAGAGCACTGCGCTCCCAGAATACAGGGTTACTTGTGAGTCTCCAAAAGTAGAATGGGAGCCAGAGCGTTCAGCTATCAAGCTCCTGTCTTATGGAACCAGGTTCCAGTTTGGGTTCAGGAGGCAGACACCGTCTCCACATTTAAGAGTAGGCTTAAGAATTTTCCTCTTTGATAAAGCTCATAGTTAGGGCTGGCTCAGGTGAGTCCTGAACCATCCCTTAGTTATGCTGCTATAGGCCTAAACTGCCGGGGGACTTCATATGATGCACTGAGCTCCTCTCTACTCCTCTTTCTCTCCCTCTGTATGCACCCTCATCCTGTTAATGCACGTTACTAACTTGACTTCTTCTTGTCTTGTGCTTTCTCGTCCCTCTCCTCCTATCACTTTCTGCAAGTGTTCCTAATCAATCGACACCCTCTGCTACTATTATTGCAACTATTGCACCTATTGTTATTATGATCATTAACATTACGGGTATTATCATTAACATTACTATAAATATCTGTGCCATTATTCATTCAGTCTATAGCAACATTACCTTTACGGTCTGTACCCCCACCCCCCATCACTCTCTCCCTCTTTATGGCTATCTCCCTCTCTCTTGCCCTTTCTCTCTCTCTCTCTCTCCCTCACCCCCAACCGGTCGAGGCAGATGGCCGCCCATCCTGTACCATGGTTCTGCTCGAGGTTTCTGCCTCTTAAAAGGAAGTTTTTTCTTGCCTCTGTTGCCTAGTGCTTGCTCTTGGTGGAAATTGTTGGGTTTCTGTAAATAACATCACAGAGTATGGTCTAGACCTGCTCTTTTATGAAAAGCACTATGAGATAACTGTTTTGGCTCTATATAAATAAAATTGAATTTGCTTGAACAAGGCCACTCAACAGCCATCAACAGTAACTTCAAATACATCTCAAAATTAACCTCAATGAGGTACTTTGGATTATCTGAAGAGCTCCTTCAGGACTTCACAACCGAAACATGAGAGGAATGGACCAGGTGAAAGACAGAGGGAAGAGAGAGCAGATCAGAAATAGAGGATGAAAGTGGGAGAGCCGAGAGAGGAAATAAAAGACAGTATGAGGTGAGAAAATCCCACCCGAGAGGAAAAGTGTGACAGAATGAACACGCTGGCACGCTGAGAGAGAGACTCACGGATCGGAATTAAAAGAAACATGGCCATAGAAGGAGTGGATGTGCCAAATTAAATAAGGATGAAAGACTGTCTTCGTCATTAAACATACATCTGTAGAAACGTAAAGCAAGAAGCATTAAAGGCACATGGACCTCTGAGTGGTTTAAAATAAAAACAAGAAGAGGAATAAGAAGGAATGTTGTAACAGTTACAACAGCCCAGTAAGACTTTCTGAACTCCAGGTAAGAGACCTCAGTCCAGCCTCCAAGTCCTGCTTTCTGTACTGTCCTCATTGTATCTAAGACTCTTTTTTTTCTTCCTTATCAAAGCCTGTCAAATCATCTCCAAGCGCCAAGAGACAAAAAAAAAAACAGATTGACACAATGAAAAAATAAATAAATAATAACAGAGTAAAATGACAGAGGGAGGGGGAAGAGAGGGAATGAAAGAGGAGAGGGCAGTAGACAGACAAAGTCAGACCTTGCTGAAGCGAGGAGAACAGGAAGAGAACTGTTTGATCTCTACAGGCTCATCGTCATTGGTGTCATCCTCGTCATACGTATTGATGTGATGATAACGATCCGAGCGGGCTGGCAGTAGAGACACAGAAGAGATTAAATATATGAGCTGTCATAAAATGTGCATTTTTTACTGTGACGGCATCAGAAAAGTATTGTATAACCCATAAGCCTAATATTGACGCAGCTGCTGTACTTTCCAAACAGAAGAAGCCAGAGGAAACGTACTATCAAAGTAGCTGGTGTCCTCCTCTGACTCCAGGTGAGGGATGAACTCTGCCTTTTGTCTCAGCAAACTGTTCCAGTCCAGCTCTGTGAAGAATGAGTGCTGCTTCACCTCAAATGCTCCACCTGGTGGCAGGGGTACAAACAGCACAATCTGTCAGCCTTGTTCAAAACACAGAAAGATGGACAGACATGATACTTAAAGGCGCTTCAACTATAATTTTATGTTAACAGTGGATCGCATGATGACGTGTGAAAGGTGAGCAACCCACAGAGAATCATCACCCCACTCTGCAGTTTCACCCATCAAGTGGCAAGAAACAAATCCAAATAAATGCTAATGTTGCTCTGTGTCTGCTTGATTTGTAAACTATCACCTATTTGCTCTTTTAACGCAATGTTGTGTTTAAGGTGTTTATGGTTTATGGTGTGACTTAATCAACAGTCTTTTAATATAATATATGCAAGCCTGAATGCTTATTTGAAAAGTTAATGGATTTATTCATTCCTAATATAGACTCAAAATGGGTGCAGATCAGAGCTCTGATATCAAGTCAATGCAAAAGTTATTACCTGTACCCAACCTCACAAGAGGGTTGGTCTGCAACAGGGATGAGATGAGGTCCTGGGAATCCGCAGGCAAGGCGTCATCACCTTCAGGCCAAACTATATCGTCTAATAGATGACAAAGAGAGAGCCAAAAGATCAGCATAACGAGGAAGAATGAAATTGCTTCCTTTTGAAGTAGTTTTCAAGATGACAAATCATAGGCTAGTCCAAACTACTGCTAAATTGCCTGTAAAAGCTGCATGTCACCGGGGGAAAAATTTAAACATGGAAGAAAACTATTCTATTTGGAGCAGTATTCAAAATCTTAAGACTTAAAAACTCTACATACAATGTGCTTTCTGAACTGTGTGGTAGTCTTAAAATACTGTAGCACACTTAATATGAACCACTTACTAAAAAGAAAGACACTAACCCAGAAACCCAGTTGAATGAAAACATATAGTACAGCTTTTGTAGTTTGCTTTTGATTGCTAAAAATGTGACCCTTAAAAAAAGTAGAAAAAGATGAATACTATTTTCTTACCTGTGATGACCTGTCCAAACAGCTGCTCCGGAGTATCCCCAAAGAAAGGCACACAGCCCACCAGGAACTCATAGAGGATGATGCCCATGGCCCACCAGTCCACCGGCTTTCCATAACCCTGACGGAGAATCACCTCAGGAGCGATGTACTCTGGAGTGCCACATACCTGAGTGATGGAGAGAAGGTTGAAGCGAGGGAAGACAGGCAAAGAAAAGAGAGGAAGGAGAGAAATACAGGTTGGAGATGCTTGACAAACTTAAGTTGTTGGCATAGCCACGGGAAACTGTAATCTAATGTAATCTAAAAATCTAACTTGTCCAAGTTGCAGTGCATTCATCACTCATCCTCATCATCACTATCATCCCCAAAGATAATCTGTAATTATTCCCCTCCAGACATGTTGTAAAATATACATGTAAAACATAATATAATCTTTATATAATAATTTGTGTCTGATCTCTCTTTATACATCATTCTGCACACTGAAGGTCAAACATCTAAAGGACATAAAAAAAGAAAACCTTTTTCATCACTATCAAGCCAAGCGAGAGATTTGGTTTTATCTGAGATCTCTGTCGCTGAAAATTCAAAGCCAAAAGAAGGATTTTTCACAGAAAGGTCTGTGGACTTTTCAGGTAACTGTGAACTTGGTTCTGGAAGGAGATACTACTGGTGAGCTTTTCAGATGTAAATTTTCAATGCTGTAACATTTGCATTTAAAACTGAAATGGCTGAATTAGACTTGTAAAGTCGGATTCTTTTCTTTATGATTTGGACAAACCAACACTTGAACACTAAAGTAAAAATGGAAATTGTTGAAGTTTTATTCTAATAATCATACATATATGCTCTTCAGGAGGTATGAAAGTGAATGTATATATATATATATATATATATATATATATATATATTATCTGTGAGTGAATGAGAAACACTCTCCTAATCAGAAGCTCCACTACAAACATGAAAAGCAAAGCCCTGATCTGTTTCATCCGCAGATGTGAACTATTTACTGGCAGACAAACAGATGCCTGCTTCCACCCAGAAGAGGTGGAGGACACGCGGGCCAATTTGACTGATTATGACTGGTTTAATTCAGAGCATAAACAATAACTACAATTGCAAAATGGGATTGTAATGGAGATGGAGAGCATTAATGAATCACTTGTTCAGACTACACAGGTAGCATTGTTATGCAGTGTCTTTATTTGGAGTTTAGGGATTTTGGCACGCATGGCTGGGGAAGACTAAAAGGTGCTATGAATGCCAGTCGCCTGCTCACCACCATACATCAGAACTTCACTAACTTTGCATTACACACACATCTTATTCATACAGCCGCTAACCAAAGGCATCTGTCTGTAGCCTTTTATCTTTTATAACGTGGTGATAAAGTACTGCAGTTAATGTCCATGTACCTGCTTATCCAGGAACTCTCTGGCATCTTTCTCAATGTGTCCCTCGTACAGGTTGGTGGTGAGGCTCATTAGACCCATCTTCGACAAGCCAAAGTCTGTGAGCTTGATGTGTCCCATGGAGGTGATTAGTAGACTATGTGGAGAGAGAAAACAGGCGGTTTGACTCTTGTTAAGTTCAAACTCTGGCACATTGCTGTCAAATCCATATATATTTGAGTACGTGGTTATTGTGAATGCATGCAAAGTCATGATCAGAGGATGTCATTTGTTGTTTTCAATTGGATGCCGTTCTCAGGAGGACAGGTCTTAGATAATACATCAGGGGGAGAGTGCTGGAGTTGAGATATGGACACATGAGAGTGGCGCGCCGCAGATGAATGCACAGAGCAACCTTTCGATGAGACAGTGACTGACAATGACTGATAATCCTCATCCCTGAAGTATTTTTGTTTACTTTCTATCTGTATCAATTTGTCAGAATAAACTGAACCAACCGAGCTCTGTGCACGGCTGCCAAAACAAGAAGAGGACCGGAGCGGACTTGAGCGGGGCTGTAGGCTACTGAAGGTAAGGCCTGCCTACTTTTCTTGAGTGGTAATCAGATATGTTGTGGCTTGTTTGTAGCTGGTACAGCCATAACTCTAGACCTAAAAATGGGTGGTGCTGACGCAGTGGATAAGACACATCTTTTGGTGTGAAAGACCTGGGTTCGATTCCCTCTGCGACACATCAACCAACTTGTCCCTGAGCAAGACATTTAACCCCTGATCGCTCCAGAGCCGTGTGACATTTCTAGAAGTTGCTTTGGATAAAACGTTAGCTAAATGACTTATTATTATAAATTATTTTACCAGTGCTACCTGTGCTGTGACAGCTACATCAAATTCATGCAATTTTTCACATCTATTGTACTATTTAAAGTGAGTTAAAGTGCTTTTTTCCAGCAATTCTCACTGGTATGTCATCCTTGAGAAAAGACAGGACTTTAAAAGCAGAATTAATTGATTTTTGGCCACTTAGGGAAGCAGAACAAACACCAACAAAAAATTCTTTCAACCTATACACTTGTGGTGATGAATTTGTTAGCAAACTGTTGATTATTTACACATCTAACAGTTACAGAGCAACACTATCATTCATTTGAAGTTGTGTTATAGACACCTGATTAATGTAAATCCAATATTCATCTTTATCTTTAACTCCTATTAGCCTTTTTAGTTTTTGGTCTGTACTGTCTCCTGAGGGAAATAGCTGACTGATATCTGAGTTTGTCACTACAAGAGACCCCTTTCACATCATACATAGTATTTGATCCATTTGTTTTTGTAAAAACTATTAATTAATGCAGCTTCAAACACTCACTTGTCAGGTTTGAGGTCTCTATGGACGATACCATAGTTGTGCAGATATTCCAAAGCTAAAACAGTCTCTGCAAAGTACATCCTCGCCAGCTCCACGGGCAGAGCCCCAATGTTCTTCAGCAAAGTGGCACAATCCCCACCTGAGAACGCAGAAAGACCACAAGTTGTTGTGAGCGGATTTATTCTTACTTGAGAAATGTTAAATTAATCAGACAAATGGTAATGAAGCACAGAAAGTCTGCAGGGTGATGAGGCAAAATAGCATCATAATAGGTGATTCATATAAATAGCATTCCTATTTTTGTGACGTACCTGTGCTTATGAGTGGGTATAAAAATAAATATATTTTTTATGTTTCTGGGGGTTTTTGGGCTTGCAATCCACCTTTGGCGCTCACTAAACCAGTGCAGTGTCATTATACATGAGTCATTCTTGACTACATTCATGCTCAGCTGCCCTCCAGAAAATTCAGCACAAATGGAAAAGGAAGATGAGCAGGGCTGGAGCAGCAGTGTGAATCTACTGACCTCGTTTGACTTTCATAGTCAAGAATCACTGTGATAGGGAAATAAGACTCTGCCCTTCTGGAAATGTGAGTGAGAGATTACACTCCGCCATATTATTTTCATTTCCTGACACTGAGCGGACAAACCATAATTTGCTATTCAGACGTGTAGCAGACACTTTTATCCAGAATTAAATACATTTTGTGACAAAGCTTGCACTTTAAGGTCACTTAAAATTGGTAAGGTCAAGGCCACAGCGCCCAGACAAAAGATTTAAAGGGAGCAAACTGCGTACTGATTTGGTGAAGATTTTATGGAAGCTAGAGACGTGCTAGGTCAGGAAATAGGAGCCAGGGAGAAAAAGGCTGAAAAGTGTTGCTGTTGTTTAACAAGTCTGATCTAATGTGCGCCTGAAAAAGATGCCTGAAAAAGAGAGGGCGAATCGAACAAGACCAAATCACCCATTCAATTAAATTTGAGTCCACCCTCACTGGACTAAAAGCCTGCAAGTAGTGTGCCTAAAAAACAAACAAATCTAACTCCCTTACCCTCAACATATTCCATGACCATGCACAGATGTCTCCGCGTTTCAAAGGAGCAGAACATGGAGACGACAAACGGGTTCTCTGCGAAGGTGAGGATGTCCCTTTCTACGAACGCCTGTTCAATCTGGTTCCTCAGGATCAGATTCTGCTTGTTGATCTTCTTCATGGCAAAACGCTGACGTGTCTCCCTGTGGCGCACCAGGTAGACAGCGCTGGAGAGATGACGAGATAGAAGAGCCAAGAAGTGAAAACTGGAGGGACTGGAGGTGCAAAGATGAGGAATGAAGGAAAGACAGCATGGTGAAACCGTGGTGAGACCATTATGAAGTGTAGTCCGCCTCAGAAATATCCTTTTTTTCTTTTAAATAGGCAGATAAAGTGGGAGTAATACAGGCTTCACAGTTGCAATGTAATCCTTTCTGATCTACCCAATAAACAGAAAATTTTATAAATCTTTTAAAATGCAGCATCATGAGGAGACCACATGCTATTTTTTTTAAAATCCCTTCCGACTGCTTGTCAGAGTACATTCTGACTTTACATCATTGGCTTTAAAATAATTTAACAGACCATTTCCTGAATCCATATAAGAAAATGCTATTTAAAAATATTTACCCTTTGGATGTTGGTGCTTTAATTATTCTCTGTGCCGGGATTAAGGACTAGAAGACTGCTTTTAGTGCCTGAATGAGTTTTTTTGGTCCATCCCACATTGGATTACAAGACACTATTAATATCTCAAACATGAGAAATATAATAAGACATCCTCTTGTAACACCTATACAAAACCCCACAAGAAACAGTAATATCAAATCAAACCATAACATTATATACACATACAGTGAGGAAAATAAGTATTTGAACACCCTGCTATTTTGCAAGTTCTCCCACTTAGAAATCATGGAGGGGTCTGAAATTGTCATCGTAGGTGCATGTCCACTGTGAGAGACATAATCTAAAAAA
>NC_060153.1:15602186-15635405 GCF_021292245.1 Micropterus dolomieu | reverse complement strand
GTCTGCCTTCAAAATGTCCACCTCCACTCCATTTATTATCCTAAATTAGATGCACCTGTTTGAGGTCGTTAGCTGCATAAAGACACCTGTCCACCCCATACAATCAGTAAGAATCCAACTACTAACATGGCCAAGAGCAAAGATAGGATAACCAAGGAGTGGCTCTGTAAGAAGCATATCAAGGTTCTGGTGTGGCCTAGCCAGTCTCCAGACCTAAACCCAATAGAGAATCTTTGGAGGGAGCTCAAACTCCGTGTTTCTCAGCGACAGCCCAGAAACCTGACTGATCTAGAGAAGATCTGTGTGGAGGAGTGGGCCAAAATCCCTCCTGCAGTGTGTGCAAACCTGGTGGAAAAACTACAGGAAACGTTTGACCTCTGTAATTACAAACAAAGGCTACTGTACCAAATATTAACATTGATTTTCTCAGGTGTTCAAATACTTATTTGCAGCTGTATCATACAAATAAATAGTTAAAAAATCATACATTGTGATTTCTTGATTTTTTTTTTAGATTATGTCTCTCACAGTGGACATGCACCTACGATGACAATTTCAGACCCCATGATTTCTAAGTGGGAGAACTTGCAAAATAGCAGGGTGTTCAAATACTTATTTTCCTCACTGTATGTACTATTTTTTTTTTTTTCCCTCGTCTCCCAGGCTCTCCAAATAACTGGCTAAATACTGTATCAGAATCTTTTAGACTGCTTTCTTTTATTCATGACAGCTGGTTTTTAGTGTGGAAACAATATTTATTATTATAATGTTGCAGTAGTAGTATTATTATGGAAGTTTTCTTTCAGTTTTCATCCTTCATGAGTGTCTTGCATGAAAAGCACTATATGATATTGAGCATGAATGTTGACTGTTGACCCTGGTAACAGTAGTTTGAATAAAAAAACCTTGAATACTCTGAACAATCTCAACTCAAGGCCCACTTACTGTACTGTACCACAGTGGATTAAGGTTAAGTCAGGTTTTTTTTTTCTTGTTCTAAACACAATATAAAAGCTTAACTGGATTTGATGTTGTTTCTACAAGGGGTCAATGAGGTTCCCGTCCATTGCTTACCCATAAGCGCCGTTGCTGATCAGCTTGATGCTCTGAAAATCTTCTTCACTCGGAGGCTTGATGGCTCTCCCTTTTCCCTGGTGACACATTCAGCATTTTTAAATTCTAAATTCAAATCCACACAAAGGCGTTTTAAATGAAATGTTCAAATGTCATTGCTTCTTTGGTGATTTTGATAACTGTGAGTGTGAATGGTGGTGTGTATATGTAGCCATGCAGTATGTGAACGCATGTAAACACAGATGTGTCTGTGTTTATTTGTTCTTCACCTCTGCTGAGTCGTCAGTCTCTGGAGTATGTGGACCCTCACTGTCGTAGCTGTCAAGGCTCACGATTTCTGTGGAGAAACATGCAAGTTAACAAGCAAACCTGGTGTCATAATGAAAAGTGACTATTTTTCATGCTAAAACATCAGGCCTCCCACACTGCTGTGTGCAGATAAAACATTTTGCAGCTGCTCAGACATCTTTAACAAAACAGCTATTCAAGTTTCAAAACAGCTAAAGGGCTCGTCAGATCACAGAAAGAAAAACACGAGAATTAAAATAGCTTCTTCCTATTAATTTTTCTCTCCCTCCCTCTCACTTTGTACTTCCTCCATCCTTGAGCAGCACTGGCAGCAGATTTTCAGTTTTTCCACTCTTGTATGTGACAGCTGCTAGAATACGCATTGTTTTGTTAAAACAGGGAAATAATTGAATGATAATTAACTTTGCAAAGCGTTTACAAAGCGGCTCTGCAGATATTAACATCATGTAAAATAAAAGTCAGGAGCTGATAAATCTTATTAATTAATTAAATATTATATCGGTTTCTGTTTGATGCTGAAAACAACTGATCTTGTCTCTGTGAGGAACCAAGAAAAGAAATGAGAAAGTGTGAAAGTGTGAAAGTGTGGACGTGCAAGTAGCTACGTGGGCGTGTGCATGTGTGTCTGTGCATGACAATGTAGGTGCAAAAGAAAGTGCAAGATCAAGATATCAAATGGCACATCGTTAGCTGAGATTAACTGAGAAAGACCAAGCAGGCTCATATTTTTCATGAATTCAGAAATAAAACAGCAGCAGTTTATTCTGAGAAGAGTCATTCCGGGTCATTTAAGCCATCAGCTTGTGAACAGCTTGTGATGGATTAGACCGGGAGCGGCTGAGCAGATGTGAATTAGAACTGTGACTTTCGGGGCCGAGTTTGAGCCCTGATGATTAACGAAAGACAGCGATGTCACAGCACCACCGCCAGCCAGTTAATGATCCAGCCAGTCCAAACTCTAAAGCAGGGGTTTTCAAAGTCTGACATTGTGGCCCTCACCCACAGACAAAATTGAGACAACAGCACCCCAACAGGCAACTACT
Source organism: Micropterus dolomieu (assembly GCF_021292245.1). Taxonomy (NCBI): domain Eukaryota; kingdom Metazoa; phylum Chordata; class Actinopteri; order Centrarchiformes; family Centrarchidae; genus Micropterus; species Micropterus dolomieu. The sequence goes on along the minus strand of NC_060153.1, from coordinate 15,632,979 downwards.
GGAGGGGTAGACAAATTTGTGTCTGTAAGTCCACAGGACAAAGGGAAAATATCATTATATAAATTGAGTGTCAGTGTTGCACCATCAGAAAAATACTGCAACATAAAAAAGTTAATATTAATAGACTTCGGAAGTATAATATTGCCATGGAGTCAGTTTTACAAGTTTTTCTTAACCTATATTTCTTTACATTTGATCATATTTGCACCATTAAAAGCATGCCGAATTAGCTATGAGCATTTCCTATTTGCAATGTATCCATGAATGTAGAAACAACACTGGATTACTTTGGTACTAAAGGAAACTTAAAAACATGATGATGCATGATGATGAGATGTACAGAACATCTTTTTTCTATGAATTCTAAGCTGATTTATGGACGTTTATTTGCGATGGACAAAATAGATAATGATATTCTTGGGAAGTGTAAGACATACTGAATCTAAAAATATGCAAGTTATTTAATTGCGTCCATGAGCTGCATCTCACAGTCCCTGTTGCTGCTCCAACTGCTGATCGGGTTGATAAGCGAGACAAACTACAATGACTAACTAGGAGCTTAAATATAAATAAGCTTATTTGATAGTTAAATTAAAAGACTGATCTCATATCTGTCTATTAAGTATTGAGCTACAGCCAGGAGGTGATTGGCTTAGCTTAGCTAACAGGAAGCATGGGGAAAGAGCTAGCATGGCTCTGTGCTAGCACCTAAACAAAAAAAAAGAAAGAAAAGAAAACTACAAGCTATGGGTTTAAAGGAAATGACAGGGTGTAACTTAGTAAAAAAAAAACAGTTTATCCAGCAATCCAGCTGGTTGTCAGGTGACATCCCTGTGACAGCAAGACTCTAGGAAGTCACTGCTTCTCGCCAGGTTGGTCATGAAATAGATACAGCACAAAACTCCACCTAAAACTACAAACTTTCGTTCATTGCTTTTTGTGTATTGATCAAGTAAACAAGGGGCGGCGTGGTGGTACAGTGGTTAGCACTGTCGCCTCACAGCCTCCGGGTGCTCTGGCTTCGTCCCACCATCCAAAGACATGCAGGCTATGTTAATTGGTGTCTCTAAAATTGTTCTTGGTGTGGATGTGAGTGTGAGTGGTTGTTTGTCTATCTGTGGCCCTGCAATGGACTGGCTACCTGTCCAGGGTGTACCCTGCCTTTCACCCGATGTAATCTGGGATTGGCTCCAGCCCCCTGTACGCAGGATAAGTGCTTGACGATGGATGGATGGATGGATGGATGGATCAAATAAACAATACTTTTTTCAGTTTGGACAGAGCCGAGTTAGCCGTTTCCCACTGCTTTCAGTCTTTATGCTAAGCTAAGCTAATCACCTCCTCACTGACGTGAGATCAATCTTCTCCTCTTACTCTTGTCAACAAAGTGTATTTCCCAAAATAGAGAAAGAGCTCGAGTTGTCTTTGTCTACAAGGAGCCAGTCAAAAAGAAAGCACTGCAACAATTGAAAAACTTTCTCTTACCCTCCAGAGGGTCTCTGGTTAGCCCCAACTGGCCGATGATGTATCGAGGGATGTCTGCCTTCATCAGTTGTCCCTCCTTGGCATGGTCCTCCGCTGCCTCCAGCAGATGGTAAAACTCTTCAGGGTTGAACTCCTGAATCATTGGAAGAGAAAAAAACTGAAATGCCAAAGACAACTACAATACAAATAAACCTAAAAGCTTAAACTACCAAGACTATCAGTCAAAACACCTGAAATAATTCAAATGTGGTGTTCATGTCCACAACAGCAGAATTTTAACACCTTTAAATAGGTTTAAAGACCAGTGCTTGACCCATATCCTCACTACAAGAATTCAAAAAACTCTAATCAGCTCTTGTCAACACCCAATAACAAATCAACGCTTGCTACTACTGTTTGATGCACAGGTTTACAAAAAGAAAACCTGTCTCTCTTCACTTGAGGTATTTCACTGATCCTGAAACAAATGTATTACAGGAAAAGTAACAAGGGACTGAATGAGTAAGACTGGTAACGTGTTGGTAAGTCATCATACCGCTTGCATGATATTTTGCCCAAAATCATGATAGCATCACGGTATCGCTGATATTGATGATACGATATATAGTCAACTGTCTATATATCATGATATACTTGTAACTGAAGAATAAAAATCACCTTTTGTATTGGAAAATAATCATTTTAAAGAAAAGCAGGGCCCATTTATATGCTGTATTTAGGCCTTCAACTAATTCAACTATTACTATACTTCAACTTTTCTTCAATCTGAATTAATCTAGTGATTCTTTTCTCAATTAATTGATTAATAGTGTGGTCTATTAAAGACCATGACATCCACCGTGAGTCCAAGGTGCCATCTTTAAATTGCTAGCACATTTTTGCTTGATAGATTCATCAGGTACAAAAACTGCCAATTCATTTTATCCAACTGACAAATCAATTAATCAACTTACCATTTCAGCTCTAACTGTATTTTTGCCTGTCCTATGCATTGATCACCTTTGAGTATAGATGATCATGATAATGCTGAACTTCCATAAGGTTCAAATGCCAGAAAGCAGAACAGTTCAAATGTCTGCAGGAAAAGAAGAAAACAGCCTCTGACTCAGCATCGCAATAAAATGTTTATGATATTGGTGCTAGAGCTAGATCAATAAACTGTCCAGGCCAATATTAGGTTATTGACGATATGTCAGTATTGATATACATGTCTGCTGATAAGTGACAAGAAATTGCAGTTCAGAAATGCCAAAGTAAGTTTGAGGTAATTTAGAAACAGTCTTACCACTTTTCAGCTGCAAAATGTCATTACTTTAAAAGTTAATTAATAAATAAATCAGTATCAAAATTGTTTGTTTATGTTATGCATTTTTAAAATTGACTATTGCTCATTATACTGTTATCAGATTTCTTTTCTAAATATTGATATCTGCATCAAAAATCTAGTATCGGTCGGTCGATTGGTATATTGATAACATATTACAAGAGAACGTATGACAGCACATCAGTATATTGATTAGTTTTCCAGCCCTACGCTGATGAATATTAAACCATGATAACTTACTTCCTAGTTAGCAGTAACAAAGGGATATAATAACGGCTAACAAAAGATGACCGTAACTGAACTGATGTTACATCGTGTCACACCACATACATGCATCAAACTCATTCCAGCTGTCCCCAACTTGTACTCACAAAACTAGAATTAACTTCAACCTGCTGCAAATTCATGACCCAACACCGCTATGGGGCTGTCAAACAAACACAATCAGTGTTAATACACCTCCAAACTTCAAATTGCTTTTTCAACTGAAACAGCCTTTTGTGGTGTCCGGTGGGATTCTGTTTCATTCCTGTTGGTAGAATAACATTTTTATTAGAAAGCAGAGCCTGGGGCAGCCGGGATCATTTCCTTCCTCCCCTGCTCTCTCATATCTGCTCCCCTCGACCAGAGAAAAAAAAGAGAGAGTACGGAGAGAGGGAATTAACCTGACTCTCATAGCTTGCTCGGCTCAAGGATAATATTCTTGCAGCTAAAAGCCTACTGACTGTGTGACATTTTCACTAAATCAGACCTTGCAACTGACTCGAATGCTAAATGAACTCTACGACCATGGACAACATTTTGTCTGTGTGTGTGTTTTCTCCTCTCTAACCTAAGGACCATGAGGATCTTAAGTCCCCTCCACATCCTGCCTGACCCTATCGACCTCTTCTGACGGTTGCCTTGGCAACGGAAAGATGAGGCGAGAGGGTTTGGAGGAGGGACAGCGGCAATGACGAACATGTGAGGCCATCAATCAGTGAGCTGATATCCACGTATGGCTAAGTCTCCAGTGTAAACAGAGAGGCGTGTTATTAGTAAGCTGAAGTGAGTAACGTACTGTACGTATCAACATGCCAAGGACACGTCTCCCAGCTGGTTCGATGTGCTGCTGAGAAGACAAGCTGTGGAGGTGGAAAGAATATTTGAGTCAAGTTGGAAAAATATCCTATGGCGATAAGCGTGTACTCCACTGCTGCAGAGATGTACAGCATGTCTGATGTACTGAATGACAAAGCTTAAACGAAACCATCTCTTCTAATATAGCATCCATACATCAACTTCTCATTAGGGCCGAACAATTTGGGGGAAAATTCTAATTGTGACTTTTATAGTGTTATACGATTCGATTAGCAATTTTTTTAAAATGAAGTTTTGCTAAAGTTCAATATTCACTTTTTGACGCAATAAATCAATATTCACTTTTTGACGCAAGCCGTGCCAAGCAGCACAGAGCAGATGAACCAGGCAGGATGTCAGACACAGAATGGCATAGAGAATCCGGATTTTCAAAATAAACACCGTATGGAGACTCCCAAATGTACAACAATAAACATGGTTAAAACAGACAAAAAAGGAAACAATTTAACATCGTAGCTACTTAACCATAGTAGAAGCAGAAAAATCAAGGACAACTGAACAAATAAGCAAAATGTTAACAACGTGTAGGCTAAACGCCACGCTGCTGAAACACTTCAGTGTGAGTTGCCTTGAACACCTTGAACACAGTTCAGCAGAGCCGTTGCCTGTGTCGGTTCGGCCGGCGCCATTAAACCATGTTTTCCTCTAGTTTCATTTGTTGTTGGGAAATGTACACGCCCTTTACACACTCGCTTGTGATTGGCGAGCAGATCTGTCACACAAGGATGAAAACGGAATGAATCTGTAACTGCGTGACTGTTTAAAACGAAGATGCGCTGTATAATTAACCTACATTTTAATCGCCGTCTTCGCGATTAGCTAATCGCGTTCTTTCAAATCGCAATTTTGATTTGAAAACGATTAATCGTTCAGCCATACTTCTCATATATTAAGAACGCTAAAGGTGAAACTGCATTTATTGGAAGCAATTGCACATTAGCAGCCATCTCCGAATGCATAGGGGACGTAGTAAATACGCAGCACACGCGCAATAAGGAGGTAAAGAGTAGAACTTTAATGTGTTTTTCCATGGTTTTGATTCAAATGCAGCCATGTTGACTTATCGTTTAATGATATCAAGTCTTTCTTTTAGATTCACGTTGCTTCCATAGTCAGTGAAATACTAGATATGTACTGTATGTACCCTGTTTTGTAATGTTAAGATTTTTTTTTTTTCTAAATGACAAATCAACCCAGTGCCTTCCAGTTCATAAGACTTTTGTCCACAGGTTTTAAGGGGCATTCCAGCAATTTAGTACTGCATTTCCATAAGGTCGGGGACCCATAAGAAACAGATCAACAGTCAAAGTCGAAGCCACAGAGATATCCTAACTTTTAGTCCCACAAATGCTAGATCCTATATTTCCCATAATGCAACTTTATAAGGATTGATTATACAACTGTTACTGAAATGTATATGTGAAAATGCTGAATCACTGTTAAATCATCTGTTGAATAACTCTAAAGGGGCACTACAACCATTGACGTGACTGAAGACTGACCAGAGAGATTTTATACATCAGCTGTTTTCACACGCTGAGTACTGCTCCCCGTGCAAGTTAACTGAACTATAGGTGTAAGATTGGTGCACTGTCCCTTTAACAGCAGCAAAAAACACAGTTCAGGTCCGGGTTATAAGAGATGAAACCCCAGTGATGAACTCACATATCAAAGACTTTTCACTTTCTTGCGTCTGAGTAGAAGGAGCTTAAAGCTGTTGAAGATCTTCTGAAGCTCAAAACAGCTCAAAAACTCAAGTTCTTATTTTAATCTCTCCAGAAACATCAATGTCGGGTAAAATCTCTTGTTCTAGTGCCTGTACGGGTGGACTGTGCAACAAATATAAAATGTGTGTGCACGTACATCATATTGTATGAGAGGCAGCAAAAGTTATATTTGTTTACTACAGTAACGCATTGTATTATTTTCTCATGTCTGAAATACTAGGGTTAATGTGATATTGGTAGTGGGTACTGGTATTGGTTCTATTTGTATGTTGCTAATTTGCCGTAATTGAAGGCTTTTGATTTCTATGTTGTAAAGATCTTACACGTGGGCACACCTCGTCTCTGTTTTTAATAAGACTGAATGCAGGTATGTAATTATGGAGTGTATATTCCTTGTTTGAGTGTATAAATAAATCTCCTTTATTTTATATCCCTGTGCTACCACCAGACTAGAAAAAAAGATGTCTTTTTATTTGACAAAATTAAAACAAATGCAATGTAAAAGATAAAAAAGCCTTAAACTAGTACCTTTTGGAAGTCAAAGATGTGACACACTTAGAAAAACTGTGTTTCATCACTTCAGACTGAACAGCAGACAGCCTGCCCCTCTTCTGCTAATTCTTTAATGCCATTTCAGTGTGAAGGAGTCGACTCTCCATCTCCATGTGGGAGGACGGGAGTCTTTTCCAGCAGGATGTAAAAAACAGCCCTCAGAAACCAAAAGATCTTGTCACTTGATTTTAAAAAAATGCTCATTTGGTGAATCTGTATCCGTGTGTGTCGACTATCTCTGAGGGACTCACCAAACACTCCAGGAGCCTGGCTGGACGAGATATGATGATAAAGAGCTTTTTCACCAGCTCAATGACGAAGGTCAGCTCCGAACTCTCTGAGCGTTCATAAGCCTGATAGCAAGAGAGAGGCAGACAGAAAGATACAGAGACAGATTAAAGTATCATAAGTAGGCAGCAGAATGGCCCCTACCAGTGTTATATTACTGTATTATATATATATCATACTTTTAGATTATTATTCCATTATTATAAGCAGCATTGTAATGTTATAGCTCTCCAAAGCTTGCAGTTTTAACTAGTTTCTGTACTATTAGTTAATTAGTTAGTGTCAGATAAGTGTAGTGGACTAGAAGTATAAAGTTGCATGAAATTGAAATACTCCAGTAAAGTACAAATACTTCAAAACTGTAGTTTGGTACAGTAATTAAGTACAAGTTTAGTTAGTAGTGACTCTCCACCACTGGTCACAACTCACGTCATTCAGCAGCCTCTCCAGGTTCTCCTGCAGTTCACAGAAGTAGACGCTGGTGATGAGGCCCTCACGAGATTTGGTCAGGCAATCCCTGGACAGCTCGGCTACCTGGTGGTGGATGAAGCTGAGGACACCATCGGCCAGTGGTAGAACACTCTCTGGGGAGTAGTTGTGGATGAACTCTGCCAACCTCTCCTCCATCTGAGCTGTGGCCTGATTGAATACAAGACGGTGGTTAACGGTCACTTCTGTCATCTTGTCAGGCCAGTGTTGAGAAGATAACGCAATCAACGGATCTCCCTGGGTTGTGACATCCCGGCTACAACACCTTGACAATTTCTTCTGCCTGTATGGTGTGTTCGGTGTGTGCCACGGATGTCAACTGATGCACGACAAGTGATGTGACTCTATGTGACTCGTCTGCTGTTTGATAAACTTACAGGTTTCTATTTTTGACTCTTTCGACTGGGACCTTAAGAAGCCTTTGTGTAATAATGCCATCACCCATTCATTCATCACACTGGGCTTGAACATCTGAACAAGTACTCAGATGGGACAAACCTTCAAAAGTTCATTTAAACCATAATTATATTAATAATAATTATATTAATTTCTTTGGGCCACGTAGGGGCAGTGTTGATCACAACCGAGACATCATCACCTTTTAAGTTGATATTGCGAACCTTTTCGGCTAACAGCTGCTTATTTACACATTCAGCAGTTACGGAGCAACATTATCATTCATTTGGAGCTGTGTTTTTTGGCCACCTGATGAATCTAATGTTCACTCTCTTTTAGCTCTGTTTTTGGTCTCCACCAACTTAAGGGAAATACGTGGCTAAATGCTCCACCAGCTAGCTGCCAACTGTGTCTGTCTGGATTTTTAGAGCTTTTTCACTAAAAACAGCTGCCTGCTGCAGCCGAAAACTGCGCTATGAGAGCAACAAGAGTGTCCCAAAAAAAGTTTCAGGTCAGACAGCTAAACAACATGAGTAAATGAAACTATAAAGCTTTGTAAAACAGAGGGGAGCTGTAGACTCTGTAGACGAGTGACCTCTTTATTTCATTATTTTCACACTGGCATTTAATTAATTATTCTTATGAAAATATTGATTATAGCCACTTTAATAATCTCACACTGGATAAAGAATATATCATGTTAAAAAGACGCAGTCTACATGAATCTGACAAAATCTGCTGTAGCTAGAGTCACTCACTTGTGTATCAAACATGTCACGTTATCAGAATTTAGGCTCTATTAAGCTTTTATCAAATCCCTATTTCAGGTATGCAACTGCTAATTATTCTTCTTATAATGACGGTTAGGATGCAGCATGTTGAGCCTTCATTCACAATCCTGACAACTGTGCAATAGAATGTGGGAAGACTCGTTAGCGGTGCTTCACAATGGAGGTGGTGTGTGTGTGTGTGTGTGTGTGTGTGTTTGTTTGTGTGAGTGCAGGCAGGTACATTTCCTGGCATACACTTCCTTGTTCATAGAATCATACACACATTGAGTCATGTATCCATGGTCTCGGTATATAATGCATACAGACAGGTTTTAGAGGTTATGCACAGTTTGATTACATGCTGGCATGGAGCAAGATATGTGATCTAACAGATTATGTGCTCTTGATCAGTGACTCATGGGTCAGGTCTAGCATTTCAGACAGGGTTGACCTCCAGGAGTTTGCACACATTGAGGTTTCAACAGCTTATCGAGAACAGTGAAATAAAATCTCAGCGGCAGCAAGATGACTGAAAGTTGTCTTCATGTTGGAGCTCAGAGGAGAATGGTAAGCCTCGTAGTAAGTAACAAGGGCGCAGAAATACAGATATAACAGCTGAGTGTGTGCGCATGAGGGAATCTCTGAAAACACTGTTGAGTGGATAATAAAATGTTTTTGACCAACAAAAAGTCGGTTTCATCATTTTGAATGCGACAGCATACCTAATCATTCTCGTTGACTAGAAGTATGCCCGTTGTCTGCTAGTTTCCAAATAGACTTCTATCATAGGATCACAGAATGTCTCCAGGACTGTTTAATGGATGTTCGTTCATTCAAACTGTCTGATAGATTACCTCTGCGATACGGTCATAGGTAATGTTAGCAACATATAATGTGCTGCCACAAATATCTTCGGGGCCCGTGTGATCATGTGGAACATATCTAGGATTTAACTGAGTCCAGGTTTTCTGCAGGTTTATCATTCAGGACGTCCGCATGACATGCATGTAACCCAGAAATTAGATTAGCTCCAGATCAACTGACAGTGATGTCTTGCCAGCTTTTACATCATTTTGCAAGTTGTCCTATCCCTCCAATTGATCCAAAACGCAGCAGCCTTTCTGATCTTCACCTTGCCCAAACACCCCACTGCTACGCTCCCTACATTAGCTTCCTATAGTGCCTTACATTGGATTCAAGTCCCTGATGTTAATCTACAAAGACTCTAGCAAGAACTCTACCGTTCACCTGTAGCCTTTCCTTTCACAAAGATCCTCACAAACATGCAACACGGATCTCTTGTCTTGCAGTCATTTGAACTGGATCCCAGTGGAGATTAGGACTGCAGAAACCCTCACGTCTTCTAACAAACCCAACACCTAAGAGCAAAGGAAATTTCAAGAAAAATGGACAAATTTGTTTTTTATTCCATGGATCTAATGCTTTGTGTTTTCATTATCCAACTGGTTTCAAGCCAAATCTAAGTTATTTTAAATCTCATGGTTCTGGATGTTACACAGTAAAGGTAGCTGCTTCTACCAGTGTGGCTGCCATTGAAAAAAATAGTGTAGTGTAGAACACAGTTCTAGAGAATGATTTTTAGCTTGTTTACTATTTGTTTTGGACACATTGTCACTCCCTGTAGCATTTAACGTATCGTCAGCTAATCACTGGAAAGATCTGAACACTACCATTACAAATAATAACGCAGTCATGGGGTTTGACCAGGAAAAAATAACCTACTGAATATTTTAAATGTAATTCAGCTTAGCTTAAGAGGTGGCAACCGACTGCATGCGTACTGTTTGTGTGTATTTTAATGTGTGTGTATGGATGCACAGTTTAAACTTGTGTATTTGTTTATATGAGGCTGACCTTGGGGAATCGCTCCTTGTAGACATGGTTCATCATCACTATTTCATTGTCATAGCAGGATGGAGAGCGCCCCGGGCTGAAGAGAGACAAACACAGAGAGCAGGAGTGTAACATACAGCACTGACTGAGAAAATCAAAGAAAGCAGGAAAACAGAGAGTGAGGGCAGGCAGCCGGTGAAGCAGAGAGATGCAATTCTGCACTATTCACTTGAATGAAGGAATAATTCACTGCTTCCCCACATGTCCGTCCTGTCTGTATATTATGCTAATCGACCGATCAGGAAATTCAGTACACTCAGATTAGTTTTTCTAATGGATCCAGAGTCCATCATGCCACACTCCTCCACCACAAGCGTCAGACATCAGACAAGCGCAAATACACTAAGAGTCACATGTGCACTTTCCTACACACACACATGCACAGATATAAGACAAGGCAAAAAGTCAACATGTGGTGGGAAAAAAAGCCCTAAAACTTAATCCTGTCATCTCATAGCAGCTCATACAGTGCTGAATTAGACATTCACAAAAAAAAGCACATTATGAAAGAACACTTAGCACAGAAAGATGCTATATGAATAGAGATAATGAGGCATGTCAAGGTGCACAATAAAGGCATTCTGTACACTGAAGCCACAAGATCAGATATTATTTAGGGCAGCGATTGCTGAGGAGCTTAATATGAAAACTGAATACTGATTAGTAATGACATGCTGTATGTAGCTGGGGCACATTGCATCCAGAGAGGGGGCTATAATAGGTGTGGTTGGATGGAGTGTACACAAGAGACTTCTGCACTCTGGAGAGGCTTGTAGCACTGGAGGGTGGACTGGTACTGATATAATACTAAGTACATTTACTCAAGTACTGTCCTAAAATGTTGAGATACGTGTAGTACTTTACATAAGTATTTCTGCAATTTTTTTCTACTTTAAAATAATACAGCACAACATGTGTGTAAATATTTTACACACAAAACAAACGATCAAGAGGTAGTATATCGTAAGGCAGTTCTTTCACTTGTAATGTAGTCCATATGTATTTTATAGTGTGGTATTGGTACTCTTACTTCATTAAATGATGTCAATACTTATTATAATACTGTTATTAATATATATCAATAATATTCTAATTACATAACAGTGAGACACTGAGCGGTCCGGACACATTTACAGCACAGCACACACCTGGAAGATGAGAAACCTGAAGAAAATAGTGTACACTATGAGTACGCTTTCCATGGGCAGGAAAGCAGGTTTTTACTGTCAATTGGCCTCATTTACATGATACTGCAAAATACTGTCATTTATGAAATAAGAGCCACAAACTGAATCTCTCATTAAGTGGCAGAAAATGAAGCATTCATCAGCACTGACACACACAGAAGGTGAATTATACAAGATAAGCAACAAAAGGCTTGTGCTCTAAATAAATTATTGAGAGCCCTCTGCATCTCTTCATGACCAGAGTGAAGTTGTTCCTGCACGCTAATTAACTTTTCCCTTTCATAAACCAAAAGCGGAGCTTAATGTCTTGTCATAAAAGCTTGACATGTGGGATTTTAGTTACTTTTGTTTATATTTCTTTACCAGATGATCTTTACAAATCTGCTACTTACAAATAAGGCTTTGAGCAAAGTTGTTCAGTACTACTGTAGCCAGAAAACAACCAGATGGTTTGTGAAATTCTGTCACAGCATTATTTTTAACTGGGTGTAAGTGGCAGAGTCGGAGACTGGGAGCTACTTTCTGCTACTCGAAGAAACCAGCCTCAAAGTCCTTTTATGCCTTCGGCTCTCTGGGATAAATTGCATTTAAGACATCTGAATCAAAGTGGGCTAGAAGCCTATTGGGGGGTCGTCTTTTCCCCATGACCTGCTGTGCTCTCACCTAAGGCTTCGAGAGCGAGGGCGGACGTGCGGCGAGCGTCGGCCTCCATCATCGTCTGTGATGCTCTCAGTGCTGCCAAAGTGCTTGGACAGGAAGTGCAACTCGTCCATGGTCGGCTGGAAGGGCAGCTGGTGCAGACGCTCTTGGGATGAGCTGGATGACTGGAGAGAGACATGAAAAGGCAAGGTTAAAATGCGAACTGCTCTTTGTTAGATCTTTTTTTTTTTTAAAGCCTCTGTTACAGCCGCAACATCAGTAGTTTAAAAATAGATATCCACTGATGGAGAAATCAAAAACGACAAATGGCAAGAACGCCTTAATTGATGTGGTCACAACAAGAGAAGAGAAGAGAGGAGAGCACAAGGTGTGCTATGATATGAGTGGGTGGAAAGAGCTGAAACAAAGAAGAGACTAACATAAAAGAACAAGGAAGTAAAAGAGAGGTGGAGAAACAAGAAAAATATCCAGAAGGAGTTAGTGTAGGAGGGCAAAACTGAATAATGTGGACTGAAAACCAGAGCGAAAAGACTGCAGGGAATGAAAGAGCCACTCCACCTAAAAGTTGACTGCTGCTTTAAGTGTCTGCTGCCTTGGGGGGGTTAATGGCAGCGCTATTCTGTCTTAAACAAAAGACTTTTCTTCAGCACAGGAGGGAAAAACCAGCCTGGATCAATGGGAAGCTTAATGAACACATCTCCCAATGGGACATCATGGTTGGCTTTGGCCACATAACGATTTCTGCTATAAAAATCCATTAGAATCAGGTCTCGGCCCCTCGCAAGCTGCAGAGAAGCATTGAAACCATGGCGTTGTGAATGCAGCAAGTCCAGTCAACAGAATCAATTAAGAAGACCCACAGAGAGCTCAGAAGAAAAGCCACTGGATATTATAGTTGTCGAAGACGAAAACTATCTCATATCTGTCTCGGGTGCATCTCAATTCACTTAATGGCATCCAGATCTCCTTCACCTGCGCCTTAGTCCCTCCAACACAAGAGATGCAAGGAAATATGCAAGGGAAAAGCACAGTACAGGATGAGTCAGCTTCTGTAGCCTCTTTTAATGACTTGGAATTTGTATTTATTATACAATAATAAGGATGTACAGACACCATTTCCAGCACGTTCCAGGTGGGGTTTTTGTTATATTTCCTCCCACGCAATAAAACAGAACTTGAAATTAGTATCTGCATTTTTTCCTTTTAAATAAACAGTTTGAAACGTCCGCACATGCATCAAAACTTATTTCTGTACTTGCAATGTACAGATCAAACCATAGTTTGTAAATGGACCTCACTGTCCAGACGCTGAATGTACAGTACATGAGCCACTTCTATTGCAGGAACATGTTTTTGAAGCTAATTTATTAATGATTTGCATCTGAATTTTTTGTTTAATAACCAAGATTATGATGTCTCATTTGTAGGACATTTTTGGGCCTGCATTTTTTGTGTGTGTAAATATGTATGTATGTATGCAATTTCACATCAAAATATATTTTCTTGCCAGCACACAGGGACCTTCAGCGTCGCATATGACTTAATGGAAATAACCCCAATGGAAAACTCCTGACTATGATCCATGTTACGGGTGAAAAGAAAAAATGAAAATAAACGCTATTCTGATGAATGATGAAAGTTGGTTATGGTGCCTTTGTTTCCTTTGCTTATGTGAATCAAGGGCATGCTGAGATGTACCGACAGTCCACAGTTTTCTTCACCTGTAAGGTTTCATCCTTCAAACTTCTGCCAATCTCACCTCTATATTCAACTGGTTACATTTCTGACGTTTCTGTAGCTTTTCTGCATAAATTTGGTTCACATCTACCTATTTATATCGCAAACTCCTCCACACATGCACGCACACACACACACACGCACACATCTCCTTTCATCTGCTCTGTTCAGTATGCAAGGGTCCCGCTGCAACTAATCAAGCATGTAATGGCCCATGTAGGAACCAGCAGAGCACTGAAACCTGACGGGGAGGGGGGGGTGGTTAGATGGAGAGGAGTGATGGAGGTGGAGAGGAGTATGGAGAGACTGAGAAACCATCTCCAACCTCATTTACCAGTAAAAAGAGATCAATCAGTCGCCTGCAGTGTACGTCTCTGTATATAGTATGTGCTACTGTGTGGAGATGCATGAGAGGCAGTTAATGAAGGAAATGATGTGTGAAAAAGCAGCTAAGATGCAGAGGAAGTGATTGTGTTCAGGACGGCACAGAAATATACATGGAGTGGACGATGAGTCAACACCTTGCCTCCACCTGGGCATCATACACATTAATAAAGGTCGATTTGTCAAATGGACTATTTACCAAATGGGCCTTGGCAGTGTTCATTTCTCTGAGTAGTATGCTTTCACTCAGACAAAAGTGAACATTGTTGTTGTCTCTCGGTTTGCTTCAAAACACGTTTGCCTTCCACCTACACTGGCTTTTTTGTCTCTGTTGCCCCTCTTTATCATCCATCTCTGCTTCTCTGGGAATAAAGTGATGGACAGAGAAAAAGTTACTAGAACAGTTTGCGACTGCAAGGCAGAAATACAGATTGGTTACTGCGGATAAATGAGGTCGATCATATCTTAGCAACTGATCAGTTATTTTTAGTTCTGGTTTACATGTGATGCATGTTTTTCAGCAATAAAAGGGCGCTGAAATAATCGTCCGAGACCTGCAGCAGCAAGTTCAAAGTCAAGGAACACAGGGGAACGCGTGTGTTTGTGTATGCACAGCATTCAGCTGCAAGTGTGCCGTGTAATCATTTCAAAGCGGAACAAAACAAAGGTGGAACATGCAACTTTAGAACATGAATTTACAAGCAGAACAGCGCACGCCGATTTTATGCATGAAAATATATGCAAATAAATTATTTGAGTGAGATACATATTCATGCAAAGGATACCAAATCCAATCTAAAATATGCTTTTGTGTGTTGCTTTCAGGACTTATGGAGCTAAATTATAAAGAGAAGAAAAAGCAGATCCCACACTTTAGAGTCATCACTTTTCTCCTGTGTCTCTGGAAAGATTGGAAATGAAAGAAAGTACAGTGTTTGATCCTTGTGAGCTTTCACTTGTCACACTATGAAGAGGGAAAACATGAAGGAGTTTCCAATTTTTCCGGAGGCTGCTGCTGTGGTGTCTTGTTTGATAGCCACAGGTTTTTTGTTACAAGGACACACTTAGTCAGCCCCATCCTGCGTAAGGGCAGAGGCTGCTGCAGTCATAACACACGATGGATGAAGGAAAGTTGTGGCTACTGTAGGCATGTCTGTGGTCGTGTCGTTGACCTCTTCAAAGAGAGAAAACACACGCCTATTTCTGAATCCAGCTCCAGCTAGAATGATACATAACATTAATTTGTTGTTTTGTTTGATGTTTTTGTACACCAGGAACAATTTCATGTTTGGTGTCTTGCTTAAGGACACTTCTACAGGAATCGAGCCACAAACCTTGTGATTAATGGCCAACCCACTCTATCACTGATGTTGCACTTATAGAGCGCTTTTCAACCTTAGCAGGAAAACGTCTGTCATTCACACAGAAATGGTGGTGGAGCTGTCAAAGCAAGGCGCTGGTCCGCCAACTGGAAGCAATGACCTCTCCATGGACCTTTGTTCAGGTTGACTTTTCACTGATCTGAAATATACTGACTTAATCAAGTGGACTGAGTTCGACTAGGACTTGACCGATCCACATTAATACATTGAATTAATTTAGTCACAGATTTTAACTTTTGTAAGATGAAACAATGGTTTTGGTTTGGATATCTGTATAGGACTGTTTAGAAAGTCAGATATTTGAAGTATTGGAATCAGTATCAGGAGAGAAAAAGTTCTCCTATCCTCAAGAAGACAAGATGTTCCAAAATGATGATAAATAAACCTAAATTTAAATGATTGGATGGGAGCTATGAGTGTGTGGCTTTATTTCTTACTGTTGAACTAGGTGTGTTGGTGCCATATCCTGAGGATGGCAGAGAAGCCAGGGACCATCTACGACCATCAGCCCTGAGGAGAAAAGAAAGGAAAGTGGAAAAGGGAGAACATGTGTTAGAATGAAATGGTTTTCTCTGCCTCTTTCAACAGCCAAAACTCCAATATCAGTTTCTATTTTAGTCTCATCAAACAACACAATCAGTGGTTATACTAAAGCAATTTCACCACCTTCACTTCCTTTCAATCTAGCAAATTGCACTTATGTTCTTTTTATTCTGCTCTTCCCTCAGGCGTTCTCCAGCCACCCCTGAGTCTGACACTTCCTCTGAGTGAGTGATGAGGGATACACGTTTGGGCAAAATCCTGGCACCTCGCCTCATTCATCTCGGCCTGCTGTCAAAGCTCTGTCACACGGACACTTGGTGGGAGCAGCGTAGGACAATGACAGGGCAGAGGCATGCAGTTTCATTTTGCATGTTTGTGTGTCCAGAGTTTCACTGTGTGTGTGTAAAAATAATCCTATCAACAATTTTCACTCAACTACTTTGCACTGCTCTTGTAATGTTGCATTTGTGACTTTTTGTGTGAATAAAGGAGGGACGCCAACCTGCGAGAAGAGGCAAATGAAAAGTGGGCAGGTCCGCTTGGTGAGAAGTTGCGTGGGCTGTCCAACGGACTGCTTCCTATTGAAATACATATGGAGAGAACACAACAGAAAACATTAACTGTGGGTTATTGGGAAGGAAAACCTAAATTAGGTTTCAGGTAACTACTACTTCAGGTAAGTCACTCCCATTTGGTTTAGTCAACCTCACTATTAAGGAAGTGTTGGATTCTTATCAGCAGATATCAGGAAATGTCAAATTTTAGGTCAAATTTAGATTCAGCCATTAACAGAAACACTGTTATGGTTATAATAAATACAACAACTCTGTATATAGTCACTGTGACACCTACTTCCAAGCCACCTACAGTAATAGAGTATCTTATCATTGATTCTGTCCTGCAGTATTAATTAAATAATTAAAGATTAAAAGCAACTTGACACCAGCTAAATACTTGCCGACCTCTAGGGCCACGGTGCCAAAACATTTTTATACCACAGCACCTCTCCACACACGTTCAGCTGTCTCAGACTGTGCCGATGGCCAAAATGACTCAACTGTTAGATGCCAGAAAGTGTATTGTGTTACTATGACAACTGGCAACTGTGAGCTCTTGTGTCATCAGCTGAGGCAAATTAATTTATTTGAGTTTTTAATGCAGTGGTTCCGATGTTTGCTGCTTGAGTTTTTAGTTTTTGATACGTTCGAAAAGCGTATAAAAATGTAGTTTATGCAGATGCATCACCTTTTAATCTGGAGGAACGTTAGTGAATGCTCAATAAAAATGTAAATGAAAAATGTCTTGGCCTGTCCTCAAGGCACTCCACTGAGGGAACCACTGCATTAGCGGTTTAAATTCTCGCCTTCCTGTAGTGACGGGGTACTGACACACCCTGGAGTACACTTCTGCATCACTGCAACCAGTTTAAATAATTAAAGAAGATTTTCAGTTTGGTTTTTTTTATTTAAAATACCTAGATTATATGTAAAGAAGCCTAAAACCTACTTGTACCCAGATTTCATGTCACAATGCAAAAACTGTTGTAGTCTATTTTCTGCTGCAAGAAGACACTGACCACTGCAATATATATTTAACTCTGTCCTCTTGAGACATGCGAAGCTCAGACAATTCCGCAATAGAAAATGAAAAAAAAAAAAATGGTTGAAAACAGTGAGCTACTGATTACAACATGCAGCACAGTCTCACAAAATGAGTTAAAACAAGAAATACCAACTACACAGTGGTTGGAAGTCTTATTTTGTATATTTTAATTTTTTTTTTTTACCAATTTTATATTAATCAGTTGTTTTGAATAAACACAGCTAAAATGTTTACAATTTAAAAAACCACAATGATTTAGCCCAATATACAGTCTAAACAACTGTAACATGTCTGTAACCTGTATATACTGACCTATGTGTCCAGGCAGTGGAGAATGCGGCCGTGGCAGGGTCGGGGACGTACTAGTCAGGATGAGGCTTTTTCGGTTACTGGTTCTACAACTAGAACATATATGAGAACAAAGAGCATATCAATATTTGTCTTCATTATATTTAAGGCGATACCAGACAGATGACAACTGGCACACACACGCACACACAACAGAGTGATCCTCAAATTCTGAGTTAATGAACACAGCAACTCAAGTTAATGAATATACTGCATCTTTGTTTGGCTTTGAGTCTGTGTGCCTACTTGTCACCATGAGTAAATGTATAGCCTATTGTACAGTATGTGCGGATGTAAGTGTGTATGTTTTTATCTTAAGTACAGTATGTCTTTGTGCGTGTGTGTGTGTGCATATGTGACAGGCCATAATACAGGACTTTATGGATGACCATCCACCCACAGGGGAGCGCAACAAAGCAACAAAGATTTTTAATTTCCTCAAGGTCCAGCCCCACGACGGCTGCTGCCAGGAAATATAATGGCAGGAGTGACGAGGCGATGGAGGGATAGAGGGACAGACAGAGAGGAAGAAAAGGACCAGTGAGGACAGGTACAGGCCGTAATGAAGAAGTGAAATCATTGAACCATAAAGGACTCACTCGCTGCTCCAGCTGCCACCGCTGGATGTGTCATCCCGCACGGAGATGCACAAGGGTTGTTGTCTTACATAACAGCTTGTAAAGTGGGAAGTGGATTTCTCAGGTGTTATTTTCATGTGTGGACTACTCACAGGGCTTTCGTGCTTCACCGCAGTGCCTGTCAATACAAGTTTGCTCCACGTTGCATCAGCCAGCACGCTGCTCTACATCTGTGCAGGAAGTGCAGTAAAGCATACAAGCGCACATAAAAATAAAAACACCCAGCACAGTCACAGAACACACACTGCTTATTTGATGTATCTTGCTCGATCTATAATCTATATCCCCATCTTGCAGTCCTCCCACATCCTCTCTACCTCCCTAACAATATCTCTCCCTCTGTTTGATGTAGCAGTTGTTTCTAGCACTATGAGACATCAAACCCCTGGCAGGATTTTATCGGTGGCAGTGAGCCTCTGTGAGCGCTAGTCGAGGGAGAGCTTGTACTCAACCTTGCAGAACAGAGGAGGATCATATTGAAATATTTAAGGGAAATGCATTAGCTTTGGACCGCGGGCTGGAGGCAACTTAACGCTGTCCATTTGATGCTGCACTCAGAAGATGAGAACAGACAAAAAGGGGGAAGGGTGAGGAAGGAGAGAGGGAAAGACAAAAAAGTGAAGAGACTGGAAGTGCATGTCGTATGTTCCTCTGATTCCTCTGTGTCATTCTTCTCTTTTCTTCAACCATATTATACTCTCCAACCTGCCCGCAATCGTCTTTTCCTTTCACTCACTCCTTAACCTGTAGTCTCTCTCAAATCCACATTCTCAGTGCTGCTCTTCCTCAATCAAAAGCTGAATCACTTGAGCATATGACAGTCAAGCTTCACTCCAGAACATATTCTTAGCTTTTGATTCATGATTCATCACATCCACAGCAGCTTGACTCTACCAGTGCATCATCAAATGTTTCAAACCACATATTACAGGTAAAGGGATTTAAAATCACCTGCCTCATTTCTGTCTTTTTTGATAACTCATCACTCGTCTGTTTCTCCTTCACTTCTTCAATTTTTCCCTCTATATCCTGCTTTATTCTCACTCTGCTTTCTCCTTTTATCGAAATTAACTCAGATGAATAATTATAATGTGGAAAGTGAAGAAAACTCATTGTTCTTCCCTTCTAACGCCCCTTTTTTAGAATTATTGAGCCAACTAAACTATTAAAGGCTGTAGAATGAGAACCCAGTAGGGCAAAGCAATCTAATCTCCCCATAATGCCAGAAATCTCTTGCAGCCACTATGCTTTATATCATTGTTATCTTAAATGAATGCTGCAGAAGGGCATCTTGCCCAAAGCATTTGTACTGTAAAAAAATAAAGGTTAAAGAGGAGTGCTGCTCTTTACTCTATACTCCAGCAGCCAGACACATATTTATCAGCAGTAAAGGTCACATTAGAGTCCTGCCACTTGTATTCATGCAAAGGCTATGAGGAGCACATACAACAGAACCAGCAGGGGGGAGAGGAGAGCAGAAAGATCTGTCTGTGGATGCTCAAACACTGTTATATATCTCTTGTGTTCCAGTATATCCTGTTATTTTCAGATGATTTGTTCTCTCAACCTGCTGTTTTGATTTTCGACTTCAGTAAGTAATTTACAAAAGTTCTTACAAAAGAGTGACTTTGAGAAAAAAGACATGAACTTACATTTTAGACATGAGGTAATACTGAGAGTAGTAAAAAAAATGCCATTTACTCAGCAGTGCCTTAGGGCTTGCAAACTAGCCTATTGGAGTTAATATTGTTGGATAGATAATAAATGGATGATTGACAAGTTGTAGAAAAACCCAAACAATGCCATTTTAAACTTGAATGACTAATCTTTTTGGCCATTTGTGGGAAGCTGTAAACACAAACATCTTCTAAAGTTTATCACATGAAGTATGTTAATTGGAGTTGCCTATTTAAATGTCCACATTATGATTCTCTTGGAAACATGTCTGTGTCTCTCTAACGAATGGAAGTCCACCATTCACTCTCCTTTCAGCAAAGTTTTGGTCTCCGCCAGCTTCTGAGGGAAATAGCTGACTCTTTGGTTGCTAAATTCTCTGTTATGCTTACCAGCTTGTCGCCAACTGTGTCTTGCCGCTATTTTGCTCTAAGCACGTAGCATTCAATGGGTTTTGAGAGCGTCTTCATGGAAAACTGGTGCATGCTACAGCTTGAGATGAAGTTGATGAGAGCGGTGAGACTCAACCAAAACAATAGCTGTGGGATGTGACCCCAAAACAATGAACAAAAAGACAAAAAACTGCTTTGTCTGCAGGGTCTGGAGACAATTCTCTGTAGGTTCATCACTATGAGCGACACCTCTCTCATTATAAATAGATATTGGTTCCATTGTCAATATAAAAATCTCATTTGGGCAGCTTTAAGGGGCTGGGCCAACATTAATCTACAGCTCAACTTCAAGGCTCCCTGACACATAGTGTCACGAACCCCGGTCGTGACCCGGACCTTCCTGGTGGTATGTGTGTGATTGTAGTTTTTGAGTTCTTTTTCCCCTTGGGGCATTTGTGGTGTGCTTGGTGTGTTTTGGTTTGTTTTGGTTTTTGTCTGTCTCTCTGTGTTCTGCTTCCTCCCTCATGCTCTGGGGCTGCTGGTGGGCGTGGTTGCCTGAGCTCCAGTTTACTCACCTGAAGCACATCCAGTTAATTAGCACACCAGTGCCTCTGCCTACAATCAACTCACCTTTAAAAGACCAGCCCAACGTTCCAGTCCTCGCTGGATTGTTGTACCTCATGCTACGAACATGCCAGGCTGTTGTTCTATCCTGAACTAATCTGCATCTTGTCTGAACCCTTGTGTTAGTGTTAACTTGTTTCCTCTGTCTCGACCACAGAATACCTGCCCATGCACAACTCGGATTCCCTCCTGTGCCACGGAAACCCCTGAGCTCTGGAACCAGGACCACATGCCCCTTGGAACAACCACCCATCCCCAAGCCACACCTGTCTCTCACTTCTGTACAATAAATCCTCTCATTGCTCAAACTCTGGTCTGCGTCTGAGTTTCCGGCCCCGGTCCTGATATATAGCCATTGGTCTTAAGATAGTCCCTCATTTGGGATTGTGATGATAGTAGTTGAGAGCGCACTACACATTGGTTCAAAATCTCCAATTAGTGTTCAATAAAATTAAGGGTTAACGTTACATCTAAGAACATAAACTATTATCTCAGTAACTGGAAATATGTGATATACTTACATTAACTCATTTATCTGATGCTTTTATCCAAAGCGACTTAAAATTGCTATATATGTCATAAGTTGCACACCTAGAGGTTAAGCATCTCGCTCAGGGACGCATAGGTGGATATATTGCAGTGGGACTCGAACCCAGGTCCCCCACATTAAAGGCATGTCTCATGTCTTATCCACTGCTCCATCGCCATCCAAGCTTCTAAACAGCGACTTTTTTTTTTTTACAGCTTTTAAGTGTTTCGCCATACTTCCTTCTTTAACTTAGAAAGGCAGGACAATGTATTTCAGGAGAAGCTCATATTAACCTGTCTTGTTCCCTTTCTTTCCCTGAAATCCTGGCCACATACAGTAATTAGCAGTCACAGTGGTAGCAGTCAGTGAAGGTTAGAGGACAGGAGCTATAGGAGGCTGTAGGGGATTATGACTAACATGCTGCAGATTCTCCTGACTGGGAAAGCAAAGAAGATAAGAGAGATGGGAATGTGTTGGAAGTGGAGGGCAAAATGTGTGTGTGTGTGTGTGTAAATATGACTTAAATCACTCTGTCACGGTTATGGTCTTGCAGCATGGGCTCATCCTGCCTCAATCTGGTAAAGAAGGTGTGTGTGTGTGTGTGTGTAACATAGGAACAGTTAGTATGCTGCACATTGCCATCTTTAAATCATACATCTAAAGCCCGTCTCTAGTTTTGTGGTCAAATACAAACACACACTCGGCCAAGCAATCCTGCACAATATCATCCACAGTCTCCTCTGTTTTCACACAGATGGTGATATTTGGATTCATTCAGTCATCTCCACTTAATGCATACATGAATTCTGAACAGAAGATTTACTGAAAACAAGACACTTAACTTTAAAATATTCAAACCCATTCAGATCCAATTAGGTTAATCAAAAACAAATTTTCTCTCTATCTATAATGAACTGACCGAGACAAAGAAAGATGAAGAGCAACTGGAGGGAAGAGGAATGTACAACGTTACCATAGCAACACATTTAGAGTCGCTGTAAGAAACAGTGACATCGACGACTGTTTTCTTTTTTCTTTTCACCAGAGCACACAGTGAGGAACAGATGACTTGTGCTTAACAGATAGAATAAGGAAGGTGAGCATCAGACTGACTCAGCTCTGATCAAAGGCCAGCAGATCCAAAAAATATGATCTCACCCTGCAGTGAACAATACTGCGTGAGTCAGTGTCTGTTGTCACGGTTGAGGCCAGAGAGTGTTTGTGTGTTTTTATTTGAATGCCAGTCGCATAATCCATCATAATCCATTGTGTAATCCATCGTGGAGGTTCAATCTGTGTGTGATGGAGGAGCAGTGGTGAGGCGCGTGGTGATGTCAGTCAGACTGAGTATGATTCATCGGGGTCAATGGTGCATGCAGCTATTGTGTGGAGCTCTGTAGACGGACACCAGAGCTGATGAGGAAAGCTGCGAGTGAGAAACAACTTTTAATATGAGAGAGAGAGAAGCAAAGTGCGTCTCTCTGGCCGAGTCTGTCAAAAGGTGCAAAGTAAATCAGTGTTTTTCTGTAGGCTATGTTTTGCACGATGCGGGAGGTCTTTGTATCTCAGTGGTCTCAAGAAACACCTCCAGAATGAAAAACAGTGGCAGGAGAGAAGAACAAGAGGAACAAGGGAGGGACAGGATGAAACAAACAATGCCGGCTGCTAGGGATGAAACGATTACCGGTTCAACGGTAAACCATGGTAAAATTCCCGACGGTTATTATTACCGTACACATTTTAATTACCATGATAACCGGGTACGGTTAACCGCGCTGTCATAATCTCATGGCAAACACTGTCCAGCGTCTAGTGATGTGCGGATCAATCCTAAAGTATCGATATTTCTGATACCAACGTTTCCTGCTCTAGGATCAATACTCATATAAAACTCAGTCATTTGGAGTGAGTGTGTGTTTTATTATAAGTATCTTACTGTCATCAGGATGGTCGAATTATACTCTGTTGATAGGAACTACTTTTCCTTCCGCCTGTCAAAGTCATGCTTGCACTACAGCTCTGTGACGGAGCTTGTTTGAAGTGAGCCGCTGCAGCCCTTTACATTTCCCCGATTGAACAGTCACAAAGACAGTGAAATACTTTGGCAACACCGCAAACTTCCCTAAACATCTGAGATTAAGTCTTTCACAATAATAGGATGATGTTATGAAGCGGCAGTTCTGAGCAGGATATTTTTTATTATAATTAAATTATATGACAGTGGTTTGATGTCTTGTCATTATGCAGCTATTATTTTAAATTGGTAAGGCTACAGCCTACTCCTTATTTCTCTCATAAATACAGAAACAGGAGACGGAGGTCACATTAAACTGGAAATAAAATATGTAAAAAGTATTGGTATTGGTATCAGTATCGGCAATACCAGCCTGGGTATTACTTGGTATTGGATCGTATAGGAATTAAGTGGTATCGCACATCACTACCAGCGTCTCCCAGAAGCAGGCACGCATGCGCAGAATGCAACGTGGGTTTGGGTCAATGACACCGCTGCAGAGATTTTTCAGTCACTCTGAAGTCCGGTCGTATGTTAGTTTTTATGAGAGTGCTGAGGGAAACTTGATTGAAGAAAATGACCTTATAGTGAACGCAGGGTGAGTTAACTTTTAGCTTTCTCTGACTTGCTAACAGCGTGTACTGAAGCTCTGTGTTAGCCGCTACACGTTGTTCTGTTGCTGTGTGCGCATGATAACACGTTACGCAGTTTAGTCAACCAACCAGTGTATCTAGAAACACTACAGACTCCTCTGTATTTACGTCAGTTTTTGGGCTCATTGCAGTTACTATCACTATCACTGTCTTCTAAAGACTCTAAAGAATTTGTTTTCATGTAATTGTCCACGGGGTCATTGTATTACCTATATAATATAAAATCTTGATAATGCACACTGATGATTTTCATATTTCTTATTTCATTTACAAAATGTATTTGCTATTATTTTATTTTTTATGCAAACAAAATGGTAATTATATTTGTAGTTTTCAATATAAAACTTGTTGAAATGGTTTCAGTGTGTGTATCAGTACATTTTAATATTTTTTGGCACATTTTTACAATACCATGATAATACTGATAACCGTGATAATTTTGGTCACTATAATCGTGATATAAATTTTCATACCGTTTCATCCCTACCGGCTGCATTACATTTATTATCGTCATTATGAGAAAGTGTTTAATTTGCTTTCCCTAAAAAATCTGCTCTTGGCAACTATAACAGGATTGACCTTTTTTGGCAACCCAAAACTTAGCTAAGTTTAGAAAAAGATTGTGGACTTATATATTATATTAAACAAGCTGACTTGAAGCACAAGCAGATATGCCTTGACTTTTCAAAATTTTAACCAAAACCACAATCTATCTTTTATACTATAATGAATATTTTCATATTAACGATGGATCAAATGACTACGTAGAGAAAGGTATCACTGTAGAGATGAATCCACAGATAATTATCACTGATTCTGCAGATTCCCTCACCTTTACGAAGCACTTAGGCAACTTTCAGCTGATTGTTTTGTTACTGTTCAACAACACTGATACCTGCTCAGCACCAAATGGCAGACAGACACTGTTAGCCGCTACTGGCAGTGTAGCATTTAGCAGCTAAAGAGCCAAATATATCCCTCAGGAGTTGGTGGAGATAAAAAGAGAGAATATTGGACTTACATACAATAAGCTACCATATAAACAACTCCAAGTGAATGATGCACTGCTTGTTTGCACGTTAGCAATTATGTGCTAGCAAACATTTTTGTAATAAAACCTTGTTATTTAATACGTCAATGTTGCGTTTGCAATTTGTTCTGCGACCCAATTTGAAAAATCTATTCATACTGCTTTCAAAAAGCTTTTATAACAGAGGAGAAGTAGGACGTGAACCCAAATCTCCAATGTCTGTCTGTGCTTTGTACGCTCAACCATCCCAACCCAACATTCTTACTATGATTCTGGCAGCAATTACGATTCCTCCAAATGTATTTAGCAAAGCAAATTACTAGCATACAAAGATATTTGTAGGTGACAGGGTTGCATGGTGACACGGCAATGTTGAGAGGATAACATACACAGACAATGTCAAATGTAACCAACAAAGACACAGAAAGAGCTAAAACCACAAACACAAACACAGACACACAGATGTGACAGCCAACAACGCCTTCCTGTGTCTCCCTGTTCCCAATAATGAAACCCAGGGCTGTCATTGGCTACGACACTCCAGTCATCCCGCTGTGGAGGGGTCCGAGGTTAAATCTGTGGTAATGGCTCGTGTAGAAGCTTTGACGAGCAATTATCCCCCTGCAGGCCCTCGGCTGGCACCAGGCCATTAGTCTCTCACACAGACACATGCTGATGAATGTGCACACACTCAGTGTTGGTCCCCTAGCGCTGCCCCAAAACTGTCCCAAACTGTCTACACTCATTACGGCAATAAAAATAATACAAACACATCACTTGGATACAGGTCATTAAAACTACATGTTTCACGTTTCCCTGGTACTGATACACTCTCTCAGTTGTAAGAAATGAGTTAGGATGAAACAAGTACCTGGCCATTAATAAAAATAGGCTACGGCTGCTTAATTACAATTCAGGTCCTTTATGGTAGCATTGTTCTCACAAAGGTAATTGCCGGGAACTGGGAACACAACAACACTGCTACAACAAGAAGCATGAGCAGTCCGTCGACCAGGAAAGAAGCCAACAGTTTAGCAAGATTATCTAAACCACTATATTTGGAGATAAAACTGAAAGAAAGCACATCTGAAGAATCCCTCATTGCCCAGAAAAAGTATATGTGCTAACTATAGCAAGTACATTAGGTCAAAGTTGACGCAGTAAGTCAGTCTGTAAACTGTGATGCAGGTTCATAATGTAATAATTTTACTCGTTTTCTTTTCCAAATAAATTTGTTTAACCTGGAGCTTTGTTTAAAACCAGATTGATCGTCAGACTGCTCATGTTTCTTCATCTTTTTAACAATGTCACCATGTGCTCCAATCTCAGCAATAAACTTGATAAGTACAATGCATGATGCAATAGAGAAAAAAATAAATAATAAGGCGTCACAAACTGAAATTAAGGTTTTAAGGCTAAAACAGACAAATTGTTCATGTAAAATATAAAATTCCATAATCATACCAAGCTAAATCACAAAACAGCAAATAATTCCATTTCCACCAATTCTGGCCTCACAGATTTGACCAAATAAAACTTGTGTCAGCTGGTGGAAATCTTCTCCACAAACAGAAAAAGAAGCAAAACAGAAAAATGCATAACAGTCTTTAACAAGACTGCATGTTAGCAGCTCTGAGAGGCTACACTCAGGCACAGCATGCTAACATGCCTGCAGAGACAATGCTAACATGCTGCAGATTTAATGTTTATCCCATTCTTGGTTAGCATTTTGTTGTATTTTATACACAATGAAACTTTGACCCGCATTATGATCTGTGGTTTAACCAGTAATTTAATAAAAACTGAACACTGAATAAGAAAGGAAGTCAAAGATAATTAAAGTGGGAATTTAACTGCCTGATAATTGTTACAGATTTGGTTTCAAAGACAGGGATTATTCTGAAATATTTGTTTGCATTTTTCACTAAATAATTGTAACAGAAAATGGAAATTAATCTGTAAATAAATATAAAACATCATCCTCAGTAAAAACAAAACCTTTTACTAGTATCATATTGTAGTATTTAAAATATCTATCACAGACTGCCAATCTTTTGTATTTTTATCCTCATTTATAAATAGCGGTTATAAATAATAGAAATATAATAATAAAAATATAATAATAATAATATTTCTTTTTCCCTTCAAAATGGTTTCCTAAATGTCCTCTCTACTCCGCTCCTCATGTGAAGCTCTGTCTACAAACAAAAAGGCCTCTGATGGGTTTATAATGTATACCAGACAACTGAGCACATTCATTTTAATCATGATCACTGATAAGAACACAGCAGCTCCCACCATGAGTCATTTCAAACTGCTCGCAGCTAGCAGCTCCATATTGCACAAAATCAATGAAAGGAATGAGCCAATTGATGATGGCCTGATAGCACATCATGAGAGGATGTTTAACTGTGTGGTGTAGGATGTTACGGACACAGCAACAACATATGTGTTCCTCTGTGTGTGTGTGTATGTGCTATTGGAAGATTAACCATTTGCATGCACACGTGAGTCTGTGACAGGTCTGAGCGAGCACTTGCACATGCTTAATGTGTTTTACCTAGCAGATTATTACCTCTGTGTGTGTGTGTGTGTTGTCTGTCTGTCAATAGTGTCATCTTCTGCCCTAAGTGCTGACTCACAGGGCACAGAGGACACCAGACACTCCTGACGTTACACCATTGATCCATCCGGGCTCACTTCCTGTCAGGTAGCATCTCTATCTCTCTCTCTCTCTCTCTCTCTCTCTCTCTCTCTCTCTCTCTCTCTCTCTCAGTGTCTGTCTATCCCTCCCTCAAGAGCTCTTATAGGTGAGTGCATGTTTACAACTGTGGAAACTGGGATGGAAATGGACGGGATAAAATGCCACCCCTTTAAAAAGCTTTCTGAACCAACAGGCTGGTCCCTGTTAGTGCATCCTATTACGCAACATCCGCTGTTCTTACTGCCAGTGTCCAAAACATCCCCCAGGATCTGGATGGATCCTAAACTCTGGAAAGTGGCCAAATCAAACCACGTGGGCAGATTTATCAAGCATGAGGAATTCAGATGGTGATTGAGGGGATGTCTGAGTGATGCGGACAGGCAGCAGATGAAAGCAAATATATAAAATAAAATAAGAAAGGGACAAACGCCAGGATGAAACTAGGAGGAGAACATGTGACAGGATCTTCTTGGTGTTAGGGGTTGCTGCAGGGGTTAGTCACATGGCCTTCCTGTTGCTATGCAATGTAGCACAGAGAGACAGAAATAGAGGCCTTTGCTGTTATTCCACATGAAAGAGAGGTTAAGTAAAGATGGAAAAAAAGTCGACCAAAAAAGTAACAAACATAGCTTCACAGTTGTACTAAGAGAGAAAAAAAAGAGGCAAAGAATGAAGATGAAAAGAGAAACGCAGAGAAAGGAGGTCACAGAAAAATAAATATGAAATACTGACTGACTCACCCGG
This sequence comes from Micropterus dolomieu, assembly GCF_021292245.1. Taxonomy (NCBI): domain Eukaryota; kingdom Metazoa; phylum Chordata; class Actinopteri; order Centrarchiformes; family Centrarchidae; genus Micropterus; species Micropterus dolomieu. The sequence continues at coordinate 15,604,049 of NC_060153.1, read as the reverse complement.
TCTTTTCAGCATGTTAGAAAAATAGCAGTAACTCTGGCAATCCACGCTGTGACAAAGGGGCAATTCTCAGTTTATAATAGGACATAGTGCTGGCTCAATAAATAAAAAAGGTAGTATGTTTTGTTGTGACTCCTTAGCACAGAAACAGGCTGAGTATATGATGAGCTGGCTGTAGTAAGCTTGTTTTATGATTGAATAAAAAGTTGGCTGGCAGACAAGGTAGCTGAATGCGTAAATTACTGACCAACTGGTTGGCTGACTGTATTTTTGGCTGAACTAGTCCCTAACTATCTCGCCTGGCTAGCTGATTTTATAGTGGACTTACACTGGAAGTTGTCACTAAAGTCTGTCAATCAACTCTGGTGATGGTACAGTGGATAAGACACATGCCTTTGGTGTGAGAGACCAGGGTTCAATTCCACACTGTGACACATCCACCAATGTCCTCCTGAGCAAGACACTTAATGTCAGAGGTGTGTGTCCTCATATATATATATATAGTAATATATGACATATATAGTAATTGCAAGTCCCTTTGGATAAAAGTGTCTTTGTAACTCAAAGAGCAGACCAGCTACAATCAACACCCCACCAAGTCATCCCACATCTGGGCTGCCTGGTTCCCCTGAACATTTTGACTTGGTTTGGTAATTTTAATACCTCTGACATCTATTTTTTCTATTTTATTTGCTTGTGTACAGCCGGAGATATAAAGGAATAGCATAGCAGACATTTTGTGAAATATGCTTATTCGCTTTCTTAGTTAGATGAGTAGTTTAGTAGTAATTAGATGAGAAGATCAAAATCACTGTCATGTCTGTGCGCTTAGTATGAAACTGGAGCCAGGAGGTGATTAGCCTAGCTTAAAAAGAGTAGTCTGAAAAATACTTTGGTTTAATTATTTGGTTTTGGTCTCTCTCATAGCTTAAGAAGGTTTGTTGATGATATAAAAATTAGGGCTGTCAAAAATAGCGCGTTAACGACGTTAATTCGTTGTTTGTCGTTAATTATGTCAATTTTTTAAACGCATTTCACGCATGCGCAGTGTGACAAATTATTCAGGTCAGGAAAGTGGTTGGGACAGGAGCTAGAGGCGAGATGGAGCAAGGTGAGCAAAGTGGGCCTATTGACGGATTCAAATATAAAAAGAATGATGATGGTACAGTTAACAAGTACAAGGTTATTTGCAAGATTTGTAACAAGGAGTTTCAATTTCACCGGAGCTGTTCAAGCTTGAGGTACCATGTCAACACCAAACATGTGTTTGCTGGGTCGTCAGGTTCAGCAAGTGGTTCGCGCCAGACCACGCTGAATTTTCGCGGGCCATTAACAAAATCAACCTCAGATAATTTGACCAACAAAATAGCAAAATGGATTGCAAAGGATTGTAGACCCGTTAGTATTGTAGAAGACTCAGGTTTCATTGATGTTTTGCAAGTGGCGTCTCAAGACTCATCCTATAGGCCACCGTCAAGAGCCACAGTTATGACGAAAATCCACGAGCTCTATCAAAACGAAAAAGAAAAAAGGAAAGAGGTCTTGGCTCAAGTAAATCATATCGCCCTGACAGGAGACCATTGGACATCAGTGAATAACAACAATTACCTCGGAGTAACTGCACATTTCATCAGTGACACGTGGGAACTGAAGTCTTTTGCGCTGACTATATTAAAAACTGAGGAGCGTCATTTTGCGGAGGCTTGTAAAGAACAGTTCCTGTCTGTTGCACGTAAGTGGGACATCGATGGGCAAGACGACAACAATAGGGACTGACAGTGCACGCAACATGGTTGCCGCAATTCGACTAACACGCTATGAACACATGAACTGTGTCGCTCACATGGTGCAGAGAAGTGTCACGGT
>NC_060153.1:15598584-15602086 GCF_021292245.1 Micropterus dolomieu | reverse complement strand
GGTACAGAGCAGAGCCCACCATTAAATTGGAGGACTGCCCCTTGAGGTGGTGGGCATCTCATTCAGGAGCCCATGAGAAGCTGGCCTCACTAGCTCACGAATATCTAGCCACTCCTGCAACCACTGTTCCCTGTGAACGACTTTTCTCAGTTGCAGGTCACATTGTGAACAAGAAAAGATCAGCTTTACTTTCAGAAAATGTGAACAAATTAGTTTGCCTCAGCAACTGGCTGAAAGATGATGAAGCTCAGTAGATTTGAAAGGTGATGTTCAAACAAAAAGACCAGTTTCAGTGCAACATGTTATAGTAGTTAGAAACTGGATTTTTGAGCAACTGGATTAAAGAATGGACGAAAAGGTAAAAGATTGTTCTTTGGTTTGATTTAATAGTTTTATTGAAAATGTTTTTTTTCCACATAAAAACGCAACAGATGACTCAAATTGTGCAAAAATATGGTAGGTCACTGTTATGATTTGACAACATTTATTGCTTTATGTTCAATTGAATGCTGTAAATTGTACATCCTGGTTAAGAGGAATGCCAAAGAAGAAGCGATGGGACATTACAAAAACAAATATTATGGTGTGTAGTATGTTTCAGCTTGATTTAAACCACCATTATTTGGCTGTGTTAATAAACAGACATAATATGAAAATTATGTATCTCTGTCTTTTTATTTATCTTTTGGTATGCATTTCAGAAAAAAAAAATGGTTAGGATTCAGGTGTAATTGCAAATAGTGATTAATCCTGATTAATCCACTGAAAATTCTGATTAATTTGATTAAAAACTTTAATCATTTGACAGCCCTAATAAAAATGTGACACAAAGACCCCCCTGAGACGATTCATTGTTAAAATCGATTAATACGATTACTAAAATGGATCGACGGAAATTCTTTGCATCGATGCTTCGTTTAATCCATATAACTATATAGTGCACTGTTTCGCACGGACATTTATTACTGTCGCACATGAACACTGTGTGAACAAAACGTGATTATGATGGCGCTGTTTGCAAAGTGGAGGAAGAGAGAGAAAATAGCGCGGGACGAAGAAGAACGATTATTTCAAGCTAACAGAAAACAACAACTCTGTAATTTTACAGTCCGTCCATTGTAAAACTAAACTTATGTCATTACTGCAACAGCACAACGGCACCTAATCAGAAAGCACCCGGTGTTATGCCAGCAGCTTGCTGCTGCCAAGCAAAAGTACTTCTTAAACAATGCATCAATGAATCAATGAAATAATCTGTAGAAGCTTCGAGTACTAAAATCATCGTTAACTGCAGCCCTATAGCAGAGATTAAGTTACATCCCAACTTAGTTCTCTGGTTATGATTAAAGATGACAGAAAAATAATGGGAGTTGCATTCAATAACATTGATCCAACAATTCACTGGTCTGAAACACACAGGACAGGACACGACATCTATTTTAGTCACATCACTTCTCCTCAGTCGAATGTGTTGTCAGATGTCCTGTCAAGGTGTGAAAGTGTATCCTCAGGCAGAGTGACGCAGCAGGAAGTTGTGGCAGTGCAAAGACCTATCTGGATCTTTCTGCATGTGTCACTATCAGTCTCTCGTCTGCAGGTTTCCTGTTTGTCTGCATTAGTCTCTCCACTTTGTGTTTGTCTGTCAGTGGCTGTTGCTATCTCAGCTCATTGAAGTTACTCTACGTGGAGACCTGTGAAGGGCTCTGAATCAACACGATCATGCCATTTCACTTTGTTCCCACTGTGGCCTTATTCACAGCAAATGATCCGTAACCATCACCTCATAAAGAATTAAACACTTCCTTCAGTGGGCAGTACTCATTTGCATGAGTGGAGAGTCTCGCTGCATGTCTAATGGACAAGTGATTAAATCTGATTATGGATAATGCATATGGATTCACAACCAAGCAAAGCTTCTATCTCTTAGTGTTGGAATTGAGATAGCAGTAGAACACTTAACTCAATATAATGTCTGGCGTAATACTAGACTTTAAACTATGACACTGTTTAAATTTAACAAGCTTCAAGGGACAACTGAATGGTTCAACATTTTGTGTCAGTTTGATTATTTGCTGAGTGGGTTGCAAGCAGTAAAAGCTTTGATTTAAAGCTATATGTTAACACCATGGTGACATTTTGGACAGGTCAGAATTTGTGTGTTTTTGTGCACTTTTTATGACACTAAACAATAAACAAGCATGTATTATCTGATGTTGCATTGAGAAACAAATGTGGTGTGGTAACAACATTGTTATATTTTTTTTCACTACACTTTCGCCCCAGTACACTATCCAGTATAGACTGCAACGATCTCTAAAATGTCAGAAAAAGTGTAAGTTGACTTACTCAAATTGCTTGTTTTGTCTGACCACTAGTCCAAAGATATCCCGTTTATTATCAAAGAAGACAAAGAAAACTAGCAATAGTTGCAGAGAAGCTAGGACCAGTATATCTGTGGCATTTCTGCTGACAAAAATGACTCAAATGATTAATCAATGCTGGCAATTAATTTACTGTTGATCAATGAATTGATTAATCAGCTAATCATTACAGCTCAGTTCATTCGGAGGGTTTGGCTAATTGCTTTGTTACATCATCCAGGAATCAAATACAACTGTGGTAAAAACAAAAAACTGTTAATAAAAAAGGAATAAAAAGTTTTAACTTCAGAGTTTGAACAAGTATATAGGTGCTGGTCATATAATTAGAATATCATCAAAAAGTTGATTTATTTCTGTAATTCCATTCAAAAAGTAAAACTTATATAAAGTATACATTCATTCCACACAGACTGATATATTTCAAGTGTTCATTCCTTTTAATTTTCACACATAATCAGTATCTCAGAAAATTAGAATATGGTGAAAAGATTCAGTATTGAAGATACCTGGTGCCACACTCTAATCAGCTAATTAAAACACCTGCAAAGGCCTTTAAATGGTCTCTTAGTCTAGTTCTGTAGGCTACACAATCATGGGGAAGACTGTTGACTTGACAGCTGTCCAAAAGACGACCACTGACACCTTGTACAAGGGCAAGACACAAAAGGTCATTGCTAAAGAGGCTGGCTGTTCACAGAGCTCTGTGTCCAAGCACATTAATAGAGAGGCGAAGGGAAGGAAAAGATGTGGTAGAAAAAAGTGTACAAGCAATAGGGATAACTGCACCCTGGAGAGGATTGTGAAACAAAACCCATTCAAAAATGTGGGGGTGCTTCACAAAGAGTGGACTGCAGCTGGAGTCAGTGCTTCAAGAACCACCACGCACAGACGTATGCAAGACATGGGTTTCAGCTGTCGCATTCCTTGTGTCAAGCCACTGTTGAACCAGACGCAGCGTCAGAAGCGTCTCACCTGGGCTAAAGACAAAAAGGACTGGACTGCTGCTGAGTGGTCCAAAGTTATGTTCTCTGATGAAAGTAAATTTTGCATTTCCTTTGGAAATCAAGGTCCCAGAGTCTGGAGGAAGAGAGGAGAGGCACAGAATCCACGTTGCTTGAAGT
>NC_060153.1:15531014-15598484 GCF_021292245.1 Micropterus dolomieu | reverse complement strand
TCAGAAGCGTCTCACCTGGGCTAAAGACAAAAAGGACTGGACTGCTGCTGAGTGGTCCAAAGTTATGTTCTCTGATGAAAGTAAATTTTGCATTTCCTTTGGAAATCAAGGTCCCAGAGTCTGGAGGAAGAGAGGAGAGGAACATAATCCACGTTGCTTGAAGTCCAGTGTAAAGTTTCCACAGTCAGTGATGGTTTGGGGTGCCATGTCATCTGCTGGTGTTGGTCCACTGTGTTTTCTGAGGTCCAAGGTCAACGCAGCCATCTACCTGGAAGTTTTAGAGCACTTCATGCTTCCTGCTGCTGACCAACTTTATGGAGATGCAGATTTCATTTTCCAACAGGACTTGGCACCTGCACACAGTGCCAAAGCTACCAGTACCTGGTTTAAGGACCATGGTATCCCTGTTCTTAATTGGCCAGCAAACTCGCCTGACCTTAACCCTATAGAAAATCTATGGGGTATTGTGAAGAGGAAGATACGATACGCCAGACCCAACAATGCAGAAGAGCTGAAGGCCACTATCAGAGCAACCTGGGCTCTCATAACACCTGAGCAGTGCCACAGACTGATCGACTCCATGCCACGCCGCATTGCTGCAGTAATTCAGGCAAAAGGAGCCCCAACTAAGTATTTAGTGCTGTACATGCTCATACTTTTCATGCTCATACTTTTCAGTTGGCCAACATTTCTAAAAATCCTTTTTTTGTATTGGTCTTAAGTAATATTCAAATTTTCGGATACTGAATTTGGGGTTTTCATTAGTTGTCAGTTTTAATCATCACAATTAAATGAAATAAACATTTGAAATATATCAGTCTGTGTGTAATGGATGAATATAATATCCAAGTTTCACTTTTTGAATGGAATTACTTAAATAAATCAACTTTTTGATGATATTCTAATTATATGACCAGCACCTGTACAATAATATAGGCAAGGATAAAGCATCGGTAGGCCGTATAACATAACATATATACTGTAACACCTCAATTAAAAGCCTTGTCCCAATTAGATGCCTGTCCCTTTTACTGGTCTAGTGTGGCTAGATGTTTTGACAAATAAGCACAGGTCTCAATTAAATGCCTGGTCTGGCTTTTACAGACATTCTTTGGATGTATAAAACCTCTTGAAGCTCACGGGTTCACCCTCTTGAGCTGGTTCTAATCTGCTTAGATCATGCATACAAATATAAATGTTAAAATTCTTGTCAATATGGACATGAAACACATCGTACATCGGTTAGATTCTGCACAATTTAATTATCATTTTACAGAAACAAAGAGCACCAAGTATTATTCATTCAGATTTACCGGCATGGTAAAGGAATTAAAGGCCACCTCTTGCAGGGACATAGACAGGGGTAAGTTCAGTGATTTAAGCAAATAAAAACCCAGGCTATTAATTAAAGTTTTACAGTATTATGTGATGTCAGAAAGACAAACAGGCATTGCTTTTACAAAAAAATGCAGGCAGCAACTTTAAATGTCACCTAAACATTCATTCAACTTATCAGAATTTACTCAAACTCTGACCTAGAAAAAAAACCCTTCACAATCCACTTAACTAGCATTTTTAACTTCGTCTCACTGTCTTCTTCACTGCATGTAGTTTGGGCAGTTAACTGCATGTGAAATGACCAAATCACAAATTAAGATTTGTTTCCAACTTCAAGAATGAACTTTAATGCTAAGTATTCAAACTATCTGCAGGAACTGAATATGCCCAATGCTCAATAGTGGTTCAATAATTCTGTATGTTAGGAATCAATATTCAAAAAGCCAGTTACTGCACAAATTCTTTCTGCTCACATTAATAATGATGCTGTGTTTTATCATCCCATCAGATTAAGTTTGACAGCGTCTGTACAAATTAAAACATTTTGAAGCTGTCTTAATAAAAAAATCCTAACTTTAACACACAGTTATTTTAGGAGTCTGAATTAAATTCACATGCATGTTGTGTTATCATGTCTTTGCAATATCAAAGATAAACCACAAACAGTCTGTGTGTTTTGGTTAAGGCCAGTCTGAAAACCAGCCAGGAACAGATGGTGCTGTCATAGCAGAAACAACAGGAGTAGAGCATGGAGAGGAGTTGTAATTTTCTATACCATGTTTTCCCCGCACAGCTCCTTCATTTGAAAAGACCAGCTAAGCAATGCAACTGCTCAAATATATGTCACTGAACCTACAACATCCATGCTTCTGATGCTGAAGGAGGTGGGTAATCATCATGTTCTTGTTTTTAACATCAGAAATATCTGACAAAGTACCTTCATTTAGTAACCTCTAAAAGCCATACCGCTGCTGAGTATGTGCTTCATTGTAACTATGGTTCATTTTTGATGCCAAAGTAGATAATTGTGGGACCTACTTATGAGCTATCAGGTCCATCAACATAACATATGCTATACTGAGGCTTAAAATACCCTGAATTACCTGTCACAAAGAGGAGAGCAACCTCAACAGATGGCAGATGTGTACAAAATAAAACTAGCAGAAAGGTGAGAGCTGTTTTTTGTGCAACTATTGTATATTCGCTGTAGTATAATTATAATAGATATCAGCAATAAAAATCTGTTTGCACCATGAGTCAAAGAAAGAGAGCATGTAGGTCAAAATAATCAAATATCAAATGTTTTAATGTTTGCTCTACTGAATTACAGTTGTTTCTTTGCCTTGTGTGAAAAATGGACATTAACAATGTGCACTGTATGCGAGTGGGATGAAATGCCTGTGTGTTCATGAGTAGGATCATTTGCATCACGTACACTGTGATGATATGTATGAGTGGCATAAAACTGTATGTACTGTGTGTGGGTGTGATAAACGTGCACGCTCATGTTCATGGCGAGAAAAAACATCAAGACACTTGTTTGTCATCCGGCTTCAGTCCCTTAGCGCTCCTCCTGGCTCCCGGTCTCCCTTTCATGATCTCCAAAGCCAAAACAACACAAAATGAGATTACCTTCAAGTGGAAAGACCACGTGAAAGGGAAAGAAGCAGACTAACTAAGAGTTAGAGACTGAGAGTGTAACGTCATCGTGGTTTCAGTTAACCCTGGTGGACTATTCTTAATTGTAGGCTGAGACACCACCTCGGGCTCTGCCTTTCATCCCGCCCTGCTATCTTCTTCCTGTGGCTTTGCTGCTTTCTGTGTTCCATGCGTCATGTTTTCCTCTATTACTCACTCATTTTTACGGTCTTCCTTCAGCTCAATCTGTTTGGGAGTGGGCACAAAGCGTTGTCTCTTTTAATTGCCATGGCCGGCCAAGAAGACACAACATGCACAAATGAAACAATGCAGACACACACACACACAATACAGAGCAGCAAGACAGAGAGAGGGAGAGAGAGAGAGTGCAAGACAATTAAAAAGTATATTGAAAAAAATATCAGGGATAAGTGATCTGATGATATTTATAACTCAGAGTAAGTGCTGGGAATTGTTTAAAAATTTTCCATGCCAGTGTTGATAGAATACTTGAGTTTCAGCACCAACACCAACAAATGGAAATGGAATGAAATGATGAAATGTTTTTACTACAAAACAGTTTTATATATAACAAAAGTTATATTATTTTAAAAGTTCCCTAAACAAAAGCAACAGTATTTTCTTACACATTCAGTCGCCAGTTTATTAAGTACAGCTAAAGCTAAAGACAACACGAATGCAGTCTAATATAAGAGTCCAGCAAAAAACACCTCCCTTCATCTGGGTGATAATGTTTTTAAGAGAGGTGTTGATTCAACTGTATGGACATTTTGGTGGCTGTCGTTTGTGGTGCTGTTGAACTGTATTTCATTATGCAAAGAGGTGTTTCTGTGAAAATGAACAGGGACCATCTGATCACTATCTGATTAAGAGTGTCACCCGACATTCGATACTAACTTTCAGTATATAATACTCGATGCTCACATTTTGGTCGACACCAAATAAGTTTTGAGGTCTGATACCTAGCCCAGTTTCAATATTGACAGTAACAAGAACATACTCACACATATAATGAAACTATATTTCAGACTTTTTTTTTACAATTTGATGATCAATTAATCCGTGTAAGCCATCCATAAAAAAATCTGAAAATGGCATTTATCTTGCAAATTTATTTACAAAAAATGGATCTACGATTCCCATCCCGCCACATTTGACATTTTTTCCTATCACTTTTCCTGAGTAGTTAAATTGACTCCCATCCCACAAGATTCCTGAAAAATGTCAGCCTCTATCTCAAATGTGAGAACATTCAATTTTTATCATCATAGTAGATTGAATATATTTAGGCACAACAAATACGAACAAAACAAGCAATTTGTGCGCTGAGAAAAAACTCATTCTGACAAAACAGCTAATCTGGTCATCATAAAAATGATTGACAGATCAATAAATAGTGAAAATAATCATTAGTTTCACCCCCGCCAATTCTCACAAAGTAATAACCTCTACACAAGTGGAGTATAAAATTAAGTTGCACTGCTTATACACACTCGTGAACAGGCAAATTCACACACATGGAAAGGACTCTTAAGGCAACAGCAAACACAAATGTCTCCTAAAAAAAAAATCTCCTAAGCAAACACACCCATAAACAAACATTCTCATGCACACACACATCACACATGTGTCCTCGCTCATAAACCCATACACTCTGCTTGGTGGCCGACAGTCAGAGAGGATTTATTCTTCTTCATAAACAGAATTTCCTGCTGTTCATTCCCAGCACAGTAGGAGCAACGGTGAAGACTCAGACTAATCCCCCTGTGATCAGACAAGATGAAGACAGCTAAAATGAAGCACTGCAGGAGGGACTATAGGGTCTGTGCAGATTGTACATTAGGGAGAGGAGAGGAGAGGAGAAACAAGAAAAATATAAGCCCGGAGAGGAAAAGATGGACGACAAATAGGTGACGTTAGGGACAGAAAATAAAGGCAAGAGAGAAAGTGGATAAGAGAGAACAAGGTGAAGAGGAAGGAGGAAGAAGAGCGAGGACCTGTGCCAAGCAGACAGCACCACAGCACTGCCCACTGTTGGCTCTGAGCTACACAAGCACTCCCTGGACACTGACAATAATGCCTTCACTTCATAATGCTATCTCTGGCACACAGGCTACCAGCCAAGGGCACACATACCATCCGTGTGTGTGTGTGCGTGTCTGAAAGAGAGACATCACCAGCCATAATCTAAAGCAGGCTAAATCGTTGTGCATCACTACAATGAAGCACAATAAAATGATAAATTAATACAAATCCAGCATGCACACACACACACACATACACGCACATATATAAGCATAATAAAATGTGTAAATTATCAAACCTTAATGTACTTAAAAAGCCCTACAGGCATATACAAAAACATAACAGCACACAGTGTGGACAAAATTGCATTACATATACACACATACATGTAAAAACGTCAAATACACACACCATATTGCTGGAGCTAAATGGAGACAGGGAGACAACTGTGAGACAGCATGACAGCTGGCAGGGACAACGGAAACATCATGGAAAAACACCACCAAATGAATCAACACACGCTAACAACAGCAGGGCACCACACCAGTCACAAAGACCGCACGGAGACAGATAGTTGCCATTTACCTTTTTGTGCGTCGAAACATGTTGCTAGCAGCAGAGGCTGTGTTGGCAGATGCACATGAGAGCAGCTGAGCCTCCACATACACACACAGAAAAACACACGCACGCACACACACACCGAGGCAGTCAAGAGGCAGCGATTACACTCCAAGCCGGCATTGTCAGCCTCCTCTGGCCAGTTAAACACATGCACACACAGACTCACTCACAAATGTCTCGCCGTGACTCTGTACGCGTGAGTATGCATGCAAGAGCGTACAGAAGAGAAATTATATAATTGGAAGGACTTTGGAAATGTCAGCAATGTCACAGACGGAGAAAAAAAAGACAAGAGATAGAGGACGGAAGAGGACGAGATGGAGAGAGGGAACAGGCTGCCGACCGTCCCTCTCAGAAGGAGAGGATTGTGTGGGGCTGCTCTCAAGGGTATCGTGCCAAGCCAGAAAGTGCGGGGGGGGGGGGGTAGACAAGAAAAAAAGGGAGGGAGGTCAATGCAAGTAGACACAGTATGAATGAGGGAGAGAAACAGCATGTGGGAGAACGCAAGCGAGAATGTAAGAAAGAGGTTAAAAATCAATCAGAGAGATGAGAGAGCAGACTAATGTGAGTGACAAGACAGGGGAAGATAGAGATGGGGGAGGGAAGGATACTGCAAGTTGGTTGTCGCACGCAATTGTGTGTTATTCTGTGTGTTTGGGGGTATGTTACAGCTTACTCATGGCCATGGTCAATGAAGGATCAGGATGGTGATATTCTATGTTTTACTTATTGTCAACAAAGGCCTGTGAAAAGACCAAAACCAACAGATAATTACTAGTGACAAGAATTGTCTGTGTAGCCAAAGCCTGATGCAGTTTAGTCCTCTATGCCATTGTAGACCTCCACTGTTGCCCAAAAGCATAAGGCTGGCGAAATTCTGTGTGTGTTCTTATTGTCAATAAACCCCATGAATAGACCAAGACCTGATGCTTTCTGACTTCCCCAACTGTGTATGGTCTCAGGCCAAAGCCTGGTGGCTCCTACTGGTGACGCATCTTCACCCAATGCTTTCAGTTAACATGACATGTTCCTTTATTACAACATGGGTACTGTAGTTTGTTGTTAGTCAATACCACACAAACACTGTCCTGCTACTTCAAATAGCAGAAAATGTCTATTAATCTGTAGCTGAAAATAGTCCCCACAACTGCATTATTTATTCCTGTTTAAGCCTAACATTTGCTAAAAAACTACAGTCGCCCAGCTGGGTTAGGGAAATTACAGAGCCCTTTTAGTTAAACGATATATTCATATGCATTTTTAAAGATTTACATCTTCAGTCGGAACCAGTGTGCTTGAGGCTGAGTGCCACAGACAGGGTGGACAGTAATAAAGTCTTGACAAGATGAACTAATACACTTTTGGTTTGGGGGTTTTCATGAGGTTTATTGACAATAAGAATAATATAGAATTACTTCAGCCTTATTCTTTAAAATGCACATTAAGTCATACACAGACAGTTTAATTTTTCTATGTAAAACCGCCATATTGGACGAGCTCCGGCATCTGCTATTTGTCCTAGATATCACAGGAGCTGCTCTGCAATGCCCGGCCAAGAGAGATGTAATTTCTGTGTGTGTGTGTGTGTGTGTGTGTGTGTGTGTGCCCTCCCTCCTTCCCTGAAACAAATCCACCAAATGTTAAAGCTGACGTGGGGTGACAGTTGCACAGTAGTGCTGATGGGAGTAATTCAATAATGGATGCCGTCTCTAATGTGGGAGTCTGGATAGATAAAATATACATGGGAGAGAAGAGAAGGGGCTAGGGGGGAGGGGAGGGGAGAGGGAGCAGGAGGAAAAGCAGGGTGGTGATATCACTGAAACACTGTGGGGGGTCACAGACAGGGATGGGCAGCATTTCATCATATAGACAACATGTTGTGTGCTTTTGTGTGTGATGGGCTTCACAGGCTTTTTCTGAAGCACATTTAACCACTCAGGATTTCAGTATTTGGTAACCTCTTTGTCCTTCAGGTCACTCTGTTCTCATTCTGCTATAAACGCCCAGTCATTTCACCCATAGTGTAAGACTCCAGCTCCACCCACAGGAGGATATGTGTAGAAAAATCCGGCGGGGTGGGGGATGGTTGGGTGCAGGGAGCTGAGAGAGCTGACCGTGAGCCCCCAGCTCCAGTGTCTCCTTCATGTCATGCTGTGACATCTGCCACCCCGCCACAGTGGTCAGAGGTCGGGGACAAAACACAACCGATGACAGCAGTCAGGGATACACATGCATGCTTCACACTGGATCACTGACACACACACACACAAAACCATGCAGCCAAAATGAGTAAGGCCGTAAATTGTAATTACACATGGACTCACATACACCTTAAATACCCCTGGCATGTATAAGCTAGTATCTTCAGGCTATTGCTGCCAGACGACAGTACCTCTACAGAGTAAGACGCATAAAGAATATTAAATAGACAACAACACAATAAAAAATGAAGTTAAATGAAAACACAGGGAATTGAAGCCATAGTTCAAACGTACAACGTCCTCAATTGCCAGCAACTCTCAGTGCAACAATAACAATTTACATGATAAACAGACATTTGACAGAGTTACGTGATTCACATTCTGCTCACACAGGACAAACATGGGCAAGCCGAAAGTAGAGTGGGGAAAAAAAAGTATGGCTCCAGACCACAGCAGTTTCAGAGGAATTTCAAGGATTTCAACACTCGAAATGTTGACGGCAAAGTGTGAGCATTTTGTGGAAAATTACGCCCCTCTCCATGTTTCAGACCACATTTTTGAGCTGACATGAGACACTTTTCCAAATTTTGCCTGATTTGTGAAGTGCTTTTAGCAGGAGCAGTAGCAGCCAGCTCTTTCCAAATCCGACTTTCAGTGTAAGAAAAAATGCACAGCTTATCACAGTAAAAGAGTGGATATTGTCAAGAAGCGAACAGTAATTAAGATGTCGCAAAAGAAACGCTGCCAGAGACAAGCACTTCACAATTTCATGGTGGATACATAAAGGGAACGAGAGGGATTTGAGTAAAAAGAGTGACAAACACAGTGAGCATGGGGAAGAAAGAGTGGGGAGATTAATTTCAGCACCATGGACAGAGACATACAACAACAACAGCATCGTGTGCATTAAAAGACAATATGAGTTTTGGTTCCATATTTCACTGTGTTAAGTGTAACAGTTTTTACATGCCTGTACCACAAATAAGGATATTTATAAGGATAAGGATATTTTAATCAGTTTTGTCAAACCTCTCAACATCATTCAATCCCACTCTCTTTTATGGCACAGAAAAACGACTCCAGATGTTTCTAATTCAGTCGCTAAAGCCAATTGTGTTTTGTGGAGCTGCCTCACAGCGTTAATATCTGGCTTTAACGTTGAAGTTTTGAAGGAATTTCCATTAGTCATTTCATTCAAGAGCTCCATGAGAGCTGATACGAGGCATGAGAGGGTCTCCTCTTTTTAATTTCTGCTTGTGATTTCCATCTTTTCATCTACAAATAACACTTTCAGGCAACCCGGTTAGCTAGCTGTCAGCTACAACTTGAGCACAGTTTTTAAGTGTGTTAAAAGAATAACAAATTATCTGTAAAGCAGTTCCTGTTTGCAATGCACCCATTTACCTACAGAAAACTATCACTGGAATACTTTGATACCGAATAAAACGTGATGATTGTCAAGCAAGCTCTAGAGACATAAGGAGCATAGTTTTTTTCATGATTTCTAAGCTGATTTATGGATGTTTATTTACAGATTATTTACAGAGCTAATGCTATTCTTGATGCAAATTGGAGCAATCGGGCGCTAAGGATTTTACCTTGATACCTTGTACCTTGATTTCCTCTGTGAGCTGTTCCAACAGCTGACCATCTGGATAAATAGGCCGAATCAGCTGCCAAACAATACCTAACTTCTCAATATTTTCAGAAAACCAGCATGGACCTCCGTCACCTCACACAGTGGCTTTGCTGCATGTCTCACCCTCATAACAGTGTGGCAACCTCTGGTCGAGGGCCATGCGTTGTATAAAGCTTTCCGACTTGATTTATTCGTTACTTGTATTCACTTTTCTATGTATCTGTATGTTGGACCTACCTATGTCTCTGGTCTGTTCCCTGTGCTGCTGTAATGCTACATGTCCCTCCCGGGCATCATTTCTTTCTATTAATGTTCAAGGACAGTGATTACCTGTCGGGTTGCCCTCCTGGCACAATGTTCTCTCTCCCGCTTTAACAGGATAGATTTACATTTGTAGGTTTTTTCAATGAAAGAGATGGGGACGAAATGCACATTCTGTGTAAAAATGCATCCACCTGGACATCTTCCAAAGTTTTTGTAGGACCACATTTGTTGTATGTGTTACTGTGTCTCTGCTTTAGTCCATGGAAGCACAAAGTGGGAATGTGGTACTGAAAAGACTGTAACTCTGGAAGATACTCGTTGGATTTTTTTATAACTCGGAGTACTGATAGCTTCAACTCAACCTTAGAAGTAACTATTACACAGCTGTGATTTTTCTTGAAATCACTCTAAGAATGAATCTCTTTGAAGTCAGTTTGGACAGACAGACAGAAATATATATGGACATGTGATTATTGTATTACACTTTAAAAATGTGAACCTATCATCCTAACCTCATAAAGCATAAATGTCATAAACAACACATAACAGGTCGGTCATGCACTATCTGCACTAAACATTTGACGGCTTAACTCGTGTGCGTTACACATCATGTACTCTCCCCTCTCTACCTCCTCGCCTTCCCACAACCACGCAGGGCACTGAGGTCACAGCACGGCTATCCTGCCGCTGAACTTTCATTGCACAGCTTACTGGTGCAACAGATTGACGCTCTGAGAGTGAAAGGGCTCCCGCAAAGCTGGAACATGCTGCACTCGGTAGACAAGGCTCCCAGTGAAAAATCCCATCACTCGACCATGACGTCCTGTATAAAAGCTGGAAACACTCCAAGCCCTAAAGTTACTAAATGTCGTCCCACATCTATTTATTTTGTCTTCCTTAATGTGTCCATGTAATATAACTACTGTTGGTCTATTCAGTAAACAAGTCATCTATTGTGCGTCTGTCCGTACTTCGAGAGGAATCTCTTCTCTCCTGCTCTTCCCTAGATTTCTTCCATTTTCTCCCCCGTTCAAAAGTATTTTAGGGGAAAGGTGTCATATGCCGTACATACTGTAAAGCACCTTGGTGAAAATTTGGGCTATATAAATAAAATTTACTTGACAAAAAAACTGTTATTCCTCCCTGGTCTGTGTATGTCTTTCAGCTCACAAAGCAGCCTGCTTTGCATCATGCCAAGCAGCAAAACAAGATGCAAAAGTAATTCTAGTATATTACGTCATGGCATACTAAAGTTCTGTAAAGAATACCTATATTTTGATATTGTTTAACTTTTCCAGGTAATTAATCCAATTCCCACACTTTCCCTCTCCGGGAACCTTCTCTTCAAATTTCACAAATTCCATTAGCAATGGAAACACAAAGATTGAAAACTCACATAAATAACACATAGTCGAACCCAACAAACAAACTGGAGACTGTATCTCAACACAACATACTGTACATGTATCCAGAAACGCACACAGAGAGAAAGTGAGATGAACTTACCTGCTACTTTTTCGGGGCAGAGGTAGATCCTTCTGGAGAGGGAGAGAAAAAGAAAGAGGAGGAGAGCAGAAAGATTAGCCTGATTACACATCATGCAATCTGCTACTGCAGGACTCACTGTTTCTAGGGCTGTAGAAAAGATTATAATGTCAGTGTGGTGATGAAATATGAATTAGCATAATCGTTTCTGTAATCACACAAACACTGCACAAAGTAACACTTCAGTAAAAGACTGAAACAGATCAAACTAATTATATTAACATGTGTGGTTATTTACTGAAGAACAGGGAATTTCATAAAAAAATGTTATAATTACTAATTACTTTGCGTCTTATTTATATAATTTGAAATATGTTTTCTATTTTTATCTCCTCATACATTTCACTGCGGATGTTTTTATGCTTCCCTATAAAGCACGTTGTTGTTTCTCAGCATATAGAGAGGGCGTGTATAAATCAAATTCATTCAAGGTCAAACATTAGACTGAAACACTCCCCATGTCTATTAAATGGATCCCTTGAGTTATTACAGGAGAAATGTATTTAAGAACTAACATGTTATTTTTCAAATGCTTGACACTCAAACCTTGACAAATTTACTTGCGTAATAAAATTTCAGAAATTTAATATTTCAGAATCAGAAACCGCTTTAGTGCCAAGTAGTTTTTACACTTACAGTGAATTTGCTTTGGTGACTAGGTGTGTAACAATAGACATAATATATAAATATAAAATATGAAAACTTTAAGATGAAACTTATACTGTGACAGACATCAGACAAGGCAGTACTATTTTCCATTTCTCCTACAAAGCTCTCTCAACCCTTTAATGGCCTTGTGAAATTCTTACATGCATGCATCCCAAATAATTGCTGCTAGACACTCAAACCTTGACAGATTTACTTGCAAAAGATCCAAAAGTATGTTTGACCACACTTGGTCATGCTGACTAGTAAAACAAGTTTGTGTTTGTTAAGACACTCTTTACATCATCTGTATTGATATATTGAACTGTATTAAGCACATTCAGTCCGAATGAAATGAGTGTCTGGCCTACCTGCCTACCTGTGCACACTCTGCCCGTGCCATCACTGTACATAAAAATGTTTTGGGGGAGTGGCTTTGGAGGGAGGCCTGAAGGGAGGGGCTATCATCTACTTAATTGAGACACTTTCAAAATCTAGCAGTTTCTTGCTAGTTCCTCCAACGTTAACTACTCGAGCTTTAAAATAATAAATAAGAATGATTTTTTTTTGCTGTCAAATCATGTATCACTTTGCTTGTTACAGTTAAACCTTAGCATCATCATTAGCATATATTGCTGGCATCCCACACAAAAAATAGGGCTCAGCAAAAAACTAAAAGAAGGTGAAACTTGTAAGTTGCAAGGTCAAAATATAACTTGTTGTACTGCAACTGCCTGAAAAGCTGCAGCATCAAACATAAGCTTCTCTCAACACTGAAACTTTCCAAAGAGAGTAGAACAAGAAATCCCAGATGGTCGCTGTGGTTTACAAAATAAACACTATTGTTAAATTTTCTGATAATAAAACTGCTCAAGCAGTAGTGTAGGATGATATTAATATAGAGTTCTGTTAATGTTTAGTGTAAGTGGAAAACTGATCCCTGCTAAGTGCTCTGAGACCTCAGAGCTTCAGGAAGCACCAGGTTGAACGGAGCCAAAGTCAATTTAAAAAATGTTGCTGCTCTATTTATGACATTGGGACACAACACCAAGGACCTGTGATGTGATTAGCATCTACTGAGATGAATCTGTGAGGTTCTTGTTGTCCGTCTATTCCCAATTTGATTTTAGGTGAGATCAGGTTTCTGTCAGTTTCTATTGTCAGCCTGTCCTGCGCTGCTTATCAAGCTATTTTCTATGTCACAATGGCTTGGCTAAAAAGATATAATCATGTTTTTCTTTTCTCTCGGGGAAGGCTTAATGACACAGACCCATGTAAACGACATGAAAGGAATCAAAGCGACAAACCTCACCAAGGTCAGGAGTTAAAAAAATAATAAAACATTTGAGAGGAGAATAAGAAGAAAAATGAGACTGTAATTGATTTTACAGAGAAGGATTTCAGTTAGACGCGGGCAGTCCTGACATTTCTCTCTCAGACACAGACACACACACAGTCTATCTCTCTGTCTATGTAAAAGTAAACAAGAATTACAAAACCCAAACAAGGCCGAGCTGATGAAACATGACTTGACAGCTGGAGCTCTCGTCTCCAAACAATCTCAAAACAAGCTTACTATCCAAACTCACATGATTTACTTTCCAGCACTGTCAGACACTAATACTTGCACTTAATAAGAAAACTATGGGGAACAAATGAGGAGTGGAAACCCTACTGGGCTGCAAAGATGTATGGTTAGAAAGCAAGTTAGAATCTGCTAGAGTTAGAATCAGTGTAGAATCCAAAGGCAGAGAAATCGTCGTCATAAGTGCAGCAGTAGTGCAGTAATCACATAAAAATAGAAAACAAAGATGCACAAACTGGTATATTAAAGGAATAGTTCCACATTTTGGGAAATATGCTTATTTGCTTTCTTTTGGAGAGAGTTGGATGAGAAGGTTGACCCCACTCTCATGTCCGTGTTAAGTATGGAGGAGACGCTTAGCATAGCATAAAACTGGATGCAGAGGGAAACAGCTGGACTTGCTTTTCAGTGACCTGTCCAACTACAATCTTCTCCGCTGATTGCCTGGTTAGCCAAGAAATAGTTAGACTACATAACTACAAAGTGTTTTTACATTTCGGTTTACAGAGAGATTAAACAAACAAGATGTAATGTGTTAATTGTGTATGTGAGCTTAAGTGGCGCCAGATCTGTAGGCATAATCTTTACTTTTAGGAAGAGAAAGCCAAGCTGTTTCCCCGTTTTCAGTCTTTCTTGTAAGCTAAGCTACTCATGTCCTGGCTTTAGATTTATATTTAGCATACAGACATGAGTAGAATCCATCTAATTCTCTTTAAGAAAGCAAATAAGCTTATTTGCCATCATGTTAACTATTTCAGTAACATGGAAAATGAAAATACTTATATGCGATAGTAAACTTGCAGCATTTCTCAGTTCAGAGGAGAGTGATCACTTTTTTCTTCAATGGGAGTGACATCACCCATCATAGTGAGCTCTTTCTGGGACGGCTAATGAGTTACATCATCAAGAGGAAGTGAGCTCCAGCAGAGTGACTCAGAGAAGGCCCCGCAGGAGTCTTATATACGTACTATGTGTGTGTGTGTGTTTGTGTGTGTAGGGGGTGACAGGGGTGGCTAATGGATAAAACCCCCAACACCTGCTCCCTCTCACTGTCTCTGTCAAACAGACAGCTACTGTACGTGTTGTTGCCATGTTACTGGTCACTTTGGCATTTGTTACAACAATATTCACCTCAATTTCAAGTGCCCATGACAATATGTGGAAGTTCTCAGTAATATCCACTGTGCTTCAATACATAGTCATGTGCACCATACACATTCTGGCAAAAGCTATATTACAGGGTTATTTTGGAAATTCCTTTATGTGTACTAAAGACTGTAATGCACAACAAGGTACAATGCAAAGAGACTCCCTCAATGCCAAATCTGAAACATATATAATAAACTTCTGCGGTGTGAAATGGTGTTGTTCAACACAAGTCTGACCTAACTCTGATTCCCATCTCTTTCACAAGATTTATAAAGACCAATTTTTGGACCTTTCATCAATAAAGGGTGCAATCTTGCAATAAATCTGTAAACACATCCCCGTGAAGCAAACTGATATTTTATTTCTTAAGCATTGGAACACATATTTGCAAATGTTACCTTTTCAAATGTGGGAATTTGTGGATTTTGGATTATTAGATGTCAGCCCTTGGGCTCTAAGGAATTCATGATGGCCAATTGTCACTGTTTTATAGACATTTTATAGACTTAACGATTAATGGATTAATTGGAAAAAAGTGATAGATACAATTTGGGCATTTGAGAAAAAAATAGTTGCTGATCCTGACATTTAATGTAATGTAATTCTGAATTACATGTTAGAAAAGCACATGATGTGACATGATAGAAATACAACAGTAATCACAGGCCTGGATAATTATGAGTGATTGCTCATCATTAAAAACCATTTCCTGTTTTCACGATAACACACATGAATGTTGTGACGTGTCCTATTGTGTCTTCACACCTCAACACTACAGACACAGACACACAAGTAAACTAATATTTTTCCCCCAGGAGTTTTCCATTTCTGCTCTTTTACTGAGGATATGACACTAAATGCTAATCTCTAAACAAAAAATCAAGAGTAAGAAAATGTTCTGATGTGACATATTTGCACTATGACAAAAAGGCAAAGATGTGATCTCAAAGTGGTATTAAATAAATGGTTTTGCAGACACAATGCAGCATAGACAGACTCAAAGTTGTTTGCGCATAAAAGCAAACACATTCATAGTACATTTAATCCATTATGCACAACCTCTACAATGCTGCAAGCAACTTCAAATTAAATTAATGCGCTTTGTTATAGAAGGTGCCGTTCAAAACAGATAAAATATTAGACAGCTTTCTCTGTCTGACAAGTGGCGAAAGGGTGTCCATGATTTGGAAAGAAAATTGGGGTTATATTTACCCAAGGACAAACCGAAGGCCAACTGGAAACCAAAGAAAAGAAAAATGTTAATATGCTGCTGCTCTGGGCAGAGTCAGAAGGCTTCTGTTCGGTTTCTCTTGCCAAAACTGACAGCAGATTGCGAGGCAAATGTCACGCAGTGTATTCTTCAGTTTAATAGTTTTACTTAAAGGCTTTGAACTCACTGGTCATTACAATGAGGTTGAAAATAACGTCTAATTTGACTCACATTCTTGACCTGTATCACTTTCTTGTTTAACTGGATCGAGTTTCAAACCTTAATAATTGCTATCTTTTCCCTACTTTGTCCATTTACGTCTGCTTTGAGGATTAAGGTGGGCTCGAGCTTTTGTGCTTCATAGGCGTCTGGCATGGTGATTCAAGCCCAGTTGAAGTAGTTCAAATATTTGAAGTTATTCCCAAATATATTCTGGCCTAGATCTGTTGCTTTGATGTACACTTTGCTCTCTCAAAAACAAAACCTACCCTTTCTGAATAATACTGACATCAGAAAGGCGTGGTGAGGGAGAACAAAGCAGTGGGCATGGCAGTGAGTGACAGGACTTGGCAAAGAGACCTGGATCTTCTGCAGTGATCATACTCTTATCCCTTGTGCTTAGCATATTGGAAATGGGCACACTGCCCAGAACAAAATATTGGACAAATGTGTGTATGTATGAGAGAGAGAGAGAGAGAGAGAGAGAGAGTGTGTGAGTACTCCCGACTCCTACAACAGAGATGGGTGAGACACATGGTATGACAGTTTGTGTGTGTGAGTGTTTGAGCATATGGGTTAAATGTAAGTTTGTTTCACACTCCTACAACTGCTCGGGGCAGGATCATCTTCACTTGAGGTGAAAGGGACTCATCTCAATGACACACACTCACCCACAGCGGACTGGATGGTGCCACAGATCATTGTAGTTGATCTAGTTTTCATTTATAATGTGTTTCATGAAGTAATATGGGGCCTGTTGGTGCACAATTCTGAGATTGATTTTAAATGTTTTGGATGTGTACAGTTAATAAATAAGAGCCAGTAATGGGCACGTGAACAGATTCACATGTACACAACCTTACGAATATTAAAACCAAAGCCAGGGGTCCTTTGTTGCGTGTCATATCCCTCACATTTCATGTTTGTCTTCATATGAGTGCACAGGCAGATTGTGCGCAGAAAGGCAGGTAGACAGGCAGGTAGGACAGCCAATCATTTCATTTGGAATGAATCAAATGATTGGCCGTGCTTATTACAGTCCTGCGACAGCCAAGAGATCCCAGTATTTTTCATTTGTGTGTCAGAGCATTTGACTAATTGATTGCTGTCGAGCTGCAAAGAGAATTTTAACAAATATAATATAATTATGTAATATAATGTAACAATGTAATTTATTTCCTGTGTAATGCAAATGAGAACCCCGATACCATAGGCCATACCCTCAAAATAGTGTGCCAGATGTGCCGTGTAGAGTGACCAGAATGAGAGAGTGAAAGGAGGTGAACGAATGTGTTGAGGAATGGGAAGACATGGAAGGAAACAATGGGCGAGTTGATGGAGGTCAATGAGGACTGAGGACTGAAGAGAGTTGGAGATAAGAGCAAGACTTGAAGATAGCAGCAGGACGGATCAAATGACAGATGTTGCCTTTCTTCGTGGAAGGACAGTCTCTTCACTATTGACTGTTGAGAAAAAGCGAACATGTTTTTAAAAGCTTAGCCAGTGTCTCTTTTACATTGTTTGTCCACCATAGCGCACTGGCAGGTTTAATTTTTAATTGTAAAATGTCCCTCTCTTTTCATATCTTCGCAATTCTTTAAAAGCCAAATTTCAGGGATACTTATCAAACATGTTCATTTGTGTTACATATGTATTTTAATAAATTAATATTGCCCAATACTATACCAACATCAAATTTTTTAACTCTCAAATACCATTACAGTATCAGTATTGGTCTTACAAATCCAGTAGAAGTCAGGTTAAACTGTCAATACTAAGTTTACCACAAATTCTTGATCAGAAGTTTTCTGTACTTTTTTATGTATCACGGATTCTCTCCTTTTTATCATAACTTGTTTATTTATTGTAATTTTGTTAATTTTGACTTCTGTCCAGTTTGTGTTAAAGGGAAGGTCCGGCACCTGTGGATGTCTGTTCAGTGTTGATGGTGTAGGCAGTCTGTTGAAGCAATATATTCCTTAGCAACTGCTATATTGACTGAGAAAGATGAGATCGCGAAGTAGTTTCTGCATCCAGCACCATCATTTGATGTGACAGTGACGGTGGCAAGAACTACAGGCTACAAACGAATGAATGAATGAATGAGAAATACTTTTTATATAAGACCACCAATTGGTTTCAGTAATTTTCAGTGTCCAAACTCACGGATGAACAACAAAGTAATCTGTATGAAACACACACATGCCATACATGTACACACACACACACACACACACACAACCCTTTCCTCCCTCCTTCCTCCTCTGTCTCTCTGGTGTGAAAGTAGACCCAGGCAGTAAAGGGATCCAGATTTTGTAATAGCCACTTAAATGGGGTCTACTGTAGCCCACAGCTGCTGCCTGCCTCAGGTCTATGCTGCACCCCCCTCCTCCTGGCCTCCAGGCCTTTCAGCCCGTCCTCCTGCTGGTGGTTGGTCTTCCTCCCTAAGGGCACACAAGGCTGTTAGGCCACCATTAGTCCTGCTAATGGGCCCGACAACTGCGCCACATCCTCAGCATTTAGACCTTCTCTGTCTGAGATATGGATATCGACCACTTCAGTGGAAATGGAGAGCAGGGGAATGGGGTGGGACTCGATTTGATAGGTACATATAGGCATGAATGTCACGCACAAACACACACAAGATGCTTGGTGTAACCACAGTGCAGTGAACTGAATGTGAGTCTTTTTACGTGTCTGTGGATTCCTGGTTTTAGTCTACCTTGGCTGAGTGTGTGTGATTCTGCATTAGATTGAAACCTTTATGTTCACATCTAATTGTTTCCTGTCCCCGCTCTCACTGACAGCGCTGATATACATGTCTACTTCTGAGAAAATACTTCAAACAAAAGGACTGTCGAGCTCAGCAGAGTAACTTAATATCTCCTAATTTACACACTGAACTCTGCCAAACTGAAACAGTTGTTGTTAAAGTTGTTTAATGAAGCAAAAATGAAAAACAAAGAATTGGTTCAAGCTTCTCAAGTGTCTGTATTTTTTACTTTTCTTAAGTCTTGTATTATTTTGAATTGAATATCTGAACTTTTGTTTGATGGCCAAACAAAATAAGACATTTGAAGTCGTAACCTCAGGCTCTCAGAACTTGTGATAGTCGTGTTTCAATCATGAAAACAAAAAATGATTAATCTGCCACAATTTTGAATGGAATAATATTGGATATAAACCAGAATAAATAAGAATATTATGGAAGCCAACTTTTTAAGTAGAAATACTAATAATTTGCTGGTTCTAGTTTCTCAAATGTAATTTTTTGCTGGTTTTCTTAGGTCGTTTATGATTGCAAACTGAATGTTGCTGGTTTTACACCGGTGGTTGTACAAAACAAGCTTCTTGAATTAGTCAAGTTGGTTTTTAGGTGATCTTTTTATGGACCAAATGATTAATCCAGACATTAAATATAATCATTCATTGGAGATAATAATAAAATACTCCGGCACATAATGACTTACCTGTGAATGCCAAATAAAAGTCTACAAGCACACACAAACTACTGTATCTCTGCACCTTTAACATCTATAGATTATCAAAAGCCTAAGTCTAAATGTCACAATGATACAGCTGACGAGAAATCCTTAACAAACAGGTTCAAAAGGGCAGTTCAACAAA
Source organism: Micropterus dolomieu (assembly GCF_021292245.1). Lineage (NCBI taxonomy): Eukaryota > Metazoa > Chordata > Actinopteri > Centrarchiformes > Centrarchidae > Micropterus > Micropterus dolomieu. The sequence continues at coordinate 15,578,757 of NC_060153.1, read as the reverse complement.
GGTCGAGCTGGTGGTAGAGGTAGCAGATAATATAGGGATCATTGCACTCTAAGGAATACAAGAATACATCCATCAAAGACAAGCAATCAAAACATCCGCTTTAATTCACCAGGCCTAACAATAGGAGTCCAGCACCTGTAGGAGTGAAAACTCTAAGCTGCTACCAACTTAACAGCAACATTTGTGCAGGAAACCATCCAATTTCGCTTGTCTATACTCATAAATGATGAGCAATCATCTACAGCAGAATATCTTGGCACAAAGTGCAGCAAAGTACTTTTATTGTAAATTAATTCACAAGGAAGCAGAGAGGGACTGGCAGACAATAGACCTGCATAGTAAGCTTTGCCTTGCCTCACTTGATTCATTTCACGCAAGTGCCCACCACACAGAGGAAAGCCTCGAAGGAAGCTTTTACCAGAGCCTTCCTGTGTCTGTCGTAATCTTCAAGATATGGGCTAAGTGACTACATCCTGCAAATGTAATAGAAGGATCTATTCCACCAACTCAGTCTCTTTAAGTAGCCCGGACTCAACACATGACTGGTTATTATAGATACATATTATTGTGAATCTAAAACAGGTTATCACAAAACTTTATTGGGACAATATATTAAGATGTTTTTCTACTACTTATACCACAGTAGATATGCCTTAACTATATCGGTGTGTTTTAGGTCCATTATGACAAAGATCAATCAGCTTGACTGGTTCATGGCAATAATTATTTTTTTATTAAATTAATTCATACTGTTTTTCACTTAATTTATTTTTAGAAATGTTACATTTATACAATCCTGCAAAAATCAAAACATATACTATGGTTTTCCAAATCAGCCACTCTTTTCTGAAACGTTGCTGTTCTGTTGTCTACTAAATCAATCAACATCATGTCCTTCTTTTAGGTTCTTTGAGCTCACTCATGGGCCTACACTTCCCATGGTTGGAGATGTCTTTGGAAGCATCATTAGATTAAAATGAGTTCAAAGCAACTGATGAGGCTATATTATATTAATTACAAGTACAACTGATCACATTGGCTGTATTTATGTAGGCTACACCCCTTACATCTATGTTTGGAGGAAGAACCACCATATGTCACATTAAATCTCCTTTAAATATTATGTCCCAGTATTTGTAATGGTGAAAAATGTCTCAACACTTCCACTTTTAGCCTTTTGAAATAAAGAGACAAGTAGCCTATCCACATTCATAAAATAATCATACATGTTTTAATAATCCCCATGTGGCAACAAAGACGGTTAAAAAAAGTTCTCACCTGCAGCCTACGTCTTCGGATGATCCCAGAATCATCCATGGCGCCAGTCCGGGTTCACACCTGTCGGTGGGTCTCGTGGCTCCTGCGGTTTTCCAGGAGATGGGGCGAGAACAAACCCCACTCTCGCGTGGCTTGTCGATTCACTACTAAACCGAAATGCTTGGCAGAGCTGCTTTTAACATTATTTACCAGCGAAAAGCAGGTAATATCGGCTCATTTGCTATGGTCAGTGTTGAAAGTAATATCATGCGGGAAACACTGAGATATAAGCTTTATATTCTCTCGCGGTACAACAACAAAACAAAAACTACACTATCATCTATGACCCAAGTAAAACAAAGTGCCGCTCTTGTGTTGGACCCCAGCCGACATCCCTGGCTGGCAGAGACTGACAGACACTACTGACTAGGCTGCTCTGTGCTGGGAACCGCTGAATAAGCGAGAGGCTCCCCGGTGGGATCAGCGTGCACTGCGTGAACTGAAGTCCAGCTGAGAGACAGAGAGGAACAGCCCAGACTGTCAGATCGAATATTACCACACCGCAGATAAGATAAACCAAACAAGTTTGCACACATCTTCACACCAAGAGCATCCAGTGGGAATCACAGCTCAAAACAAAAAATCTTACAACTACACGTAGCTCATTGCACCAGCGACAGCCAGAATCAATTCAACTACTGTCATCCTTTAATTAAAAAAACGCTTCTATCTCAGCGATCCTCTGTTGGTCTGCGAACGACAGCGATCCGCTACGTGTTACAGGAGTCCACAGAGCCACATTCAAGCACGGTCTAGGTGCTGAGGATGCACCATGTACACACGGGGTTCATTGCATGCACACTGCAAAACAACTACAAGTCTGTATTGTGTGGTGAATCCACACGCTGTAACAGCTCCTGTGCATTTAAAAAAAGGCGAGATGAATGAGAAACGACTCTATACGTCCCTCTGGTGAAAGACACACACATCGGCACTGAAAGCGGGTTTGGTAACTTCACGTTTTCGTCCCCTGGTTGGCAGATTTGTCCGTTCTCGGTGTTCACCTTGTTATTCTCCAGTGTAACGTTGCATTTCTCGCAGAAAACGATGTGTGGTTGCAACCCAGGCTTCGCTCCATCCTCAGCTCTTACCACCCACTTCCTACTACCAGATGACGTTTAACCCTTCAGCAACCACAGGCGTCTTCTTTTTTCTTTTTCTTTTTGCATTTATCAGCTACTGTATGAAAGTGGGTTTTCATATACAAGTTTCCATTACCATTACCTGACAAAGTTTATGTTTATGCACATTTGAGGTGCATCTGTCCGGAACAAACGGCTAAACTATTTAATATTTCAAAGTCTTGTAACTAATGACAATATATTTGATACTAGGGTTTTGCAACATGATGTAGATTAGTTGATTCATCAATCTACAGAATAGAAAATATGCAGCTATTTTGATAATCAATCAGTCTTTTCAGTCAATTTTCAAGAAATAATAGTGAACAAAATGCATCAAATGGCAGGGTTGGCTGCTTTAGCTGTCAAATTGAATATCTTTGGGTTTTGGACTTTTGGTCAGACAAGGTATTTGAAGACATCACGAGGCCTCTGTGAAGTTGTGATTAGCATTTTTTTCACTATCTTTTGACATTCAAAGCCCGATTCATCGAAAACACAATCAGCAGATTAGATTAGACAGTTTTACTAATCCCCACTGGGGAAACTCATTCGCCACCAAATCAACTCCTACAGAAAACGTACATTACACAACAAAGAAAAATAATTAACAACATGAAAACTCATTTGAGACATGGTTAACAGCTGAAAGGTATATGGATCTAGACCACACCTAAGAGTCTTCATTCATTTTTTGATTTCTGATCATCTTATTGATCCTGTTTTAATCATCTGCAGTGATGATGTCCCTCCAGTGGAACAAAAAAAAAGGACACTAGCTACGATTACTAATGAAGAAGCTTCTTGATATCAGAGGATCCAAGCTTCCTCAAGAAGAATTGTCTTGACTGAGCTTTCTTGAACACACCATCTGTGTTCTTTTCCCAGTTTAATTAACTATCCAAGTAGACGCCAGGATATTTGTAAGACTGGACGATCTCTATCTGCTGAACCTTAATTATCACTGGGAAGACCCCCTTTTTCTTCCATCTGCAAACATTAATTAACTAACTGGTCTTCCCAACCTTCTATAAAAAAAATGTGCATCACACCAGCTGACAAATAATTCAACATCTCTTTTGTAAACCAGTTCTTTCTATCAGCCCTACAGCCTATCATGAAATGATACAAAGCTACGTATCCTTTAGTATTTCCAGTTGTATTAGTCCGTTGTAAACCAATCAGCAGAAGTGTTTGATGCCAATGTTATGTGTATATACAGTATATCCATATGACATATAAAAAACAGAGCATACCATGATAGAGGAAATTCACAGACGGCCTTCTCCATAGGGTTGACAAATCTGCCTAACTTGGCACCCAACCTAATATGATCCATTACCTAATATGAACAGAGAGTTGCTTACATAAATTATGTTGTCTAGCTGACTTAACAGTCAACACAACCTGCCATCATGTTTCCATTGCTATTCCAGTGAAAAATGGCATCAAGCGTTATGTATTATTCAACATTCACACCTGTCACACATGGGATTCACTGCCACATTTCACAGCTCCTCACCCTTTAGTTTGTGTCCCTGATCCAAATGTTAATGAATGAACACTGGCACAGAAACAAATTCCCACCATAGTGATTTTAAAGAGAAATATCTTGAGTGCTGATGAAATATTAATTGGAACTGCACGTATAATGTTTCGTTCATACCAAGTGAACCGTGCTGTCCCTGTGGAGTCTGCCCAACAGATATCGTCAGTAAAATGAATGCATTCCCTGATCAATACTAAAGGAAAGTCGCCACTAAGCAGTTGTAATCACTGACTATACTGAAACATTTAAGGGCAAAGTCCATCACTGTGTTCACACAATGCCGGGCGTTTGTCAGGGATGATGTTTCACTGTTACCCATTCTCTCAAGAAAGAAAGAAATGTTATTCAAAGGTGGCTGGTGGGACTATCAATGTGGAGAGGGAAAAACACACAAGAGGCCAGGCAGCTGGTCCGGCTCCAGGACGGAGGGAGACAAGAGGGAGACTTAGTGGCTTTCAGCATCGTGGCCTTAATGTTCCCCCGTCTCTCTGAGCAGACGGAGCTGGTAGGCTTTAGTCCCTCTCACCCTGTGATTTACAGCTGACAGTTCATTCTGGGCTCAACCTCAGCGACTCCACCACCACTTTAACTCCCACTGTCAACCAAACATATGTACAAGGAGAACATTTTTAAAACTGCAGATTCATTTTATGCCCATCGACTAATCAATTAACGACTAATCGTTGCATCGCCATGGTTTAATAAAGCAAAGGACACAGTAGTTACTTCAATATTAGGCTTTTAGGAGTCTTGCAGCTTCTGGAATAAAACCAAACGTCTTACAGGAAATCTTAAAAGCACTCCAGATGGCGCAGCTTAAAAAAGTTATGAAAAACATGTGTGGGGTCATTGATAATCACATATGGATTTTTTTGGGACTTAGTATTGCATGTAAGTTGTCGTCAGAGATCTGCGTGTGTACATTCTTTAACAGGGTTATGCGCACACACATGTACACACACACATACAGACACACACAGTCTCACACATAGACGCAAACAAATTTAGGTTGTCCCTGGTAGAATTATTCCTGATGCTTTTCTTTCAGTTACTTATTTAAATTAATTGTTATTATTCCAGCTCTTGTTGCTGTACTGTGTTGCTTATTTAATGTGCTGGACTGTTTCTTGTTTTCATTTTTCTCTTAGTTGTCTTACTATGTCAGCTGTTTATTGCTGCTGTTCGGCTGGTTGTCTTTTACAATTATTATTATTTTTATTGTTTGTTTTTGTTTGTGTTTGTTTGTTGTTGTTTTTCTCCTCCCCAAGCCCCCCTCTCTGTTCTATTGCAGGTTTCATTGCTTTTTGCAATTGGTGTTTCCCACTGCTTTTCCCTGTTGTCCCCACCTTCCATCCCCCTTCTCTTACAGGTCTTGTCCTTTCTCTGTGCTGTCTGTTTGTGCCCCCCCATCCCCGTGTCTGCCCCCCTGTGAAAAATCAATATATAATTAAATAAATAATAAAACAGACAAAGGAGTATATTAATACTCTCTTGTTAAAGTAAAATCTGTCTGGCACAATATGGTATCCAGGTCATCATTCTCAATACCAGGCTGCTGGGCAGGACAGGTTTTAAAAAAAAAGAAGAAAAAAAAAAGAGATCTGCGTGTGTTTTGCCAATAATTTTAGAAAGGGGGTTAACAACACTTTGGGGATCTGTATTTTCATGAAGTGGTGAAATCATAAGACGGAAGCATCAGTGGCCTAGATATCTCCAGAAACACTGGATCCTATGTTTCCCGTGATGCAACTCAAGAGCATCTTTCATTAGGCCCTCCCTACCTCGTAAATGCCCACTTGTAACGAGGTTTTGAAAGCCCTAGCTGAGATAACAAAAAAGTACAAGCTTTTTATAAACATTGGACTCCAGAGCCACAGACAACATTATAATAATAAGTACCCCACACTTAAGCCATGAATAACTGTTATAAGACTATCTCTGCATTTTGGTGAAATGATAATTAATTTAGTGCTGGATACATTTAAAGCAATTAATTATCTATAGCAACAGTCCACAAATTCTTGCATTAATCAGATGTTACTGTGGAAATCAAACAGTGAGAATTTAACGAGTATGCTTAAATTATATTTATACTACAAAAAAATCTCCTATTAGTAACATCATATGGGAGTTTCAGTGTCTAATGGCAGCTGGTCCACCCTGCCTGTAATGTGCTAGGGAACATGGTAGAAGCTAAAGAAAGCATTAGAATAAAGTAGAATAAATGTGCCTTGGTGTCAGCAGGTGAAAAACGATGCTTCGTAGAGTGACCCAGTTTCCAGCTTGTCTGACTTGTCTAGCACATTTAGCCTGTGCTGCTTTTCTTATTAATATTAAATAATTAATGAAGGCACATGAATTTTACATCTTTTTTTTTTTGTTCATTAGGTGCTGTGAGATTTGGGGAGGAGGCGGAGGCAGCAGCGTAGAAACTTTACAAGGCACAGTTTTCTTTTCACAGGCAAATACATATTTCTTTTGCTTTGTGCAAACACTCAAAAATGATGTCACCATTTTTCAGAGGATGTCCCAGAGGGAGGTCACATGGGGTCAGCTCTCTGCAGCCAAAAGCTTGGCAGGGCTGGGATTTGGAATATGCCTGCCGCCTGTGCAATCCCATTTCCCGTCCTGGTTAAGCCTGTCTCACAAGAGCCACGTCAGCTCACATCTCTTCACGGACTACAAGTGCCTCCCCCTGCATTCACATCTGATGTGTGTGTGTATTTGTGTAGGTTGATAAAAGGAGTCAGCATTCCCCCCACCGACACAAACTGTAACATGTAGGCGATATTTGAAGTGAAACTCTTCCCCTAGTGATTAATCACATCAAACACGGTGTGTGCAGGTGCTTTATGATATACAAGGAGAAAACACAACAACATAAAACACCTGTTAAATTCAATACAATCCTTAACAGTCCTGCAATGAATATTTTACCTTATACTTAACCTTTGTGAAATGTTAGTTATTTTGTGTTGAGAATCTCAGAGGGGTATTGGTTTAATTGTGTGGTTCTTTTGAGCTGCAGAAGTGTTGTATTGTGTTTTGTGTTGGATTTCATCACATTTGGGCTGCAACTAGCAATTATCTTCTTTAGTGATTGATCTGTCGATTGTTTTCTCAATTAATTACTTGCTGGTCTCAAAAGATATAAGATAATAATAGAAAAAATAATCACAATTTCCCCAGCCCAGTGAGGCTTCTTTAAAGGGTTGTTTTGTCTGATTAATGGTCCAAAACACCGAACATATACAATTTACTATTACAGAAGAGTAAGAAAACACATTTGAGAAGCTGAAACCAGTGAATTTTTGCCATTTAAAATTACTTAAATGATTAATCGGTTATCAAAATTGCAGATTCATTTTATACTTTCTGTCGACTGATTACTCCAGTGATATTAAAAGTTTTTTTTCATGCCTGACTATTAGGGTGCCACTCAAAAATAAAGTTTCTAAATTTTATCTTCCCACCCCCCAAATGTGTTAGTAATGTGACAAAAACTAAGTTGACAATATTTGAATGTTTTCTAATAATTTTTACTGGTAGCTCAACACTGACAAAGTTTTACAATATTCAACATTTCCCGATTTTATCATATAATATTAACTTTAATATCAAACGTTAGAATAACGTAAAACTCCTCAAAAAGAAGACACATAGCTGCTAACAGTCACTTCATAAGTTAATAATAAACACTTAAGTATTACACTTGTGTCCAGAGAATGACTGTATTGCAACTTAAAAAACAGCTACATGTGTTTTGTTGTAGGCTAGCTCTCCAGCTCACAGAGTAGCTGCAGATTTCTATGAAGTCGACGAAACACATGCACATGTAAACCAGATAGACTTTCAGATAGACCTTAATTATGGAAGTGTTGAAGTGGCATAAGTGGGCGGCTTTGACTCAGGGTAGAACGGTCGTCCCCTTAAAGGAAGGTTGGGAACCTGAAATTGCTCCTGGTGGCTGTGCCATCAGTGTGTGAATGAGTTAATTTCTGTTTCTGATGAGCAGTTGGGTCTCTGCTCATAGGTGGGTGAACGTGATGTAGTGTATAGCACTTTGAGTGGTCGAAAAGACTAGAAAGGTGCTATACAAATACAGCCCATTTGCCATATGTGACAGTTCATTCGGAATTGGGGGCAAAACCGGAAAATGTTCAGACTGTAGATAACCGAGCCCGGTGGAAAGCTCTGAGAGCCTAAATGTGTACGTCCGCACTGCGCTCCAACAAATAGAAGCGACAGCTGCAGAAGAAGCTCTTGTTAAGTGACGTCTCTTGAAGTGTCCTCCTTTACTGTACCAGAAAATAACTGGTAGGTGGTGCTAAAAATGAGAATAATTAAGATTAACATGACTGTGAGGTTCTGTGGATCGAGGCCCAGGCCTTTCTTTGTGGAGTTTGCATGTTCTCCCCGTGTCTGTGTGGGTTCTCTTCATGTTCTCCTGCTTCCTCCCACTGTCCAAAGACATGCATAGGTTTATTGGTGACTCTTTGCCCTTAGGTGTGAATGTGTGTATGACTTGTTTGTCTCTATGAGTTAGCCCTGTGATGAACGGGCAACCTGTCCAGGGTTCACCAATGACAGCTGGGATTGGCTCCAGCCCCTTCGCGACCCTGCACAGAGTTAACTATACTACTGACTACGGCTGCAATGGTGCTAATCCAAAATTATTCTTCTGATTACATAGTATTTAAACCAAATAATAACACAAATCAGAATATGAAAAAGAACAGTAAAATGATATAAAAAATTATAACAATACTTACTCAAGGATTAATTTACTTTGTTAGAGAAATTTTAAATTAAGGACCATTTTATCGCAATGAAAGTAAATATAAAAACATTGAGCCCATTGAGCTACCAGTAAATATTAATACATCTGAATGAAACTTCTCACAGTTACTATGCATCATACAAGGAACAGAATGAGGGGGTGGGACCTGGAAAATGTTGAAAAAAAAAAATTGGCCATCACATTGAGTGGCACCCTACTGACTATATTAGGGCAAATCAAATGAGCCAAGTAATATTGTACTGAAATAAAAAGTCTCAAAATATTCATTTCAAAATAGCTTTATCAGCATTATGAATACACCCATCACCTCCCAAGCCTATCGATTAAGCTCTACGTCATATAATGTGTTGATGTTATAAGTAGTCTAAGCAGCTAGATACAGGGACAAACAACATTCACTCCAAACGCCTGTGAGGCTGACGGCTACTAATTCAGATGTACCTCATTTATTATGACTGTGTCCCAAAGTGCATTTTCAATCACCCCCAATAATCTAATTCAGCCTCACACAAGATAAATGCTCACAAAATGACTATGTGAGGATATTCATCAGTGCTTCCTTTGGCGTAAAAATTAATTTAGTCATTTGAAAGAAGCTCCTACACATTGAGCGGTGATGATTTGGACTTTGAGGACCTCTCCATTTGTCTCTGTTGCTGAGATCATTCACATATAGGTAAGTACTTATCGCCACGTCTCTCCTGCAGACGATTAGCAGCTGCTGCTAATTGGCATTCAAGTGAACATGACCTGACTTTGTAGCAGCATTTGTAATTGTGATCGTGTTAAGAGGAGCGGTGTTCACGTTGTTTACCATATGTAGGTTTTAATTACCAACTTAATGTTGTGTACATTGTTGTGAACTTTCAGTGATCGAACACATCAGCATTACCTTTGGATGTTGTTAGGCCTATTTTAGGGGGCCTGTAGCTACCCTAAAATCGTCCTAAGCCTCCCCCAAAATTATAAAAAAATTAATAACTAGGTTTAGATTGAGGGAGGGTGCAGTTCATTGCTTTTCTGCCGAGCAACTTTACCCTTACCACACACACATACACACATAGGTGAATGGTGAAGAAAGATTGATTCAACATAGTGAGTGATACAGAGTGAAATTGTAAGTTGCTGGCTATGGAAAACCACTAGTCTAGCTAGCGTGAATGGCATTAATAACTGTAGTATTTCAAAACAATAACAGTCCCCATAGAATGTTATTGTCAGTGAAAACTACATGTCATAGTGTCCCTGTTACTGCTATTGTACCGGTATATCCTTAAATTCATTGACCAGATGGATATTAAAAGATATTTTAGGAGAGAGAGAGAAGCTGGAGATTGGCAGGGCAGCTGATTCTGAGGGAGCCGGTGTGATAGAGGTCAGTCGTGGTCTACAGGTAGGCATTTGTTGTCGGGTCTAGGTACCAAGGCAGAGCCTAACCTAATTTATTCCATGATATTTATTATATTTGCTATATTCTGACCCACTTAACTTTCTGCATTCATTGGCTGTATGTATTGGCTAAATGTAGGCTAGGCTGTCCATGAGCATACCCACAGATATACCCACAAAATTGAATAAAATTAAATCAATCATACATACATGCATGCATCCATACATACATATAGTAACTGTTGCTCCAAATCTTTTTATTTCTTCCGCCATCAGGTTATTAAATTCGAACAGCAGCAACTTTAAATAGGATCCTTATCACATGCTTTCATGATAAAGTATTAATGGTATGAATGTATGCAAGCCAAACTACAGAGCAAAACCACACTCTGATTGAACCAATCACGCAGTGCAGTAACAGTAATTAGTGTAATTAAATAGCATTCTTTGGACCTGCAACTTATCTAACAGAGAGAGGAATTATATATGGTATTACTTTATCACACATTTACATGAGCAGCTGGACAGCATTTAGGTCATAGCCTACAGAAAAACTCAACAGAAGCACAGTCTGGCCTAAGTAAATTCCCCCCATGCAGCTCTGATATGTCTAAAAGTTAACATTACAGTAACTTTTGTTCGACAGAGGACAAATGGAAGAAGATAATATATCTGTCGCTTTTTACTTGCTAATACCAAGGCCCTGGAATCACACCTGTGCTTTAGTTGCTATGTCAAAATGTCTGCTGTGAAAAATGTCTATATTGTACTACAAAACTATTCTTTGTCTGATTTCTCTGCCTTCTGTAAGTACAATATTTAGGGAGTCACATATGAGCCAACAACAATGTGCTTGATCTCTGTTCCCTATGCTGAACTGGCACTCAGCCCGCCGTGTCTTTTATCCCAAAACTCCCCACTTATATCTCCCTTTTATCATTCTCATCCTCATTTATCCATTAGCTCTCTTTTTCCATGTCCTGCAAATCTGCTTCCTTTTAACCCCATATGCCTCCTTTCTCCTCCTCCTCCGCTCCCACCTTCTTCTCATTTCTAGCCACGTCTGTCTAGAAGTGGGTCACAGACTACAGCTGTGCTAAAAGCCTAGTCTGTGAAGAGGAGCTTCTCTAAATAAAACACTATATGATGAGTGAGCTCGGGGGAGGGGGGTGCCTCATCATACATACATAAATCTAACAAAGATGGAGAAAAGAGAGGAAGGTGTTCAAGAGATGGAGAGATGATGTATATGCAGCTTGATTGGTTAAGTGGGTCTCTGGCCTCATTGACTCCATAAAGATAGGAAGGCATTTCTGCTTGCACACTTTTAACTCACAAAGAAATTTTTAGATACAAGTGCTTGTCACATTGGTCATGGTGAGGTTTTTCATGTGATATGTATGTCTGTACTTTTGATCTTTATGAAACTGAAAGAGCATAACTGAAGCTGTTGGTTTCAGTTGAACATGCTGTTGCTATAGCAACATCTACTGGCACAGTTCAACAGCTAGCAGTTGGTTAAACTGACAGTTACGTCCACCATTTTGTCAGATCTGTGAACAAGCCAATATTGATCTGCTCCTCAAAAAGCCCTTTTTGAAACATTATGTGTAGGGGCTCTTTGTTCATTATAGCTGGTTTGTAATTGTTGATTTTTGATTAGTTTACTGCTAACCAGGCTAGCCATTATCTGAGCTTATGCAGGCTAATATGTTGCTAATACAACATTCTAATTAACTGTTATGTTACTGTTGTATGTATTTTATGCATACTATATGTTGACTAGATGAATTACTAGTACTTCTGTGACCTTCTTTGACTGGTGATACAGCGATAATTGGCCTATATGTTTGCAAATGCACTTGCATTGTTACTCTAGCAGGTTGGCTAATAATTAATTAGTACAGTCCCTAGAGGATGAATTCCACTGACATTTGTAATGCTCTGTCTTTTCCTCTGGCGCCACCATGAACTTGACATTTGTGGTTCAATGTGAAATATTTTGACAAATATTGTCTGGATTGCCGTGAAATTGTCTACAGATTACAGGATCCCTAGAAGTGATAGTGAGTTTTTACCTACATTAAAGACTATTTATAAATTCAGTATACCGTAGCAAGGCTTTTTAAAGTCTGCAGCAAGGTCTGGATCCTGGCAATTATCACGTCTTATTACATTACATAATAATACATTTTCTTATGTTGGAGATAAGCTAGTGTAATTGAACACCTGGATCAGTACTCTGTCTAGCAGTCACATCATTTGTGCCCATGTTTGAGGCTCTGGTTACATGGAAACCGTGCCATTTCTCCCACAAAGTCAAACCACTATGCTGTCTGTGTACTGTTAGATAGGGTTGGGGGATCTTCTCTCTCTCTCGTCTAATCATGGCTGCTTGAGATCACCGATTGGCGATCTGATCGACAGGGGGCGGTGTTAAGTTGCAGCATGCCAGTGAAATGCCAGCAAGGAAGAAAAAGGCTTATTAGCTTTAAGAGAAACCACCAGAAACATCTATAAATGCACAGTGAGATGTTTCCCACAGAATTACCGTGTAAATCTGGTGCCGCGCACGGGTTGGGGGTGCAATTGATTTTGAACAGCAGCTATGTACAGCGTGCTAACCTGGACAACCCAGCTGTATTCTAACGTTAACATAGCTATACTTATTAGCTAGGCTCCTTACATGCTTGCTTATAACTTATTTGAAGGTGGGTCTCCAACACTGACAGCGTTGTGTTAAGAAATAGACTGGATTCTTAAGAGTTAACTTGAATGCTTTAGTTTTTATATAAACACACGGCTCCGTTTCCATTTGTGAGAGAAAGGGAGTGAGCAAGCGGAGGTGCTGAGCGAATCTATGCACTGCGGGCAGCTCCACAATGAATTCTAATTTTACTTTAATAGTATATGTGGCGGTCAGCGTTGATATTGACCACTCCAGTGGGGTGCAGCGAATCTATGCACTGCGGGCAGCTCCACAATGAATTCTAATTTTACTTTAATAGTATATGTGGCGGTCAGCGTTGATATTGACCACTCCAGTGGGGTGCAGATTCTAGAGACTTTTCATCTCTAGAATCTTAGATCTGATAGTGTGTTAATTAAAATCGCCTTAATATTGACACATGAAAAACCAATCACTGATCATCCCTTCAATCATCGATAGCCAATCCAATCGCCAAATGGAACAAGCCTACTCTTAGATTAATTTTATTACAGGCTGCTGAATCTGCAAAACATTTGTCACATTAGGGACAATGTATTATCTTTTATTTAAGTTCATTTTACTGGCATTGTTCTGGACCTCTGACCTTATGAGCATCCATATGTGAACCTTTAATAAAAAAAGTATCCCTAGTTTATAGCTATAGCAATGGAGCAAAATTTGCTCCAATAAAACATGTAGGATGCATTACAAGCACCAACAGGCAGTAACACAGAGAAGATGTAATATTGTGAAAAAGTGTTATCACTGAGTGACACTTTCGCAGCTCAGGTACAGAGCCACCTGCTTTCACATCAGTTTTCATACAATATGCTAGAACCTGTTATGTGTTCTTTATATATTGTATGATATCATTTTTATGTAGCTCTTGAACACTGCTATACTGACTTGTCCATAGTGCAGTGCTGAACTGACTGTCCCTTTTGAAAATAGTGCATGAAAAGAGACCAATGCAAAAGAAAAAAAAATACAATAATTGCATTTAAAATCTTGCTGCTTAAAAAAAAATTAACACATTGTTGTATTGCAACCTAAAAGGCTTCCACTCGTGCTGAAATATGATATGGCTAAAAAAAAACAGAGCAGTTTTCATTCTGAGGCAATAGGGACACCATGTGGAAAGCATGTGCATTCCAATTAAAATGAGGCTCCATATGTTGAACAAGCCAGGAGTGAAATGTCAGGGCACATGAGAGAGGTCGTCAAAGATAATTTAATCTGAGGGCCAGGTACAACAGAGTCTGTGGAGACCTGTTCACTCTGCTGATCCGCAGATGAGAAGCAGCTTTAGATCATAATGCTCAATTTGGACCAGAAGCTGCGGGGATATACATACTGTCTGTGACACATAGCGAAGACATCATGGTGGCCGTGTGAGTAATAATTAGAAAAGACGTCGATTTATGAGGGATCTATAAATCTGTACCCAGGAGATTTTGATGTTGTTTGATGTTATTTTATAGGGTTTTTTGGACAGTAGCAATTGCATGTAAAAACAAGAATTAATTTTGAATAGCAATTATCTGTTGTTGCTCTTAGCAGCATATAAACACATTTTTTAATTTTCATGCCCCTGCAACACATTTACAAAATCTGAGTGTCAGTATGGATCTCAATACAAATTGCTTAAACTAATATATAGTTGGATACATTATGCACCCCTATCACAAACACCCTGCCTGTGCCTAATAACCATGGCCTGTTTCCGCAGCACATTCATTCATGAAAGCTTTCTGTGTCAGTAGTGGAAAAGCACCGGAGCAATCCAATTAGCACAATTAAAGAGACGCGATGAAAAGAAACTGGGACTACATGTAACAACCTCAGGGATTAGAGACCAGCCAAACCCATGTGACCTGGGTCATGGTGAGAAGGAGCTGTCGTAGGTGCTAAAAACGGTGTACAAGTCACAGCTACAAGTACAAGTTGACATTTTCGTTTCAGCGGATGGATGGAAATGCCACTAAGTTTGTGTCATTGAAAGTTTTCACACAGTATTTTTCAACACTGTTTTCTCACCATTAATAATGAAACAAGAATGTAAAATGACATCATCAAGTTGTAGAACTGAAAAAACCCCACAATGTGCTTCTTTCAATTAACACATTTATATTTATGATTCTTGACTTTTACAGTACATGCTTTTATTTTTATTTTATTTTTTTCTGTCATGCACCAAATACAAATTCTTTATATGTGAAAACCTACTTGGCAATGAACCTAATTCTGACATGATCTAAGGTGATCTTCAAATTTCTTCTTTTTTTTTTTGCCCAAAAACCCAAGAATATTCTATAGAAATTGATATAAAATACAGTCCATGTTTAAAATGGAGATAAGGAGCAAATTGTGACATTTGAGAAGCTTGAACCAGAGGATGTTTAGCAAATTTTTGCATATTAAACAGCTAAAATGATTTATCCCTTATCAAAATGGTTGTCTATGTCTGTCTATTCTGTGTTAATATGGGGAATATCATCCAATGTTTTCTTCCCGTTTACCTCCGTATATGTAGTAGGACATACTACAGTATTTACAATATATAAACAACACACACACACACAACAGAAACACCTGCGAGAATAAAGACGTGGGGTTTAACATTGATATAAACATTTTTGATAGAAATGTCTAATGCTGTTGACTAAATGAGGACAGACAACTTATAATTTCAATATAGCATATATTAACAACTACGTCACTATAATGTAGGTGCATCATCTAAAATTAAATAAGAATTAAAGTCTTTAATGACAAACTTGGCTGAGACCTTTAATAGGAAACCTTTTTAGTGAACTCACAGAATGCTAACTTGAACTTTTAGGTTAGGTTTGATTGTATAATTGTCCCGTACTGTTTTTTAATCAGCTGTTCTCAGCCTGGATCTTTGATTGATCCTCTCAGTCTCTCTACAGCTCTACTCTTATCTCATCTAAGGGAACAAACAGTAAATGTTCATAAAAATACAGTAAGTCCTGGATAATAATAAAGTCAACAGTGACTCATTCTCGTAGCTCGACCAGTATCAATTACAGATCATAATCAATGGGGGGGAAAAAAACAACTAGCTGCCAAACACTAGTCTGCTTCACCTCATGTGCACCTTGATCCTTTCTGTCTGCTAAGACTGTGATATTTCTTTTGGTTAACAAAACCACTTTTGTAAACATTTGCCTTGCTTTGTGCAATATTTCATCTTTTTTGGGATACTGACTAAAGTGCAGAATGTTTAGAGAGCATATTAGAGGAGTAAAGAGCTTTCATTTTGGATGTGATGAATATGAAATGAAAGGGGATTCAAGCTAAGGCGTGAGGAAACGACCCTCATTGCTGACTGCGTACCTCTCTGTGTGATCACCGTTTATGCCCTTTCCTAATTTTAAAGGAGTTTAATTAGAGTCGTCTATGTTTGCAAGCTTCTGTCTCATAAACAACATTCATTCAATGTGGGAGAACGGCAGGGTGATCTAATAGTATTACAGTAGAGAAGTCTTAGCTGAAATAGATCACCACGTAGTCCACTGCAGTCATGGCCTAACTATAATTTTAATCCCATTGACGCAGTAGGAGACCAGGCTACTTGGAGGAATTAGATGAGGAGCCCGGGAAGGTTATAAAGGAAGGTATCGGGTTGGACTCAGACAAAAGCTCTAAGACGTATTGGTCAGACACTTCCTGCTGAAGCTCCAGCAGACCCAACGATTAACCTCCCAGAGACCAGCTTGTGGACTTCCTTACGTCCAAGCAACATCCACACCGATGGAGCCCATGGCCCAGACAGTGACCGCCACTGCAGCCTTCAACAGAGAAGCTTTCCCCAGGAGAGCCCCGAGATTAACCCCCAGAGGAGCGTCGTCTCATTTTGTGGGGAGCTCGATTATGATCCTGTCCTCGTTTGCAGTCTCCACTTTAGCTATGAACTGCGGGAAGAGAATCCAAGAGTCTAGACACAAACCCAACGAGAACTAGCAACGGTGGACAGATGGATATGCCTTTATTTTTTTTTAGTTAACCTTTGTTAAGCCAATGCTGTATTTATATTTCTAATGAAACGACGGACATCCCTTCCTAGCCAGCTGCCTTTTGTGTTCCCCTGGCAGAATGTCATGTGTGACGGTTCCTGTGTGTTCAAGGGTTAGCCTGGAGAGTCAGATGAGGATGAAGCAACACAGAACAACAACAGGAGAACACTGGTGACATTTCTGAGAAGACAAGTGTTGAGCAACCCTCTCAAGATTAATCTATGTGATGTTGGGTTCATACAGATTACACTGTGGTGTTTTAAAGAGGGGAACAGTATGTAGTAGTACCATCAAACCTCATCCTCCTTTTTACCTCATACTTAGCGAGTAGTCTCAGGGTGTGAAATGTAAAACTGAAGATAATAGAAAATAAAGAAATCCTGAAGAGTTTTAGTTTAAAGTGCTGGTACAGGGACAGTTATGGTTAATCAAATGTAAATCTTTAGTCAGTTTATTTATTTATATAAGAACATAATGAAAGCTAAAAGTAGAATAAACAAACCTTTATTTAAAAGAAAAGCAAGAGAAATCTGTCAAGTACTGAAAGCTGGCATTGAAAGCTTACTCAGACTATTAGTTTTCTTAAATTATCCATTGATTAGACAGTTTCTGATTTGAATCAAAATTTAAGACTGTATTTTATTTAGTCAACAATCTGACAACTTTGTTTTCTTTTGTTAAATGAAAAAAAAAAAAAAAGGTTTTGTAGTAACACATATTCCTCGTTTTGGTATCAGGTAGGGCTGAACAATTTTGAAAAAATTATCTAATTGCGATCATTTTGACTGATATTGCAATTGCGATATGATTTATATTACTAGGGGGAATGATCATTTTCATTATTATTCTCATTTTCACTGAAACACATTAAAATTAATTATGGCGTAATTTTTACAGGGATCTGTCCCAAAACAAAGATCTTTAAGGTCAGTAGAATATGATGTGTAGGCCAGGACGTCTCTGTAGTGTGACAATATTTAATTTAAAACAGTATTCTGACACACATATCACCACAAATATTGCACCTCCTGCAATTTGAAACTTGCAGCAGGCCATACTGTGTTTTTAATTAATTGTTCAGCCCTACTATCAGGTTTCATTCTATACATAACAGATAAATTATAAGCCATAGTCTTACTACTGTAGCCTAAAAAATATGAGATACAGGACAAGAGACTATGATTTCAGGGTACGTGGAACATGCTGAGTTGTTTTCATTCTGCAGTTGTCATATTATGGTGGCTATTTAGCATTTGTCCATGTCAGTCATCAGATTATGTTTGTATTGGGACCCTTAAACGTTCATGTGGAACACCGCCAACGCTTTTCCAACCTCTGGTGTGTTTTATCATATTGCCACCAGAGGGCTGTATTGGCATTAAAGACATTTCTCAACAAAGCCTGTTTGCTTCTTTCACGTGTATGGTGTAGAATTACAAAAGAAAAGTAAAACGAAAGTTTTAAACATTACTTTTATGTATTAAAAACAGATACAAACAGAACAAATAAAGATAGAGGTTCTTTTAAGTCTGCAGCGGTGATAAAAACATCACATATCGGCACATCACATCTCTGCCGAAGACTGATCTTTTTGGGCCGTATATGAAAATCTCACAAAGAGCTTATAGTTCCCTGTATGTGCGTGCATGTCCTCTACACTTCACAGTGTGTCGAGGCTCTTCAGCCTCCGCTCAGAGAAGAAGCGGTGTGTTTGGTGGGTCGGGTTTTGGTCGTTACCTCCAGCTGATGCACTGAAGTATGACAACATGGACTTGTTGTTCTGCCGCTGCGCCGCTTTCTCCCCGTCCTCCTCATCATCATCCCTGAGGACAGATTTAATAAAACAAGTCTGATTTTTACACTGTGGTTAGCGCTCGTCTCTTAAAGTCAAGTGATTTATGCAAACATTAAGCTTGAAATGTAAATCAAAAGGGGTTTTCTTGGGTTTTTTGGCTTCTTTGGAAATAAACTGGAAACTATGTTACTGCTTTTAGAAAAGACTTCTTCTCTGCCTAACTCTTGGTGACAAATGGCTGACAGTCCTTCTCTCAGAGCAGAAAAACAGATACTGTAAATCATGTTTCAATGGTATTCTTCTTTAACTCCCCAAATTCAAACTTTGCTTTTAGACATTCAAGTTCAAAGTGCTTCACAATCAAGTTTGAAGGCTCTTTACCAGTGGACAATCACACCCTTGCTGTCCATCAGGGTTTGGGCAGTGCTCCAGCTAAATCGAACAAACTGAGGGTAACCGAACACTGGGTCCAGGTACTTCAGCAGCCACGCTTTAGTTTTGGGGTCTGAAAACACAAGGGGAAAAATATCTGTCTCAGTATCAGTTTATCTACATGTACCGATATCCACCTGGGCTTGATTAGGTCATGTTACCAGTGCACTAAGATGTTGATATTATTCAAAATATGTAAAAGTATTTCACAAACATAGATGTCATTATGGTTGGATTATAATTGCTGTTGATTGTTTCTGTTACCGTTGGGGTATCCTGAGCCGTAGTCTGTATCCACCTCTCCCAGGTCCTCAGCAAAGTTCCAGCCCTTTACAACACGATCCCTGGCCACCTAAAAATCAGCAAATAGCTTCAGAAAAAACAAAAACAAAAAAACAACACTGGTAGGGTTTGGAAGTTTGAAGGGGAAAAAAGGAAGACAAGCGCACATATCCACACATTCCCCACTGCCTTAGAGACCGGCAGCCTGTACTCAGCAGACTAAAGAAACTCACAATCAACTCCCCTTTTGTTCTGAAGATGACCTGTTCAGATGCAAAAGAAATGATTCTGACATATCAGCTCATTAATTGCTAATAGTGGTGTAACGGATCATAGTTGATCCATGATCCGCGGATTCATTGCAAAGTTTAATCATAGTGTGACAAACCCACCCATGTTCTCTCTCTCACAAGCTACTGCACGCATATGCACGCACACACACACGCACAGAAACTCGAGACCCTGCTTGTGG
The DNA here is from genome assembly GCF_021292245.1 of Micropterus dolomieu. Lineage (NCBI taxonomy): Eukaryota > Metazoa > Chordata > Actinopteri > Centrarchiformes > Centrarchidae > Micropterus > Micropterus dolomieu. The sequence continues at coordinate 15,558,849 of NC_060153.1, read as the reverse complement.
AAACATGAGCATCTGTCCAAACATTTATCAAAAAGCCATACACAGGCAGACAAATGCGGTGTTTTCGACTGCCTAGCTGGTGGTTCATCTCTTGTTGCCCCGTCTTCATCAGGTATGTATGCTAGCAGAACAGAATAATCCACGCACAGAGTTAATGAAATTATGCCAACAGGGGTTCATGATTAAAATGAACTATTAGCCAGCTGACTGTTTAGCTATGGTTGGTTTATAAATTCAATCACCCATTTAAAATGTTGCTCTATACAACTGCATTTTCTTTTGCAGTAAATAACTGTTTATTTCGCTTGTTTTACTTTTCAGAAAATAAAGCCATGTTAATTCTGTTCTTTATTTATTCTGTTCTTATCAATTTTTTTCTCTTTAAAAAAAAAAAAAAAAAAAAAATATGACAAAAAGACCCCATAAGAATACCGTTAAAGTACCAGATCAATAAGCAGTATCAGTAAGACTTACCCATCCCTAAGGATAACAGAGCCATTCAAATTCAACTCTTGATGATTTCGCCAGGCATTTTGCACTTGGAGTGAATTTTAGACCATGCTTACAACACTCAATAAATAAATATTTAAGACCTTCCCAAATAGACCTGAAAGCTATTTAATACTTTCTAAGGCATTTTATTTGTAAATATGAATTTAACACTTTTTTTTTTTTTTTAAATAAAAAGGGACCCACAGCCACCCTGCTTTTCTTTACCTAAAGGCAAAGACGAGCAAGAACGGCAAAAGAAAGAGTTTCAGTTGGCCAGTGGTTACTAACCTTTGCACAGATACTGGCTGCACTGACGATGGGGAAGAGGGAGTCAGCCTTTGGCCTCACAGTCACCTCAATACCAGGGAAGCGCTTCGAGAGTTTCTCCTCATACTTCTCTGCTGGGCCGACTGTGTCAACAAATACCTGCAGAAAACCAGGGAGGTGGTGCAGGCCGAGTACGACAGGAAAGAGAAAGACGAATGAGTGAAAATGAGAATATGCTGTATAAGGTTGAATGTTTCTGTCTTAAATCAGTTGCATGTATTAAATCACAACACTGTACAACACATGAAGAGCACACAATCCACAGGGACTGTAAAACTATAACAAAAAAAATAAACTGTTTAATAACCAGTATGGCTACATCCTGATCAAAATGCAACGCTCTTAAAGTAAGTCTCAAATACAATAAAGCTGCTTTCAAATAGCTGATTTGTTATCTTAGCTGATATTTTACTTTATGTGTAGTGAATCTAGAATACATGAAAGTTTCACTTTTTCACAATATTCTAATTTTTGAGATGCACCTATAAATCCGTAGAGATTAAATGGTGTGAAATGACACGGAAAAAGCAAACTACTTGACACATTGGCATGTTATTCATACCAGGCATGGTGGAGATCTGCACACTTGTAGTTTCATTTTGACTCTCTAATGCTTAACATGTTGCATGTGTTACTAAGTTATCGGCCGGACCTGACCCAGAATTCACACAGAAACACCAAGTCCCAACCTAAAACCCGGTTTGTGTGGGTCTGCCTAAAGACCCTGTTCTGACTGAATATAAAGAGTACATGTCAGTTTGTTCTGAAATCCATCTTCCACTGAAAGGCACTCTGTATGGATAGAAATAGCTATATAAAAAGGCATAGATTGTGTATACTGTAGGTACAGCAGGAAATATGACACTGATAATAACAGAAGCATTAGGTGTGCACCTTCATATTTAAATGAATCATTTGCTTACATACCTCTCTGAGTTGTACTCCACTGTCCAAGGCAAACTGTACTAGACCAATTGCTGTATCGTGCGAGAGGGCATTCAGGTTGTATTTTGTCCTAACAAAAGCAGACATTTTATTAGTTTGTGAATGTAAAAGACAGTTTATGTGGAAAAAAAGAGAACAAGTCTCTGTCTGCATGATGCCATATGTGCCAGATACCTCTGCAACATGCTTGTAGAGATTGTGTTTGGTGAGAGAATCTGTAGAGCCCAGCCTACATAACTTCTGGCTTCATCCAGTTTTTGGAAAAGATTCTCTCTTTCTGCTTCCGTTAGAGTCTTTGAATCTGATAAGGGAGCGACAAAATACATTAATTTGTTTTCTAATGTAAGAAGACTGAGTATAAAGGGTTTATTATTATTCAATTTGCAGATTGAAGTACAACCACTTGAACAAAGGAAAAGATAAAATAATTCACATTTTTTAGGTTCTTCACTAAGACAGCAGTGAGGATGAGTTCAAAACATCACACTGAGAGAGACCGTGCAACATCCTTCTGACCTGCCATCTGCAGAGATGTAGACAAAAAGCATTACCTGCCACTTTTGAGTCCTTCAACTCCTGCTTTTTGGAAACTGGACAAAAACATATTCCATACACCATGGGCCCTGGATCACAAAACACGAACACTGTAAGTATGTGAGCCCTAAAACAAAGGGCACTGCTCATTCATCTCCAGCATGACTTATGCATGACTGCAACAGTAGATGTATTTTTTCCATAATGAACTAACAGCATACCCAGCACAGGCCCCCTTCCTGCCTCGTCAATGCCCAAACAGCAGTCCTCAGTCCGGCAGACATCAGGGATCTGAGAAGCCAGTCGGCAGCTGACCGAGTTGTCTATTTCAAAGGAGCTCAGGTCCATGACAGCCGGCTGAGAGGACAAATTAAACATGTATCGTATCACGTTCAAGTCTTACTCGATGTGCAGTTCTATCTTTGGCCCCGAAATGAGGCGTTTCGAGGCTCACCAAGTTATAAATCCTGACAACCTGCCATGACATGACAGGCACACAGAGATGTTAGCTAACATTAATCAGCTCATGACATAACTCAAACGTTAGCTGAACGCTACACGTAATTCAGGCTGCAGCGAGAACACATTCTAGTATCATATATCATAATGAATCTAACTGTTACCTGTTTAGACGGCGAAGGGACTCTTAAAAACTTTCGTGTTGTGTTTCTGTCCGCTCCGGATTTGGCGCTCCTAGAAAGACGTCACGGGTTCTTCTTGTTCTGCTTCTTTCTCCTTTGCCGCTTCCGCTTCTTCTTTAGTGTTTATTGGCGTTGACAAACCAGGTCAGGGGTGCATTACCGCCACCAACTGGACTGCAGTATCAGACAAGAGAGGATGTGGGGAAAAAACAAACAACAAACAAACAAAAAAAATTCTACTAGAACTTGTTCTACTGTTGATTGGCTACAGTGTGCATTTTTTAGTCTAGTGAATGTATGATTGAGACCTGTATGACCTATTCTCTTCCCTTTGTTTCCAGCCCTCTGAACACCAACCTGTTTTTGTAAAGCCTAGAGATGTCTTCCAGTTTCATTATCATTCCAGTGCCCCTGTCAGTGATTGTGCAAATGTCCTAATGCATGTCTTAGCTTCAGCTTTGCTCAATTCAAGTTTGTAGGTCTACATACTTAAGTGTTCATTATAAGGACTGTTTCTTTGATGAAATCTGTTCTAAATGATGATCTGCCAGATCTTATGCTCCTTAGGGCTGAAAAGCTGTCAGGTGCAATGCTTATTTCCTCCTCCTCTATCCACTGCAGGGTCAATAATATTGCCAGCTACTGTATATACTGACAAATGGTCTGATACCTTTTTTTGCCTTTGCACCACCAATCCACACAAAATTTGTCTCATCATGTTCCCAGCAGTCTGTTAAAAAACTATTGCCAGGATGAGTGTCATATTGCCCCTGAAGATTGCCCCAGTGTCCAGCATAAACTCCAGTCTTCATCTCCTTCATATCCTTCTTCTTCTTCTTCTTCTTCTACAGCTCCTTGTATGAGTAACGTTTAGGTGCATAATCACCAGGTCTGCAGTCTAACCAGGAAATTTACATCTCAACTGCATCCTGTTAGTAAGGATGAGTAAAAATAGTAATCCCACAATACTACAAGCAAAGGTCATTCAAAATAGCAGTAAAAGTACATAAGTGTTCACAGCAAAATATTCTTAAAGTATCAAAAGTACTGATTATACAAAATTGCCCCTTTCAGGGGTGTTATTCTATACATGATATTATTGCATTGCTGTTAGTGATGCATTGAGGTGTAACCACAACGTTAAAATTGCATCTGGTCGAAAGGGAGCTATTTCTAATTTTTGGTGATTAGATAAATCTACAACATCACATTTTTTAAGATGCTCTTATGTTTTGTGTGTAAATCTTAATCTACAAAGTATCTCACAACTACAGCTGTCAAATAGAAATAGTAAAATGTAGAGTAGTAAAAGTTCAGCAAAATGTAACTAATAATCATATATATAATAAAATGTTTACCTAAGTACATCGATTGAGTAAATGTACTTATTTTGTATTGTATTTATCTATGGGACAGATCATATTAATCCACTTCCATATAGGTTAAATGGTCCTGTACCTGCAGAGATGAAAAGCGTGCCATATTGGCTAAAACTGGACACATTTGATGCTTTGCACAGTCAGTAAGGTGGCACTGAAAATAGATAAGAACAGAAATGTACTCTCTTGCAACAAATAGTACAATGCTGTGGTGTATTTTAATGCTTTTTTGTATCCTTATTGACTTCTACTGTTTCCCCTGATTCAATATCCCCAGATTTCCTGGTTGATTTCGGCCTAAAGCTGGAACCACAGCAGTTGAAGGGTTGTCCTGTTTGATATTTTCATATTTAACTAGTGTTTTTTTTTCCTACCCCATTATCTCTTTTCATTCCTTGCCCACATTATCCTTTTAGTATTTGTTTATCACCTGATTGGTTGAATTAATTAGTTATTAATATCATTATTTTGTTTGTGTAATTTATGGTGAAAAGCTTCCCCCAGGTTTAGACTGCTCTGTTAATAGCCTACCTTCCATTTCCCCGTTAAATTTTGAATATTGTCACCTGTTTTTCTTTTTGCGTAAGATCCCCACGTCTATCATCATCTTTGTTTTTCAACTCCAACAACCACCATGACAGAACAATGAACTTGACATTTTGATTCTGGGTTTGAACAGCAGCTGAATGTGGAGGCAGGGAGGGAGCCTCAGGTGGAGAGGAGAGGGCAGTGTGAAAGGAAAGCCATGTACAAAAGTCCAAGTGTATGCCAGTTACTGAGCTGAAATTGGCCTTGCCTCTGGCTCTTTACACCCACCCCTTCTCTCTCTTTCTGTCCCTCTCCCTCGCTGAATGGCTTTCTTTGTCTTTCTCAGTAACACGCAGTCCCCAGCCGATTAAATGTGGGGAATTAGTAGTCAATTTTAGCCTGCCACACATACAAACACACTAAACAGCTTAGGTTGGTGGGGCACTGATTGTGTTGTTATTACAGTTCACACGTCAGCAGCGTGTTTTTAATTTATTTCTCTTCACCCTTAATTTACTAACTGCTCCATGTGTTATCACTGAACCATCGCTGCTGCATAAAATAGCGCTCTTACACAGGATTTTTTTTAATTTTTTATAAATAAATTGATTTAATAGATGATGACAATAATATTTCAACATTGCTTTTCATGTATGGAAGCAAAATACTCAAGTGAATGTATAGCAAACACTTTACAAAACTATCCAGAATTATACAAAATGGAAGAAGCAAAGGTGTGACACACATTGCATTATTACTTACATAAAAATAATAACTACATGGTAAGAGGGTCAGTATAAAATGGTAAAGTATGCATCACGTGATAAAAGTGAAGCCTGTGGTAATGACCATTATTCACATTGCTGAAGAGGAAGAGGGCTATTTGGGCACAATATAGGGGAAAAAACTGTAAAGACAAAAACATGCTTGTGGCCCACATGCAGTGCAGAACAGTCGTACATGTGATTCTAATCCTTAAGTAGGACCCAAAGCTGGCCAATTATCTGAAGAGATTTGGTTGAGACTTTGTACTTATACATTTTAAGTCAGTTTTTTGATAAATCAAAAGTGAATCAGCCAAATGTTAGGCACTTAAAATGCAAGAAAGAAGACTGAAGCGGATGCTTACTGCTCTAAATGTTTTGAATACCTTCAGCATTATTTTATCAGGTATCCAGAGTCGTATTTCTCCTTTGCTATTGGCACAAAAATGATTAGAGTTGAGGTAAGTGTCCACGACTGAGCGGTAAGCTGAAATACATCTTTCAGAGCTCTCTTTTCCCTCTCTTTTTCCCATTTTTCCCCTTAAATGCTTAATTCTTCAGTTCAGGACAGAAACACGGAGTGTTCTATGTACACAGAAAAAAACAAAGTTGCAGCTATCCATTTCTGGCCATGAAGAAACAACCCCAGGGAACATCTTACTGAAACAAAAACATGCTTTTCCCAAAGCAGTGGTGCAGATGTATTAGTGTAATATCAAATCAGTCACAATAAAGTTACAAACTAGGATATCAACAACGACAATAAACTTACTACTCATATAAAATAACACAATAACATCAAAAACATCTGCTTTAGTTTGGTTAATAAAATCTGATTATGTCTGTCTAAACCCATCGTTTTCTGGGTCAAATCAAAGTCATACATCAGCGCAGCGTCTGTTCACACTCAAGTTTTCACACTTTCTGTCCCATCCCAAGTTATAAATGTATGTTGGCACACGTTTGTTAAAGTTTATTTAATTCTTGATTGGCGGTTGACCCATGATTCACACTTTATATTGTGTGAGTTTGTGGCTGTCTTTTTTTTTTAACTGTGTAAGGCCCCGTGGATGCGTCTTGCATTATATTGGCTAAAAAAGTAAAAACCTCTAATATAACATCAATATGGCACGGGCACACGCACACACACACACACACGTATACAGAATCACACGCTCACACAGATCCACTCACACGCTTCCCATATTTCCCTCTGCTCAGCTGGTCTCCCTCAAGGTCTTGTGAGTGTGGTGTAAACAGGCTGCTCCCAATGTGTGGGGCTGTGAGAGGGGGCCACGCTGGAGGGGTCTCCTATGGTAGTGTAAAGAGGCCTCTGTGTAGGACCCATGTAGGAGAAGGCTGAGTACAGCCCCGGGGCCTGGCTGGAGTGGGCATAGTAAGCCCCGGGGGCCTGGTGCTCTCCGTACTCAAATTGAGCCCTGGAGGCCAGCGAGGGGAAAGCAGAGCCATAATGAGGGAGGCTGAGAGGGGTGTAGGTGACGTGGGAGCCTGAGGAGGGAGAGGACGAGGCCTCGGCGTAGTGGCTCCCGGACGCAGACTCGCTCTTGATCTGGGCCTTGGAGGGGTCGGAGGAAGATGGAGAGACCTGAGGCTGCTGCTGCTGTTTGGAGAGCCAGGCGGAGTGCCCGCTTGCAGCAGCCAGGGCGTAGGCGTAAGACGAGGCCGAAGATCCGGCTGCCGTGGCCCCAGGTGCACTCTGCGGGTGGCCGTTTGGAGGAAGGTACTGGTCAAACTCGTTTACGTCAAACGGCTCGATGTTGGACATCACGTCGTTACTAATCTCGCCGATGTCCATGGTGCCAAAGTCGATGTGGGGTTTAGCGCTTGATGATGAACCACGAGACGCCCCTTCAGCTCCCACCCCAAGGGCTCCCCTGGACCCCCCTGATCCTCCGGCCGCTCCTGCTGCTGACTCCCTCTTGGCATCTGACAGTTTTCCAGACTGGAGTTCTGTCTTTGGGGTGGTGGGGGGTGTGGGTGGGCTGTGACCCTGACCTGGAGGAGAGAAGAGAAGGGACAACATGCAGGTGAATATTGACTTCAGGTTTTGACACCTTTTAGTTTTATTTTGATTGAGGAGTTGTGGGTTGTTTTTATGTTCCCTTCTTTCATAGAGGTCTAAATATCTCTTGAAACTGCAAAATTAAAATGTGTCCAGACTCAGCACCTGTGAACCACCTACCAGCAGGATGGTGGTGGTGATGGTGGTGGTGGTGCAGGTCACCCAGGGGGGACCCAGCCCCACCATTGTGCTCCAGGTGCAGGGTCTTGTAGTGTGACTGGGAGTGGCTGGCCTCCCCTTCCCCCTGGCTATCTGACTCGCTGGCAGGCGCTAGTTTGCCGTTTTTGCGTCTCCGGGGCTGGTACTTGTACTCCGGATAGTCCTTCTTGTGCTGTTTCCTCAGCCTCTCCGCCTCCTCGATGAATGGCCTCTTGTCGTTCTCGTTCAGCAACCTGGGTACATAAAAACAAGGAGCAGTTTTAGTCTCATGAGGCGTCTGAGTTAATGTGAAAGTATTTTTTGTCGCATTTTTTGTCGCATTCAGTCTCGTGCGTAACGGACAAATACAAGAAAAGACTTGGGCAAAACTCGCAATTTAGGCTGGTATAAATCTAGTTTTAGTACACATTATATAATAGGCTATACACTATATTAAATGATATATATTAAATATGTGTTTAATAATATATTAAACACAACAAAAACACCAAGTTGCTTTCTATTTCTAGGTGTTTCCCTTGTTTTAAATCACCATTTTGAACTTATAGCCTAATTTGCCCACTTTTACATTTGAGTTCAGCATCTAGGCTACACCCCCACTTTACGCACAGATAGGAAATGTGCCACTGTATGGCCACACTGTTCTTTTCTGGGACCCCATACAAACCTCCACAGTTTGCCCAAGGTCTTGCTGAGCTCCGCGTTGTGCAGGTGGGGGTACTGGTCGGCCAGTTTCCTCCTAGCCGCTTGTGCCCACACCATGAAGGCGTTCATGGGCCTCTTTACGTGGGGCTTAGCTTTGTTCCCGTTGTTTACGCGCACCGGCATCGGCACAAGTGTCCAGTCATATCCGTCCAGCACCTGGCTGACCGCCTCCCTGATGCCGATCGGGAAGCGATCTTCCTCTTCCTCTGATTTGGCTCCGGACATGCCTCCATCCTCCGCGCTTCCATCCCCGACACAGAGCGCGGACACCTGCTGCGACGGCCCGGTCAGAGGTGAGCCCTGGCCGGGTGGCGCCCCGGGTTGAGTCGGTGACAGTGAGTGACCGTCGTCTGACCCTCCGGGACTCAGTTCCGCCTCGGACAGGCTGTGGTCCTCGCCGGACATTTTGTTTAACTTTCAACTAATGGCAAGACAACCCTCGAATGCAAAATTTGTTTTTAGAGAGAGTCCAAACTGTTCTGAGTAATTAAATTGTTTTAATTGAATAAGACGTCTGGAGTCTACGACGATCCCGGTTACTGGTGACTCTTCTCAGGCAAAGCCATACTGCTGCGTAAAAGTGTCCAAATCCTTTCCACCGCTGGCTGGAATTCAGCAAAAGCAGTTACACCTAAAATCGTATCAAGTACAATAGAAACGATTCAGTACGAATCAAGTCCACAAATGGGTAAAATTATAATTTTAGTTGTGGCCAGGTTTACTTCAAGCAGGTTAATAGATTTAGCTAAATGTGACCAAACAGAGATGTAGATGTAGATGTAGTTAGCCGACAAAACTACATCTCTAGTCAATAATAATAATAATAATAATAATAATAATAATAAATTATAATAATAGGCCTACTTTTGGTGGAAAGAAACTAATATAAAAAAATATTCTGCATTCAATCTTTCAGTAACAAAATTTATGAGAATACAACTGGCACATAAATACTGATATGAAATATTCCTTTTTATCTTGTAAATGTAGTTTTTTTTTAAATTACATAACTTACCAGTTTAGGTGTCCAGTGGTTCAACATTGGAGTGTGTGTGGCTGACTGTAGAGCCGATGAATGGCTGCTCTGTGTGGCAACACCGGAGCTTAAAGAGCGCCTTGTGAGACGGACTGGAAGAAAAAAAAAGTGATTGAAAGTGGAAAACATTCCCAGAGAGGCAGCATTCCAGCACACAGTGAGCCCCGCCCACTCGGCACCATGTCGCGCTCCGATTGGCCCTCTAATTATCCCGCTGCTCTCGTATTGGACGGGAGCAATGCACTGTTAACGCCGGTCTGTCCATCAGTGCAACATTTCCAACAGAGAAGAGGTGAGATTTTACATTCGGAGTGGCTTAAATGACTCTACAGTGAGCCCATTTAGAGGCAGGAGAAGGCAGGCTTTGTTGGAAGTGTTGACATGTTGTATCAAACAAATAAACAGCCAAGAGGAGAGTTATTGCCTGGTGTGGTCACGTTCCTTATATGTAAAAAAAAAAAAAAAAAAAAATCACCCCTGAATTGTAAAGTTCAGCTCTGATTTGACAGGATTCAGTGTAACGCGGGAAAGAAAGCATGCAATATTGATTTAGAGACTTGCAAAACTTATCAGAGATAAAAGTTATGTGAGTAAAAGCTGGATCTTATTGTAGCCTAAAGAAAATCCATTAAAAAAAAATGATAATCAAGTAGGCTTATGTGGGAAAAGGATATATTGGGTTAGTGATCAATAATCGTCAAATCAATGATAATTAATCCAGCATTAATTTCTCTATCTGAACACATAATAATCTTTAAAAGCATTATAATATTTTAAAAATAAAATTAACTCTGGCCTGCAGGTATGATGGATTACACCAATTAATGCAACATTAAAACAAAAAAGTTTTAATGAGAATTAAACAGAGGAAGTGGGCCATTATGGCAAATGTGCTGGATCGCTACTCAGATTAGGTTTTTGTGAAGTGATACAACGCTTCTTACAGGCTTGCATAACGTTTTGAAGAGTAATACATGCACATGGCCCATCTGATATAGGCCTACACATCTTCAGCCACCTCATCCAACATGTAAATATTGAAATGCATGATATTGCAGAAATACGTTAAACATGTTTACAAAAGTCTCCCAGTTCTGCTAAAGACAGTGGTCAAAATATGAGTTCCAAGACAACTGAAGATGACATTGTGCACTTTGGCAATTTAAAACACCATATTTTATATTTACTGCATATATTTTAGGGTCCAATTAATTTTCCAGTTACCCTGAACACATGCGACTCTTTGACTTCCAGCCACGCCCACAATGATGATGTCACACAGACACAAATGGCTGCTGAGTGATCAGTGGTAGGCTATTGTGGCAAGATTTTAGGATAAAAACAAATTCATTGGTTCCATTAAGTCCAATGGCAAAACAATGCGATGCTTAAATGCCCCCCTTGTTATTAGTCAACGGTTTAGACATCACCAGTTTGACTTTAAGGTTGTTATTACATCATATCTGAAATGCAGATTGATGTGGAATCATTCTATTCAAATAACACGAGAACTAATGTATCACTAATTAGATTTATTCGCATAATAAAGCTGATTTCTGAATAAATACTTCTGAAATAACAGAAGACAGGAAGCATGGAAACAGGCTGGAGAATGAAATATATGTGAACAGTAAAGAGGCTCGTAAAGACTGACTCATCCTTGAAAAACATCCCTTTAAATCTTTTCTTAAATGAATTAAATAAATCTAAGACTTTCATGTTTTTTTGTGTGTGTTTTCCTAAAGAAAGACGGTGGCAGTGAAAATGGTCCTTTTTTCTATAACATGCTTGTGGGCCATGATTTGTGCCGCTGAAGCACGGCCTGATGGGAAGGAAGAGAATCGACTTCAGCTGCGTCTGATGCGTCCGGACGGACACACACACACACACACACACACACACACACACATTAAATGAATGCAACAATAACCCCTGTGTGTCCGTTGCCTCTCATGACGAGCCTGGCTCTCGGTTTTCACCCTCTCTCTCTCTCTCTCCTCTCTCTTTGCTCTCTTTGTCTCCATCTCAGGTGAATTGTAGCCATGTGATCAAACGCCCAAGCCTCTATCCATTAACCCTCGTAAATGAAAAAATGGGGAACAAAAAGCAGTTTTGTGCTGCAAACATGGAAAAAATTGATAACAGAGAGCGATGTGTGCGTCTTTCTCCCCTTATGTCCGAGCATAGACACCAGTCGCGCACACATAGAAAATACTCTGCAGCAGACGGGACACTTGGATCTCTCTGTTTCTCCCGCTCCGACACTTTCCTATCTGTAAATACAGCTGGATTTGGGCCCCGGAGGTGCTGATGGTGGGTTGTGTTTGGGGATGAAGGGTTGGTGGTTGTGGGAGGGGGTGTGTGTGTACAGAGGGGACACCTAGATGCTGCACCCGACAAACCAGCAACACTGCGATCCTGCATGAGGCCTGCGAGGCTTGTGAAGTGAGTTTTTTTGTCTATAGTTCATATGAGGGGTTTGCTGCTGTTAATTTTGGCAGGAAAATGTTTTCAAATGTGGGCCTCGTTTTGGAGTTTGTTCATTAGCTTTGTGCAGACCAGATGGCTCGAGGAAGCTGCGGTTTCACGGACAGTGTTTACTTAGTGGATGTTCATGGCCCCTCCAGGGAGTCTGTGAGACAGAGCAAGGTGCTTTTTTATAGCGTCAGTATGTCCACAGGGAAAAACATCCATCGCAAAATGTGATACTCTAATTTACCCCACAATATGTCACCATATCTTAATCAATCAAAATCTTGCATTGAATATAGCCTACTGAGTTAAAATACGCTTACTACAAAATTATTATATAAGCTACTGAATATTCCGACTGAAGTGTAACTTATTAATTAGGCCTACTTCAGCATAAGGTGACCGGTTTCTTTATATTTTCTATGAACTAATATGTTACAATGTAGTGGCTTTAACGGTTCTGTGACATTATTATTTCGCTTCATTATTGAAATGATTTTATGCCGCATTGGACTTGACAATTTTTTGCTGTGGTGGTTACGATATTGTTATTACAATTTCTACTTTGCTAACTTTCAATGCTGTATTTCGCGATGAATCTTGTAGCCTAGTGGTTCCGTTTCATATTCATTTAGTTTTGTTGCTGACATTGGAGATGCAGGAAATATTATTTAAAAAATAAATTTAGAGTTTAAGTTAAGTCCTGGATTATCATGTTGTTATCTGGATTACTTTTCGACTGATAATATGAAAGGCCAATTATTTCGTATGTTATGTGCGCTCAAAAAGCGAAACGATCAAATCTTTGGAACTAAAACAAAATCAAACGAATTTTTAAAAATCTTTTGTTTCCTCAAAGGGACCGCAATGCCCTGAAAGGCAAAACTGTGGATATAAAAGGTTTTCATTACGGCCATACTACGAGTATAGCCCATATAGCCTATATTATTAATGTATTTACAATATAGCTTATAATTGTATTAAAAGCTGTAATAATCGTACAAACAGAGGAAAGGAAAGCGTCGTGCCTTTAAAATATTATCTAAACTAGATGTCTGCCACTTCCTATGTATGCAACGGTATTTTAAACATTATCTATGTTTAAATCTATTTATTTTAACGAATAAAATACAAAGAAGGAGGAAAACTTTTCAATGGTGCCTGTATGGTCTCTTTTTTTAATTAGGCCTACTTGTGAATTTGCATGTCTCAGAATGGGCATCATAAAGTTGCTAAGCACTAAAATAAAAGTTATCTCTTCTCACGTTATAATTTCGTTGCATTAAGACAAAAAAAGTTTGTCTATAACATCTGTAAAGATGTTCATTTCAATAAATATAGTGTATCTAGTTTTTCATTATATTGTCACTTCCTCCTTGTGTGCCTGCAGGTCTTTTGTTCATCACCTAAAAACAGGCCTAATCATTCTCTAAATTAAGCAGTTTGTGTCTCTGATTTTCAGACACAAATATTCTAATTTCAAATCAGTTTATATGTTGATATGTATTGTAAATATTCCCCCATTTTTTTTATTAATTTATTATTGTAGATGTTCAGTGAAAACAATTTTACTTATTATTTTACTTTTTTTAACATGAACTTCAAACTTGAAACTGGCCCCTGCGAGGTAAAACTGACAGTGGATGTTAAACTCCTTCAGCTTAACTCACTCAACCTTTGGTAATGAGAGAGCACCCAGCACTGAAGGGACGATCAACTCATTTATTACTTTTATATAATTGATAACCTTTACATTTCTTCCCCTTAAAGAATTTAAATATATGTGCTTAAATGTGAGATTTTGACAAGCAAGGTTGTTTTGCACATATTCATGATCTTTGACTGTGTATCAGAAGTTTTAAAGACCTTTTTTTTTATCATTTAAGATTTAGGTAACAGCTTTGACAGGTTCACATCCTGGTGATCAATAAGAACTAAAAAGCACAAAACGTCTAATTTCAAAGTTTCTTCTTTTGTTTTATAATGAGCAAACTTTTTCAACCAACCTGGATATTCCACCTGCCACCCACATACATATCACCTGTTTATTTCTTTAAGCTGATTCATTTCATCTTTGCAGATAAAACAAAGTGAAAGAGAACAATCTCGGGTTTGCTTGGATTTGCATTTTCAGACGTTTTCTATGGCCTGTGTGAAACTATCACGGGCCTCAGGCGAAGCTGCAACTTGTTAGAAAATAGAGCTCACATGGTTGCATCAGTCCCTGTGCTAACCTGCCATGTGACTGCAGTAATGGGCCTCTCCATGGCTGCACAGACCACTGGGTCACAAGAGCCCGTTTCCTGTGGCTCCTGGGGGAGAGAGGGGAGAGGATGGGAGGACGACAAGGTCTCATGATCAGCGTGGGGTCAAAGATCATGATCAGCAGGGGGGGTCAAAGAGTCAGCCTTCAGGTGCACACTTTGGCAGCCGTCTTTTATGTGCGATCTAGAAGAAATTGAGTTAAGGGATGAATTCAGGTTTTTCTTCTGGAGATAGCTTTGTTGTTTTCGGACAGAAAATGAGGTGGTGGAAGGACAAGGAAAGTAGCAGAGGAAAGAAAGAGTGAATGGCCTTTTGCTTTGGCCTTAATACTTGAACAACTCCCAGGGGAAATTCCTGAAATCTGACGATGGACGGGGAGAAAAGTCAAGAGAGAGAAACAGAGAGATGCAGATAGTGTGAGAGAGAGAGAGTGTGTGAGAGGGATGTAGATAAGGGAAGCATGCAGAGCGGTCAAATATTCACATGCTGGGTCACATTCATGCATTAAACTGATGTATAATTGGTGGAAAGCATTCATTCCCATGTCAATGGGCACATTGGGCACAAAATGAATGGCGTCACTTGTTCCGAATGATGACAAACTCGACAAAAGGATATGAAATTATATGTCAGAAATGGCGAGGACGGTCGCAGAAGCATGTTTTCTTCTTTCTAAGCTTCAGATTTAATCCCCAAAATGCCCGTGTTAGGTTGAAATGCCTGTTTAAAATGAGTTTATCTGGAGATACAAAGAGTTTTCACATGCTTTGGGTTTCCTTTGCATTTTCTCGATTTGTAAAAAACACAGTACTTAGTTCATGAATGCCTTTCTCTCTCAGGGTTTGTTCGTAAAACGGTTGAGGTCAGTGCTTTTGCTTGGGGAATTCCAGTTCTGGAGCTAGACTATCAATAAAACTGAACCTCATGTGACTGAATGTTTTGACTCACACTGTACTGTACATCTCATTGAGAACTTCTCCTCTGAGACCTAGCACAGTGATTTCACCAGACATCCTCTAAAAAGGAGACAACATTTCTACCACCTCAGGGGGTTTTATGGGTCGACAACACTCAGTGATAACTGAGGATCAGACAGTAACTTGCTGTGACTCTGTAACACGAGGGCTGGATGTCATCTGAAGTATTTACACGTGGATTGGAAAAATGTAGAAAAAACAAGGGTCGTGTTGGGACTTCTAGCAGGTCAGGGTGTGGCTCGAAATTGTAATTTTATTTTGAAATTATGCTTGGAACAAACTGGTGAATTAATCACCCCAAGGGCTGCAGGTGTTCTCTGGATTCATCACTGGATTTATCCATCATGCAGACTTTTTAAGTGTCCATGATGCAGTGACACGCCATCCATGGGGATGAATAAAAAATTATGCTGCTATCTGACCTCTGCCACTTCTTTTTTTTAGTGTGCGCCAATTTTCACCCAGTAAATTAGTGTGCAGCTGCACCACACTTAAATAGGTCCCCCTCTTTTTTCTCTGGGAGTGTATGTGACCGACCATGAATCCTCCCTTTGTGCTCCGTCTGCACAATTTCCCCCCTCTATAGTTTCTTGCCTTCTTCGTCTCTTTTATTTGGGAGAGAGGGGCTTCGGTTGCGATGGCGGCAGCACTGGTGAGGTGGTGGCAGCGATGGTGGTGGCGGCTGCAGGGAATGGGGGCGGTGGGAGGGTGGTGGTGGGGGGGACTTGTTGGACCACATTCCTGTGCAGCTGTGGAGGCTGGTGCAGGGTGGGGGGGGTGGAGGGCAGAGCAGGCTCATCATTGCATTGCAGGGCATCATGAATGGACTATTGTTCGGTGGTTTGCTGTGTCCGCATCTCTTTGCAACAAATTCTGCCTGAGAGAGGAAAAGAAAATTAACAACAGAGAGATAAAGTCAGACATTTAGAAATGATTTGTAGGACTGATTGAAAAGATGGATGAGAATCCCATGGAAGAAAAATAAATCAAGAGTGTGAGAGAAAGTCAGAGATAGACCTTATGTTTGTGCCTCTGACACAGATGCAGGAGGATGTTGAAAATCAGAGTGTGATGGTGATGATGAAGATGAGGATGATGGTGACATGGACAATGGCGCCATTATTGTGACTCTATGAGGGTTTTGCCCCTCAGTCATACGTGCCAACACGCTGTTTAGTCATGCATATATGTTGGCTATGAGACACTTAAAATTCTGCACCGACAAAATCAGTTGTTGGAATTGTTTCCACACTTAATTGTTCCACTTATATTGTTTTTCTGTCAGATTCAAGTTACAAATGTGATATTTGTACATATTTTACTACACAGATCTTAAATTGTGCTCCAGCATAATTATTGTACATTTATTACTCTTCTTGTTTTATAACTTGTTGCTTGGATTGTGTGAATTACTGTGTCTCTATGTGATTCTTTTTATTAAACATTAAAATAAAATTAAGCAAAAGTAAAGTAAAATAAAGATTACTGTGACCATGTCATCCCAGGTGAACTCACAGGTCTTCAATCAGCGTCTAAATGAGCAATTAAGCAAGAGCATATAGTTCTGCAAACGAGAAGCTGTAGACAGCTTTATTACAACACCTGTAACATGACACTAGGGCTGCAACTAATCATTATTCTCATTATTGATTAATCTGCTAATTGTTTTTTTAATTCATCATTTAGTATATCAGTTATGAAAAAAATGTGAAAAAAATGTCCATCAAAGCTTTCAAAATCTAAAGTAACGTCTTAAAATGTCTCGCTTTGTACGACCAACAGTCAAAAATCCAAAGATATTTAGTTTCTAAACACGTACGACAAAGAAAAGCAGCAAATCCTCTCATTTGAGAAGCTGGAACAGGAGAATATTTGCCATTGTTTTCACAATTTCTGCTTGAAAAATAACGTTTATTGGATTTACAAATTAGTTGTGGATTCCTGTCGAAAGGAGGAGCTTACTTATGCTCACTTTTTCTGGTACTCGTTGTGAAGTCTGTGTTGAATGAGGTTGACGTGAACTGTCTAAAACTGTTGCTTATGAATGTTTATGCCTGACTTTGTGGGACTCTGGATCTTTAGCAGCATTTTAATTTATTTAACAACTTTCATTTTGTGGGTTGAACACATAATTCTCCTCGTCTGTATATGTCAGCTTCTGTGCCTCTTTAAATCTATTGTTGCCTTTATCTTCCTCGTGTAAAACACTTTGTAACTTAAAATCATTAAAAATCATTAATCGCACCCCAGTTATCAAAGGATTTATATTTCACCTGTCAACACTCTATTAAAAGTTTATGACAAAAGAAAAATTGAAATAACTGAGATGAGAGCACATTTTGTCTGACATTTATCGATCTAAAACCACAAATAAAGTGATATTTTTGATGAAAACAAAAACATCTGTGTCTTGATTTTTAGAAACACGAACAATAACTCAAACATGGATTTTACAAGACTGTTTTACGAGCCAGAGAGGGAGAGACAAAAAGAGACAGAGAGAAAGCAGCGCAGACTTTCCAATCATGAGTTCTTCTTCAGAACATTTAATTAGTCTGCGTGAACGAAGGAGAAAGAATGAGAGAGCCTGAGGGGTCTGAGGAAAAGACTTCTACATGAAAGAGTCTGTTGTTGTCAGAGCCGAAGGAGAGATAAAAGGCAACAAGACAGAAAGATTGATGGGTTATTTGGGAGTAGAGAGTGAGAAATATGGTGATTTATGACATTCCTTATGTCTGTCACTTTGATTTCTTCTTTTTAAAAATACATTAATGAATATGAGCTGCCTAATTACATTATGTGACAATAGGAGATGACTGTATGTCACACAGCTTGTAAAGGGCAGAAAGATTTCTGTTTGTCAGATTTCCAGAGAAATATCCTGCACAAACATCCAGACAAACTGACAGGCAGAGTGGGGGACAGACAGGTGTTCAGGCTCGCAAACACTCGGCTGGTGAGCAGAAAAAGAGACGGACAAGTGGAAGGCATGCAAAAATATGAGTCAAAGTCAGTGTGATGCATTTGACTTGGTCGGTTTCTCCTGTAGGTCACATCACATATACACATTTATGAAATCTCCATAATGTAGTGTAAAAGCGGTGCAGCCATAGCACGCTGAATTTGAATTATACGTCCTGAATTTGTGGGTTCCTGTAAAGAACTGGTACCTGCACAAAGAGGAAGTGAGATGCTGTACCCCCACTAAACCCCTTATGCTAGAATATGCTAAAATACCTACCTGGTATCAGATTTACTGTGTGGAAATTTCATAAAACACAGCACTGTAACATAGAAGTACAAAACTGAATATATATATCTCAGTAAAGATAAAAAAGCAGGACTCTCCCTTAAGAAATTTTATGACATTTTGGAAAACCTTACACTTTAGACGAGACGATTGATACCACACATGTCAATATAAGGCTACAGCCAGCAGCCAGCTAGCCTGGTTCTGTTTGAAGGTAGCAAATCCACCTACCAACACATCTAGAGCTCAAGAATTAACACGTTGAGTCTTGTTTGTTTAATTTAGTGTTGTTTAATGTTTAATTTGTACAAAAACCAAAGTGCAAAAACGACATTTTGTGGTTTTATGGGGGTTAGCAGAAACACATACAAGTCACAAGTCAAACTTAGTCAATTTTAGTGCTGCATACTCCAAACACTGGAAAGCTGGAAACTTTTGAGTTGTCTCCTTTGACCACTTTGTAATGCAGCCGTGCACTAAATTATGTTGGAATATACGGTGTGTCAAGTATTGATGGAGGCATTTTTGCCTTGATTTGAAGGAAATGAGGGGACAAAGTTTCCCAACCAGACACAAACTAGTGACGTTGTAATTGCAAGCTCAACATCATTGTCACCCAGACCAGTAGGACATTAATATTTAATTTTAATAAAAACACAAGCATACAGTAGATACATGACCAACTGTGCTGATGACTGCAATAGAAAACAAGACTAAAATACAAGACGAAAGAGGGCAGATAGACAGAACAAGCCGCAGACAGACAGAGGTATCCAGAAGACATTTGCCCTGTGGTGCTTCACAGCCTGGTTCAGTCAGGCCTCCTCTGCTGAGCTGAGCTGTGGTGAGCAGCACAACAATGCTCCTCTGTCCCCGCAGTGAGCTGCTTCACAGCGCCACAACACACAACAGCTCATTATGGAACCACAGCTCCCCCGGCCACAGCTCCCAGTGCCTAAATACTGTCCCCTGCTGAGCACCCACACTGTCACCGGCTCTGGCTGCACAGCCCGAGGCCACAAACAGCCAGTGCGGCCAGAGAGGGCACGCAGGAATACAGGGTGTCACACACATGAAAGCACACACACACACTCACACACTTAACCTACATGAAGATGAACACACACCACCTTATTAGGCCAGATCCTAGTCAGCCATTAGCAGCCCTAACAGAGGTCACGGAGGTCACCAGCTGCTCTCCCTCACGGACACTGATGACAGGGGGGTGGTGACGGTCCGGTTAATTAACCAGCATCAGAAAACCGCCGGGGAGAGAAGGATGGGATGACAGCAGGGAGAAGAGGTAGATTTCAAGGAGGGGAAATGGCTTGTTAGAGTGGACAGGACAACTGACCGCATCAATTTATTAGATCACAGGAGTGGAAGATGGTGGAGGGAGTTTCTCTCTCTCTCTCAAAAGAGCAGCGGGGGGGATTAGAGGATGACATCGGCCTAATTATCAATCATGTTAATGAGGAACAGTGGCTCAGAGGTTAGTTCTGTCACCTCACAGCGTCTTGGTCAGAGTCTTAGCACCAGTGCTTTCTGTGTAGAGGCGTGGCTTTTCTCCAGGTACTCTTGTTTCCTTCCACATCAAAAAGCATGCATGTTAGAAGCACTACCAAGGCACTGGCCTCAGCTCTGGACCTGGTCCTGGAGTGCTGTGCTAGTTAGACTGAATTGAAACAATATAAACCTATCCTTTAATAAAGTAAAACCCTACTAAGGGCTATCGTTTGAGTTTATATCATAAAGCAGTGCTTCCCAACTGCTTGTGAGCCTTGGTCACTGGTTGCACTCTTGATTTTGTGATTTTGTCATCTAAAATTGTTTATTGTTAGGAGCCTGAAGAGGTAAAACTCTGCAGTAATTCAAGATAAAAAGGAAAGATTTAAGAAATTATTAACATAATTTTTTTGTGGGCAAATGTAATGTTTTTTAAATTTTTGATGAAATGAAGGACAACACACTGTATAATGAAGTAGTGGCTCACAGGCAAACATTAGGCTGCAAGCTCATCCTGAAAAGGGTAGTGTTGTATGTCAAATGTCCTGATGCTGATCTTGGTAAAGGACAGAATAACCAAAACCAACAAATCCATGTAGAAAACTGTTTAGTGATCAATAAATCAGCATCATAGAGTACTTTGGCACTGTTTCTCACTGTGGTGGCACTGTTGAACCACATGGGGGAGCTTGTACAACAGCCAGAAACTGTCCTCTACATTACAGTTCAATGGACTTCACTGCCTCTTGATGTTTTTTTTGATAAGTTCTCTCTGTCTACACTTCTTGTTTTGTCCCGCTTATATTCCTCCCAAAGTCCCGCTTGTATTCCTCCCAAAGCGATCTACCTGTAACTTTTCATCTATTTCTGTCTGCCCTTCACTCTCTGGGACTTTTGAATTGAGACACAACCAGAGAGAAATGATTGTATTTGGGTCATCAAAGAGTTGCATTGTAAAAGAGGGATTGTAACTAAGTTAGATGGGGGATGTTGGGTTTGTCCTTGATTCCATGGCTGGATTAAACTGTTTAGGCATGTCAGATCAAAAACTTATAAGTAAGGCCCCTGAATTTTAGGTGTTATCTTTTTAATAGTTTAATGCTGGAAAAGTCGGTTAATCTGCTCCATCAAGACAGTGTGGGTGTGGCTTAATCAGATTTGATTGACAGTGATCAAACAGCCCATCAACCGTTGTCAGAGTCTGATTCAAATGATGAAACCAGCTTTTCCCAGCTGAGCCACTTCCAATCACCGAAAAGAGCACAGAAAAAAAAATATGAATACAGAAATCTTTCATTTGAAAAAACACACACACTTTGGCAGAAAAATGTGTTCATGAAGAACTGACACTCCCTGCTATTGTCAACATGCTAACGTGCTCACAGAAACAATATTAACATGTTGAAGTAATCTTTACCATGTTTGCCACCTTAGTTAAATGTATTAGCAAGTTAGCATTTGCTAATTAGCACTAAACAAACGACAGCTGAGGCTGAAATGTCATTCATTTGCAGGTTTTTGGTTATAAATCGAAGTATTGAACAAATTAAAAGTTTGACCTGATAAGGAATCCGACATTTAACTGAAAACCACAGAAGCCAGCCTTGTAGTGGATCTAGATGAAAAGTCAGGGAATCACAAAAATCATAATGATGCTTCATCTGAAAATCATGAATCATTATCTGTAGATAATTTCATAACTATCCCAGTTAGATATTTCAGTCTAGACCAAAGTCATGGACTGACCAAACAACCAACAGTCTACCCGGAGCAGTTGCTTGCTTTGCCCAATTGGTAATCCAGGCATGTTCATTAGAGAGCAACCGCCCATGTTTTGATCCAAAGTCAAGACAAATTAGATGTGTGTGATCTTGTCTAATCAGAAACAGGTGGTAATAGCACAGATGGACTGTTAAACCAGTGAGAACATGTGCAACAGAGACAATTCAAGCATTAACAGTAAATACTGTTGTTTATTAGGTGCTTTATTCATACAAAACAACACACTGTAGCAAAGTTTTTGTATCTATTGATAAAAGTAAGAATAATGTGCTTGTTCTTTATTTAAACACGTTTGACTAACCTTTTGATTTCCTTTTTTATGGTTCAGGACTTCTTTGTATTTGAACTTGATGTCTATCATGGAATACACCGATACATTTAGAAAAAGAAAATACCTTATTTATTAAATGTGAAAAGAAACAGAACTCAGGCAGGAAGACAGAAGTTCAAAATACATAATTAATTTATTTTTATGCAGAGAAAAATAAGTGTGTTGAAGCTGAGCATTTCTGTCATGGTTCCTTTAAATAAATAGATTTTTCTGTTATAACATTTATCTGTATATGATGCATAATAATTTAAAAATCAAAACAAAAGCTCATCATATTTACAAAATCTGAATGGAAATCAAGAACAAAAAGCTTGACTTAACTGTAGATCATACACTGTCATATTGAACAAAACAAGAAAGCCCGATCAGAGACAAGCTGTGAGTTGTCTAGATGCTGATGTTACAACAGAAAGTGTACAACACCTGAAACCAGAGCAAGTTATGAACTGAAGCTGAGTGGAGTTTGTGACAGCTGCAAAAATCTGTTATTTGTACACCAGTTTAATACTTTGGTTGGATGCACATAGACATGGAGAGGAAACAAATTAAAGCGCAGCCCTTATGAACGATTAAACTCCTGACTCTCTGCTGATGTACAAAGGTAGGGTGGGCTGTAGTCTGTCAAGGCTGATCTGATTCTCTGAGTCCAGAACACACAGCATCTCCACCGTCTGGTCCTCCACAAATGTCTCTTTGAAACCCAAGTGAATGTCATCTCTCATCTTTACCTCTCTCTCACTTCTTACATTTAGGCTGTCTCCTTTCACATGCTCCTCATCCTCATCGTCCCCACAACACAAAGCTACCTCATTCTCGTAGCAGAAAGCGCTGGGGGAGTGAGGGCCAAGTAGGTGATGGGCTGCCCTCGGGGCAAATGGTGATGGAGACTGGGAGTAACTCGAGCTGGAGGATGAGGACTGCCCGCCACGACCCGTCATCTGGCTCAGTTCCTTGGCACTGCAGTGAGGCGTAGATGGTACTTCGTAGGTCTTATGGAAGCGGGAATAGTCCACGTGGTAGCGGTCACCCTTCTCAAAGACCACAGGCTCAAATCGGTGGCCCCACATGATCTCCTTGGACAAGTAGGAGCTACGGGCCTGAGTGGTCATGGCTGTGGCCTCCACCATCCCCTCCAGGATGACCACAATTTCAAAGTCTTCCTTCTGCAGGTCATTGCGGCTCATCTTATACAGAGGACTGTTCTTGTTGATCTCGTGAACCACCACCAGCGGTGACACAAGAAACAGCCGATCCAGTCCGTCATCATAGCCGACATCAATGTCTGTTTGCTCCAATGGGAGGTACTCGCCCTCCGCCGTCACATGTGGCTTAATGAGCTGAGCACGTACATGTGCTTCAACAATGTGGCTCTTACGCATGTTCCCCATGCGCCACATGAGGCACAGCTTACCATCCCGCAGAGCGATGACGGCATGATGGGAGAACAGCAAGGTTTGCGCCCGCTTCTTAGGCCGCACCATCTTTGCCATGATGGTGCCGATCATGAAGGAGTCAATAATGCAGCCCACGATGGACTGGACCACCACGGTCACCACAGCAACTGGGCACTCTTCTGTGACACACCGGAAACCATATCCAATGGTGGTCTGGGTCTCTATGGAGAAGAGGAACGCCCCAATAAAACCCTGGATGTGGAGAATACATGGCCGCCATTCGTCTTTTCCTTCCTCTATGTTGCTTCGAGGATCTCCTTCCTTCACAGGGATACGAAGGTTAAAGTCTCCATGAGCGAGTGCCACACCCCAGAAGACCAGGCCGAACAGCAGCCAAGACAGAAGGAAGGTGGTGGTGAAAATGAGCAGCAGGTAGCGCCAGCGTATGTCCACACAGGTGGTGAAAATATCAGCCAAGTATCGTCGTGGCTTATCCTCCATGTTGTTGAACACTACATTGCACTGACCGTTCTTCTTCACAAAGCGGCTGCGTAGGCGGCCAGTGCCCACATCCAGGCCCAGGCGACACGAGGGTGAAGCGCGGCAGCTGTTGTGGCCTATTGGCTCATTTGTCACTCTCAAGGACAAAGCCCCTCTTCCCTCATCACTTCCTGGACACTCTCCACCTTCTTCGCCCCGCATACAGGCCCCTGATAATGTCTGCTGAGTCAGAGGACTGTGGCCATTGTAGAGGCCCAGGCTGGAGATCTTCAGGGCATCTTCATCAGTGGAAACGATGCTGTATCTGCAGGAACAGCGGGGAGAAAATTAGTTCAGGGCAATTGACAGTTTGCATGCTGTGCTTATTTGCTTTTGTCACTAAATCGTACCCACATGTCACAGAGAGACAAAGTGTTGTTGTAAATACCATTTGTTGACCCAAATGAAAAATACATAATGGAAAATTTCAACTGATGACTTGAATGAGCCAAAGCTTGACAAACCATGCATTGTCGTCACATTTAATAAACGGTTTATAAATTCTAACTAATGTCTTTATGAATGGTTTGTAAATAATTTACCTAATGCTTTGTTGATCAGTAATAAGTTAATATCGAGCACAGCTTTTGGGTTGCAAGGCTGTAAGAAATCTCTTGTTGTTGCCATTAACAAATTCACGAGTTTCACTTTCTAATAAGCTATCAAGCCTGCAGATGTAAACAAGTGATACATAAGTCATTTAGAAAGGGTAAGAAACAATTCTGCACTTACACACACTAATAAAATGATCAATAAAGGGTCATGAGTCTCCCTTTCTTGGCCAGAGCGCCCTTGGAAAAGAGATTTTATCTCAATGAGTTTTTTCCCCCCCTGGAAGATGTTCCTTTAAGTCTTTTAAGTCCTTTAAGAGATGGAAAATGACGTTGTTGGAGGATAACACACTCAGCATCTGTAATAATACTGTAAGTGCTCTTGTATTGGTTGCTTTATTGGCTAGCTTGACACCCAAGTTTCAAGCAACATTATGCGGCTGCTGCTAGTGGAAAATGGCGGCGGTGTCGTACTGGAGCCGAGCAGGCAACATAACCGGGCTCAACAGCCTTTATGAACACAACGTAGCTAATGGACACTTAGAAGAGAAAAAGATAGTGACCGAGCAAGAGGCCACCAGATGTTAGCGAGAGCTTTGTGAAATAAAAGGCTGCAAGCCAGACACGGAGTCGGCCTTCCTTCTGTGTACACAGTGCTTGTGCAGTGCTTGATGTTTGGCTGTGTTAGCAAAGTTGTTTGACTTGCTCATTTTTGATCTTAAGTAATGAAATCATAAGAAATGCCTGTGTACAGCTGTCCTTATTTACGACAGCGTTACACTCTGAAATGGTAGGTCCGCAAAATCACACAAAAAACATTTCTTCATAATGTTGCTTTAAGTATTAGTTAATGATTTTTTAATCATTTTAAACCCTTTAAAAAGGGTGACATCAGAAAGCGATACAAATGCTTTTAATATCTTCTGATTTTGTGGTTGCAGCAGTAATTTATGAATGGACTCTTTTTTCCTCAATGAAAAGGAACGAAAATAACTGCAAATTTCTTTTTCTTTTCTGCAATAAAGCAGTTGTGGCCACTGACATAGTTTTATTCCCCATTCTCTCTTACCTGTTGACTCGCACCGCTCCCATGGCACCGGTGATCATCAGGCTGTGTCTGCGAGGGCAGTAATGTAGGTTGGGGCGGGCAGTTCCAACCATTAAAGTACTGTTGCTGGACAGGGAGGCAGTAAGCTCAGGTCTGTCTTGCATTCGTTATCAGCATTGTCTTCTCATGATACATTTTCTGTGAACAAAGGTATTTCTTTAATCATCAGAATGGTGAATAATTCAGTATGTAAATTCAGTATGTATGAAGTTACAGGGCTTTTCCTTGAGCAAAACAAGACAAAACAGACAGTACAAGGGTGAACACAGATGGCTATTCATGGACGCACAAAAAATTCTACAGAAAGGCTAGCAGCTCTGTCAGGCTGTACTCACACAGCAGTGCTTTGAGCTAAATGCTAACGTCAGCATGCAACACTCACAATGACAAGGTTCTCATGCAAAATGTTGCTGTGGCAGAAAGTTTTTACCAAGGTCACATGTTTTGTCATAAACCAAAGTATTTGACAAATAGAAATTTTGACCATATGATGCCAAGTTAAGGGATCATTAAAGTCATTAGAACGTATGCTGAAGGGCATAAAAATGTCATGGCAATAAATCCAGTAGTTGTTGTGATACTTTAGACAGGACCAAAGCTAATGGCTGAAATTAGAAAACTCTAAAATCTCTCCATGCAAATGCTAGCCTTGCCCTAATGCACTCAGTAGACCAGACAGTTTTCTGTGATTAAAGCTTATTGATTAGGTCATTGCTAGTGGTTAGCCTTAGGGACCTTCAGACCAACCAGGAGTGGAAAACCAGACAGGCAGTGGAAGGGACAAAGGTCTAAAAAAGAGACGAATCAGTGGTACTATACTGTTAGAGGAACAATTGATCTGCAGTTTGGCCGGGTGACAATTTTGGAGGGTGATTTCGCTCGGCTTATTATGTCAGCAAGCTGGGAACCGGGAGAACCAGAAAGCACCAGCTTGCATAACCAATAAATGGACAGTAACACGCAATGCAAAGGGGCATTAGTGGTTTATGTTTCATTGCGCGTGAATCATGTTTGAGATGAATTAGTTGACAGGACAGGCCTGCATTACTGTAGTGAAAGGGAGTAACAGATTGTCTTGGGAAACCTTCGGGACAACTGCAGTTTAAAAGCCTTTTTTCTGTTTTGCTGTCACATCCATTACAAGCATTAGAAACTCACGCACATAAACACATGCACAAACATATAGATTTTGATGGGGTTTGGTGTCATGTAATATGGCCTGTGTGCCAACCTTGTGTGTGATGCTTCCAGACTTTTTCATGTTACACCAGGGACAGATGTTATGAACTAGCTGCTGATTAGCTGGATAAAGGGCGATTTTCGACTGGATAATCCTAAAAGGGCAGATGATTACGTCAGCTCGATAACTCCCACAGCTGGAGGAGAGTGTCCTCTGCGTGAAATCTCGACCTTTCTTACAGAATTCTTAAAGACGTCAGCCAATATTGCTGGTCACGCAGGTCAGACCCACATCTTTGGCAGCCGGCCATGTTTGTCTCCCTCTTGCATCAACTGATGCTATTGGTGAAGAACACCCCAGGGTTTCCATATCAGCATGCTGGTATTGTATCTATTGTTCTATGTATTTATGTTATGAGTATTTATTTATGTGTCATGCCAATCATTTGGTCCATCCCACATGGAATTACAAGACACCACTATTTATCAAACACCAGAAGAACATAAAATCTCTGTTCTGGTATACAAAAGCAAAAGTAAAAACCTATATACAACATTATATGTACTTGTATAGGCTTTCAAATACCATATTAATGTAAAGAACCCTAACCCTAAAATCAATGTCTGTTTTTAATCTTTTTTTTACTAAAAACATTGCATAGTTCCCAGTAAAAAGGACAATAGAAAATAAAATGGGAACTTGTTTTATATGTAATTGAGATGGCACTTATATTATATATACATATAGCAATATACAAACATATTTGTATATTGCTAAGCTGTGGGCAAAGATGAGTTTTTACTGTAACAATAAACATCAGAATCAGAATCAGAAAGAACTTCATTGCCAAGTACTTTTGACAAGGACAAAGAATTTGCTTTGGTGC
>NC_060153.1:15529330-15530914 GCF_021292245.1 Micropterus dolomieu | reverse complement strand
TATATATATATATATATATATATATATATATATATATATATATATATAATATAGTTATCAACGTGTTGTTTTAGATAGGAATTTCATTAATTAATGAAACAGAAAAAAACATTGGGTTATGCTGTTGATTTCTGAAAGTGACTAGTGTTAAAGGGAAAGCAGGGTAAATATTGTCAGAAGTGACATCATGCATTTATGCATTACTGCTCCTGTTTTGGCCCTAACCTCCATTTGTATCATTTTATTTGCCTCAGTCATGAAATTTTTATTGCCTTGTTCAACCGTGTAAAGCACTTTGACTTTATATAGCTCTTATTAATACAAAGTTTATTATTCTTTATTATTATTGTACAAAGTACAACAATATATATTTAATGCTGGCAGGTTTTAGATTGGATTTGTTGTCATTTAGGATGGGAGAAATATTTAGATAAGACGATGGTGAGTGAAGAAGAAACACCACCTTCCCAAAACTCACAAGCGGGATAGCAGCCACACTGGGAATGCTGCCTGTAGATGTGTCTGCAGCATTTTTTTTGTTTATCGGCCTTGTGAGTGCAGGCCTTGGTCGATGCCGATTGTGTCAAAATGCCAGATCTCTGCCCGATGGATCAGCTGATCGATTAATCAAACTGAGGCTACTGTGTTGCTTTCCACTCATTAAATCATGATTTTAAAATCCGTCTTCAGATGGCGTCATTCTTTTGTACTTCTTTTATGTTTTATGGCAGTGTGTTACAGTGTAAAGTGTTATCATCAGGTTTTGTGCTGACTTGGAGTGTTTTTTTCCCCCCTCCAGCTGGTAGAGAGTGAGGAGCAGTTTCAGCAGAGTTTAGCAGACGCTCTGGTGGAGGAGACAGCTGTCACTGTAAATGTGTGAGTAGTCATCCACCCATCCTGTTGATCTGCTTAAAGGAAATGGTCATTAAGCACACAACTGGAAACACCATCTGCTATTCTGTTATTTTTAGGGCTGTCAAATGATTAAAATTTTTAATCAAATTAATCAGAATTTTCAGTGGATTAATCACTATTTGCAATTACACCTGAATCCTAACCTTTTTTTTTTTCTGAAATGCATACCAAAAGATAAATAAAAAGACACAGATACATAATTTTCATATTATGTCTGTTTATTAACACAGCCAAATAATTGTTAATAATTGTTGTTATTCACTGATGTCCAATGGTCTCCTGTCAGGGCGATATGATTTACTTGAGCCAAGACCTCTTTCCTTTTTTCTTTTCGTTTTGATAGAGCTCGTGGATTTTCGTCATAACTGTGGCTCTTGACGGTGGCCTATAGGATGAGTCTTGAGACGCCACTTGCAAAACATCAATGAAACCTGAGTCTTCTACAATACTAACGGGTCTACAATCCTTTGCAATCCATTTTGCTATTTTGTTGGTCAAATTATCTGAGGTTGATTTTGTTAATGGCCCGCGAAAATTCAGCGTGGTCTGGCGCGAACCACTTGCTGAACCTGACGACCCAGCAAACGCATGTTTGGCGTTGACATGGTACCTCAAGCTTGAACAGCTCCGGTGAAATTGAAACTCCTTGTTACAAATCTTGCAAATAAC
>NC_060153.1:15512841-15529230 GCF_021292245.1 Micropterus dolomieu | reverse complement strand
TATAGGATGAGTCTTGAGACGCCACTTGCAAAACATCAATGAAACCTGAGTCTTCTACAATACTAACGGGTCTACAATCCTTTGCAATCCATTTTGCTATTTTGTTGGTCAAATTATCTGAGGTTGATTTTGTTAATGGCCCGCGAAAATTCAGCGTGGTCTGGCGCGAACCACTTGCTGAACCTGACGACCCAGCAAACGCATGTTTGGCGTTGACATGGTACCTCAAGCTTGAACAGCTCCGGTGAAATTGAAACTCCTTGTTACAAATCTTGCAAATAACCTTGTACTTGTTAACTGTACCATCATCATTCTTTTTATATTTGAATCCGTCAATAGGCCCACTTTGCTCACCTTGCTCCATCTCGCCTCTAGCTCCCGTCCCAACCACTTTCCTGACCTGAATAATTTGTCACACTGCGCATGCGTGAAATGCGTTAAAAAAATTGACGTAATTAACGACAAACAACGAATTAACGTCGTTAACGCGCTATTTTTGACAGCCCTAGTTATTTTTAGACTTGTTTTATATTTTTTATTTTGTACATCTACTTAATCAATACAACTTTACCAATTTCTGAACTACTTACGATAATTTTTTTAATAATCAAGCAAGTAGTCTCTTTGCAAACTTTCTTTGGTTAAGATCTACTGTCTAATTAAGAGGATACTGTATGTTGCATACTTTGGGGAAAAATTGAGGGTTCAGCTTACAGGGAAAGGAAGTGATTCTGCGGGATTGTTGATATTTTAACTTATCTGCTAAACAAATACACCCCTCCCTTAAGTACTCCCTCAGAAGATCCGCCCCTCAAATTTCAGGTTTCTCCAGCATTGTAACGCCTTCGACTTGCATGGTCAATGCTGCCTTCATTGTATATCAGAATCATTGTAATTACCGGTTTCTCACTGGTAATAATTTTCATATCAAGTCGTAATTACAACTAGGAAACTATCAGACTTGACAATTTACATCTTCTGTTACATCTTAATAATACATATATAGTGTCAAATTCGTTCTCAGTACTGCTCCATTGAATAATGTACCATTTTTATGATTGCTTTTGCCTTACTGTATATTGTCTGCTATGTAGAAGAAGGGAGTTGCAAACTTAATTTTCCATTACAACCTGTTGCAATGTGACAAATAAACCTACCTCGTACATTTTTTACATATGTCAATGCACATGTCTTTTTAACCCTCGTACAACCGTCTTGAGTTGTCTGTGACCATATTCAGCCTGACACGAATCTTGTTTATTCTACCAATCAGGAGGCTAGCTAAAAGCCTTCCTCTGCCCGTGGAGAATGAGGAGAGTCGTCCAAGGATAGACCTGGTGGTGTTCATCATCAACCTGACCTCGGAGCTTAGGTAACTTTCAGATCCTTACATATTCATATTTGTATCTCCTCACTTGTGTGCCTTTCCAACCCGCCTGGACACACAGCACTTTGTGACCTTGTCTGTGAAAGGAGCTATGTTTAATAAACTTACTTACAGGTAAAATATCTGCTCTGTATTGTAGTTTTAGTGTGCCCTACCGAAACTCCAGTGCTACGTAATTACTGTGAGAAGTCCACAAATCTAAATGTGCTTTCTTTTCTTTTTGTCTTGCTGCCAACACTTTTAAAAACCCATCCACACACTTTTACACTAGTATTAACAGCGAGGCCGTAATCCATCATTATGACACGTTTTGTTTCGTCATAGTTTCCAGTCAGCAGAAGCTTCCCTGAAATATCTGGACC
Organism: Micropterus dolomieu; assembly: GCF_021292245.1. Lineage (NCBI taxonomy): Eukaryota > Metazoa > Chordata > Actinopteri > Centrarchiformes > Centrarchidae > Micropterus > Micropterus dolomieu. The sequence continues at coordinate 15,527,481 of NC_060153.1, read as the reverse complement.
CTGGATATTTCCTTGGAAAAGTCTGCTTCTTGGTCACCAATGGTATGGCAACCGCTTCAGTTGTTTAAGTATTTGTTTGTATGAACTCCTCCTCAAATCACATGGAGGAGGACAGGGGCAAAAGGAGCAGAAATGTTGGATCAAAGATGGATCATTTGTCACCGTTTATACACCTCATCCCTCCCTATATTATATATTATCTTTAAGCTCAGCCGTTTCTGTCTCTGTCTCTGTCTGACTGACTGCCCTTTTACTCATTTGTCTCTTGTAGCTCGTAATGCTTCGGTCCCCACAGAGCGCCTGGATGCTGTCAGAAAGCTGGCTGCATCGCTCCACTGCCCCATGCTGTTTGCAGAGGATCAGGTTTGTATCACTTTTTGTCACCATAATGGAGGCACGAGGGCAAATCAAATCCTCACATTACAGAAGCTGGAAGAAACACATTTTTGTTTCTTTTTTTTTTTCCTTACAAAAATGCATAAAACGATAATTTCTTATAATTCAATGAGGTATGAAACTGATCACTAGGTATTAAATTGCATTCTTTGTGGTACTGAAAAGGTCTTGAAAGTCTTAAATCTAACTTGCAGTAAACCTTGGGGAAGTTGTTCATGCGGATTGTGGAGTGTTGCTGCAGTTTGGGGTCCTGTTGTTGACAATAGAAATGCCACATGTCTCTGTAGTGGGTTTTTTCTGTTTCTTTAAAAGCGGTCTTGTGTAACGTTCTTCCCCTCCAGGCACCAGATGGTGTGGCCAATGCTACCGAGAGGCTGCTGGCCATCCTGAAGGTGGCGGCCGGCCTTGTTCCCATGGCTACTGCTCTCTACCTGTCCAACCTGACTCGCTGCACCGTGCCCCCAGACATCGACCAGCCGAGCTTTGATTAATTCCTGACATGAAAAAAGAAAATTTTAACCAATACAATGACCTTTGATCTGTAACTTTTAACAGTCATCTAATGGATTGGCTCATAGCTGCATGATGTTTAATTAATCGGTTAAAGACTGCACGCTAATAGTACACCCTCACAGGTGATTGTATTTATTTTGGCTGATTAGATCTCTTATGGACTATATGGGTGTGTACTTGATTGACCTCACTCTCACTCTTTTTAGCTTTAATGCACTTGTGATATCAACAAACATCAGTCTGCTGGCCTCGTGGTATTTCAAGGCAGATATGAACATGTTGCTGCAGAGCTTCATTTGCAGAATATTTCTCTATTGCATAGTGTATATGATGATACAATACAGCATGCTTCTATATTGTGTCGTTTGTGTGTGTTTTCATGGTTCACGGACATTTGAACCATCTATTGGATGCTTTTAACAGGAAAACTTAAATGTCTGCAAGGACATTAAAGATGTCTTATGATCAATAAAGGCAGTTCTGACCGTTTATCTGGATTATACTGAAACCTTGAATTGATGAAAATGATATTCATGGACTCAATATTTGTTAAAAGATCTTTTAAATGTACCTTCTTTTTTTTTATGTACTCTTGAATGAATGTGACAAACCCTTCTACAAGCTGCTTCTGCTTGAGCTGCATTAAAAAAACATTTACATTTTAGTTTAACATGAATAGTTTAGTCTCGTGATGATTCACAACAACAGTTTAATTTATGTTTTTTAATGTGGAGTTTTTCATACATTTACTGTATTGTTATATTTGGCTTTGCAAAATATCTTAAATATTAAATTAAATAATGTTAAATATTGACGATGCTAATAAAAATAATAATAACGCAGTATCGCCCACCCCTACTCTCAGCTTTAGTAACAGTGGAGAGCCAAGCTAGGGAAACTAAAAGAAAAAAATAAATAAATCACTGAATTTTAGAAAATCCAGTGTACATGTTGTACCAGCTCTTTGACTTATTTTAAAGAAAAATAATAAGTTTTGTCACATGTTGAGCAAATGACCCGAGTCCTCTGTTTTCTTTAATACAGCGCAGTTGTGTTTGACCTCATTTGAGTCAACAGGCAAGAGGGGGAGGATCAGAGGGGGAGGAGCAGTGGAGGCAGAGGTATGTCCCCCAGAATGGGACCAGAGGAATTGTGCCTGGTGTCACGTCTGCATGCACGCACTAAGGCACACACACTTAAAAACTATTAATACTTAATCATGGCCATTATCCATCATACAAGTTAACCAAACAATGTTGTGGCATCAAGTCAGAAGCTGGAAGGACAAGGGGTCAGTGGGGCTGTGGAGTGCCAGTGATAACACCAATATCTTTGACTCTAAGATCCAAGGGCGCAGGACAGTAGGACATGTCCCCAGCTATATCCAGCAACTACTGCACTGTCCCTAACAATGGGCCTAATTTTGATTTTTCCAAACTTAAAATATAGGCCCTGTTGTCCGTCAGTGTCTAGTCATGTAGGCCTGTTAAGTAGTAGGGGTCGTGATGGCGCAGTGGCTAAGACACTTCCCTTTGGTGTGGGAGACCCGGGTTCAGATCCACTGTGAGACACCAATGTGTCCCTGAGCAAGACACTTAACCCCTTGTTGCTCCAGAGGTGTGCGACCTCTGACATACTTAGCAATTGTAAGTCGCTTTGGATAAAAGCATCAGCTAAATTAATAAATGTAAGTACAAGATACTTGTCAGCTCTTGTTCTCTACTAACCTATGAGTCCAGTGCATTTATTAAGTTTTGAAAGATTACCTTTTTCAGACCATCACTGACTTTATTTCTAAAAAGCAACATATCTAGTGAGTCATTCAGACCATCAGGGACAACGTGAGTGATACACAGAAGGCAATTACACTGTAGGCTAATTCATTCCCCTGCATGCTGCTCTGAGTAGGGTAGTTTGGGGTAAGACGCCCCCCACCCTAAGCTCAATGTCTATTTGCTGACACATAAAATAATATTTTATGTCATTTTTTAATTGTCATTTTTTTGTATCTTGGACATGGCCATATTTATGGTAACATAAATAAAATAAAATAATATAAAGTAAAATAAATAACTAGAGCTGACAAATTGATTTGAATTTAATCAAATGTAAATTTTAGGAGAAATGCATTTTTCCAGCTATTTTCTGACACATTAAAGAACATTTTATTGATTATTTGTATCTTTAAGAACGCTATGCTTAGGGTAACATATTATAAAGTAAAATAAATAGCTACAGTTGACAAATTAATTTGTATTTAATCGGATGTGTTTTTTAGGGAAAAGGCATTTTCCCCTGGGGTAAGATGCCCCCTCTATGGTGTGAAATCACTTTAATAGGTGCAAATTACAGATAAAATAAACTACAAGTAGCTGGTTAAAAGCAAGAAGAATATAGACCTGTGTTGTAGAAGTACACTTGCGTTGCCTTATGTTATTAGCTTTCCTATAATTTATTTAGTTAAATAGTGAGGTTGCTGGGACTTCATTAGAGAGCAGAAACTCTAAGGTAAAATATATGCTTGCCAGCTAGCTAGCTAGCTAGAAATGTGTGCATATGTGGGGGCATAAATTATCTTAAGGCTCCCCTTAATGTAAATTACATATATATAAAAACTGAACACAATTAAAGAAAATATACAGCTTATTTTAAATGACTTTAAATGGCTTTGATCAAATAACTTCAAAAACTGTGATGAAACAGAGGACATTTTTAGTTCAGTGAGACTATGGGCAGCCAGAAGAAAAGTTGAGAAAAAAATTGTGACATTTTGTGTTTTGTGTTAAAATTACCATGTAGGGGCGTCTTACCCCACATTACCTTAATCTCAGTCAGCCGGTCCTCTGGCAACCGCACAGTGAGATGGTAACAGGGATGCTCGGTCCCTCTGTCTCCCTGAAACATTGCGACAACACAGGAGGTTAACAAGGTCAGCTGGGGTATGTTTTTATTCTCCCCACCAACAGTGATATGAAATATCCACTGTTGCTCGGCTTGTTCACACATATGAAGTGATAGGGCAACCAAAATAAAATGCAGTGGTCAGAGTGCAAAGGTCATGGGAAACTTTTCACAGGGTGTTTTATAGTGTCATTGATACATTTTTCAGGATTACGCCTACCTTCACCTGATGTCTTCATTGCTCCTCTATTCAAGTATCAATCAATCGATTAATAAAGTGAAAAACAACCAACAAACAACAAGGTCCCCATACACTACAAAATACACTGGAATAAACTACAAAAGGAGCTTGATAAAATACACCGCAAGATACAGAAGGCAGGTGATAAAACACAAGATACGATACAATCAAAATAAAATCAATAAAATAAAAACAATTTAATGACTTTAAGTTTGCTAAATAGTTCGTGCCGTAACTAAAGGCTTTAACTAAAAACAGAATAGTCTTAAGTCTAGTCTTAAAAGCCAAATTGGGACCTGTTTCCATAATAGAGGCGCTTGAGGTTGAAGTATCAACCCTAGTCTGCCACTGTATCAGAGCTGCCAACTCTCAAGCTTCGAACATGCCGAAACTCACACTTGACACTTTTCCCATGTCATGCAGCAGTAAAAAACAAACTTCTACTATAGCTGTTAACATCGACTGCCGATGCTACACCAGTTTTTACAGATATAGATTTAGGCTATGATGTCCGGGGGTTGGCCAGTATGCCAGTATGTAATACTTCTTCATCACTAATCATGAGTATTGATTTGGCTTTTTATAGAGGTACTTAAAAATTCTGAATTTGGCTGCTGAACTTTTCAAACAACATCCTTGAGGACTGAAGAGTGATGACCCCAACCCCTGAGTCTCACTTCAAACTAAAAAGAAAGTTGGCAGCCCAGCCCCAAATGAAGTATCATCACAGTATCATCACAACTGCGTAACTCCCTTCAACAGGCAGCTAATTCATTGATTAGCTGGTTGACAGAAAACAAGTCAGTGATCAAGCAACAAGACTAATCAATCAATCAAAATTTATTTATAGAGCACTTTAAACATCCAAAGTGGACACAAAGTGCTGTGCAGAAAAATAAATAAAAGACACTAATACATAGCTCACACGGTGCATAAAATACAAGTAAAAATACTAACAGCCATACAATAAAACAATAATCAATACAATCAAAAAAAGAAATGTCAACTTCAGTTTTCAAAGGCCAAGGAAAAGAGGTGGCAGACAGTGAAGATGCCTGTCTAATGTGCAGAGGTAGATCGTTCCACAGTTTAGGAGCTGCTACAGCAAAAGCATGGCCACCTTTGAGCTTGCGCTTTGTTTTGGTCACACGTGGGAGCAGTTGATCCTAAGCTCCACCCTACAGCTCAGAGCTGTAACGTGGGGCAACATCATTGAGACATTTAAAAGCAAATAAAATAATCTTAAAATGGCGAGTGGAGTGACGTTAAAATGGGGGAAATGTGCTCATGTTTACATGTTCAAGTTAAGAGACGCGCTGCAGAGTTTTATGCCATCTGGAGACAAGCAGTAGAGGACCCACTGAGTGGTAACAAAGGCGTGGATTAATGTCTCAAAGTGCTGCCTAGAAAGAAATGGCTTCATTTTGGCCTGTTGCCGTTTTTACGTTTATCTGTCTGTCGAACGTAAGGTCAGAGTCCCTAGGTTAGTGATTGTTGGCTTGATGCACTGACTCAAGGAACCCAGATCAATACGGGGGGTCCCAGTAGTGCCACCAAAAAACATCACTTCTGTCTTAATTTCCTTAAGACTTAAAAAGTCAAGACACTTAAGTAACGGTCCAACAGTTTTATTCTTTTTAAGAGGCACATAGATCTGACTATCGTCTGCATAACAGTGGAATGACATACCATGCTTCCTAAGTATGGAACCAAGCAGGGTCCAGACACAGACTGCACAAGATTAAAAGAGTCAGTGAGATGTAAAAAATCTTTTGCCAGTGGATTTTCAGGACTACACACGTGGACATTAAAATCCCCAAAAATAAGGACATGATCATATTTAGGCATGTATCTCTACATGTATGTGTATGTGACTAATAAAGTACCTTTACCTTTTTACCTTTACCTTTACATTTAACATTCTCACAGTGAGAATGCTGGCATATAGATGTTTAGCAAGTATAGTGTTTACTATGTCCACCATCTTAGTTTAGTATGTTAGCATTAAGATGTGCTTGTTAGTGCTAAACACAAAGGAATGTCATTAGCTTTGCAGGTAGACCAATTTATTCATTAGTCATAAGATGATCACAAATGTCTGTAAACAAACTACTGCAAACTTCATGGTGACACTAGAAGAAAAGTCTGAAGATTAACAATGTAAGTAGGATTCATCCTCTGTGGACCATCAACTTTATGGCTATTCATCCAACAGTTGTCAAGATATTTCAGTCTGGACTAAAGTGGTGGACTGATTGACGGGCCGACGTGTCCTGCTGCTAGCATGCAACATTTTCTGGTTTCAGCCTCCCAAATTTGTGGCGTTGGACCTTTTCTCGCTTTAATGTCTTCATACATTGAATATCTTTCTGTACATCTATACATTGTGATGGGCATTTTTCACCAAACTAGTTTCGATTAGTTGAGAACATAATCGGCTTAATCAATAATAATATCATCTAAAGTTGAAATTTATCTTTAGTTGCAGCTCAAATCATGTCTCACCTTTCTCACCCTCGCCTGGTTCCAGACCTTTGCTACCCCAAAGGGGTCCTCTAATTTAAATGGAACAAGGGCCGACGCACCTATGGGGCCGGTATAAGGTAAATTATTTATGTAGCTGTTAAAACAATGGGCCAAGTACCAGCCCAGAGAGCAGGGACAGCGGCCCATTGGTGTTTTTTCGATACTGACACTGGGCTTCCCCAATCACATCACTTACTAGGCCCCGATTCCTCCCCCTCTGCTCTCTGTTTCTTGTGTTGGTTGCATGCCAAAAAAATCTGAATCTTCAGATGGATGCCGCCAAATGTACAAAAATAACCGATCCGTTTGCTACCGGAGCTGAAGTAACTTCAACATCAGCTTCAGTAGCCGACGTATCAAGCACAGGCACTTGAAGGAGTAAAGGAGAGCTGTGGCCACTGCCAGGCAGAGGAGGAGGCGTGAATTAGCGAAACAGAGTCACTGTGACAGGGCCGAAGGAGAAAGAGAGAGCAGGAGGAGAGTGGAGGTGAAGCTGTAAGCATGGAGTAGCTCAACCTGTTTGGAGGGAGGGTCATAGGTGTTATTTACCCTGGGGACTCTGGGGACATGTCCCCACCACTTTTTGTGAGCATTTGTTAAAAGTTTTATGAAAAATAGCAACAAGAAATGTTAAATAACAAATGGAAATACTTTTTTTGCACAATAAGAAAATATGCAATGAAGTGTAGGCTAAATCCAGAAGAAGTATAGAATCAAATTTGGGCCATTTTAGTCAAACAAAACTTCTCAGATATCACATATCTGATTCCATAAAGAAACAGATTTACCTTTCCTAAAAAAAAGTAACTTAGGCTAAAAAAACAAGCTACTAAATACTGCACTGCACTTTTTGTCACCAGCCACCTGAATTTTGTTTCTCTTCATATAAATAAAGACATTTCAAACATAAATTAGTGCAGAAAATGTCTCCAGAATGCAGGACTTAAGTGTTTAATGCACATAATCTTCTGGCAGGGGACCCCCAGACCCCACTTTTCAATATTTCATCAATAAACTGCCTTTTAAATACTTTTAGAATATCTTCTTGTCTTGTTCTCGTGACCACAATATAGTGCATTGTCACATCTCGTGTGGTCAGTGTTTCGTCACACCCCTAATCTGAGCCCTTAAATGTCCCCACCACTTTTCAGCACGAAGTGACGCCATGCCATCATGACAATGATGATGATTACTTGGACTGCAATGATGGTGTATTGGTGAGGAGTGTCCGACCGATTGTTGTGGGCCACTGGACCAAAAATGCCGGGGCCGATTTTTTGCCCCAGTCCAGCCCTGATAATGAATATCAGTTACTTATATAGGCTATTTCCCTTAGAATATGGGACACAGGAAGTGACTAATAAAACAGACTCATCAACTGTGTGGCCATGATTTTGTTTTTTAAGGCCAGACCCAACAGGTGAATAGGATAAAACAAAATTAAAGAGGTCATATTATGCTCATTTTCAGGTTCAAAATCGTATGTAGGGGTTGTACCAGAACAGGTTAACATGGTTTCATTTTCAAAAAAATATATATTTTGGGAGTTGCACATGCCCAGTTCCTAGGTAAGCAGTGTAGGGTGGATCGTGAGAAGCTGGTAAACGGCTTCAGTTCAGCTGTAAATATTCCCCATACCAGTTTAGCAACATAGACTGGAGCAAGAGTTTCAGAGTGGTGAGTTATTAATCTGTAACAAATGTATCTTTCATCCATAAAGTTTTAACTGAGCTCTGTCTCTACATCACAGTAACAACTTTCTGTCCATTGACTGCCTGGAGTGTAGCTAGAGTTTGGAAGGGAGAGGAGAGGAGAGGCAGCAGGCGAACGTCTTGTCACTGTGCGCTGCAGCGGTGTTTTTGAGGGCGTGTCAGACTAGCCACTTGGCAAGCATTATGACACATATTTCGCTGTGACGTCGCAGCAAAGTGGAAGAAAAGGCTGGACTACAAACGAGCTGTTTTAAGGCAGTTCAGAGAAGCGTTTTCTGTGGGAGATGGAAACTCCCTTTGGGCTGGACTTTGGGCTTTTTCACTTTGCAAACCTATTACAAACACAAAAAAGATATATAACTCAATAAAGGAGAGGTAAAAAGCCAAAAAGCAAAATACCACCTCTTTAACTAATAGATATCACCATGAAACTTCCCCGGCTGATTAAGATCTTTTTTTTTGTTTTACAAGTTTTCTGAAATGTTATGTTAAAATATGCAAAAGATGCATTAATTAGTGCTCACTTTGGTAATAGGAAAACACATACAGATGCAAAGTAGTAAAATCAACGCCCAAAATACACAGTTTATTTTCCACCACTCTAAAACAGACATTAGTCTATGTTAAGGAGAATTAACCAGTGTATGAAAAACTGTTTTTTGCCTGTAGTGCTTTGCCTTCACATAATCAGGAAAGGCATAAAAACATTGTGTGTAACTTAATTTTATTGGTAATATGTGACAAAGGTTTACAGAATGGCATTAGTCAAGACTCCTGAAAAAGATCAATCACTTTTAACTTGAACAAAGAACATGATTATTTCCGAGTAGTTACAGGAGTGGACAGAAAAACATATACAACCCAACGTAATCAAGTACAGTTATGCTGTAATAAAACAATCATTTGTGAAGCTTATTATGTTCTTTACCTCTATAGTGGATTTCCTTTCAATGCAAACTACTTAATGTAGGTTTAAAGATGGTTAACTGTTTAGTTTTCAAAGAAGCACTTGCATGTGGAAAGTTTTCTAGTCTGTCATCTGACCCTGGCAAGACTCGTGCCACTTTCATCTTCAGCCAGCGTAGCCCAGCTCTTTGTATTTGCTGTCAAGTTCGGCAATGACAACAGCCATCACGTTCCTGAAGGCTTGCTGCCCGGCTGCATCGAGTCCTGCCTTCTCCTCCAGGACTTTAACAAGGATCTCTGTAATAAGCTGAAGAGAAAATACAGACAATTTCATACAAACTGCTTAAAAATCAGGTTGGATGATACATAAAATGGAGTGCAACAGGTGCAGCTTGTAGTTAAAAATACTTCACAGCTGCTAATGTGGGAGGAAGGATCACACAGTAATGGGTTTGTTAAAACATTCCCTCATGCTCATCAACCTCACCTTGAAATTGTTAATGGGGATCTTGTGCTTTGTGGCATGGCTGTTGGCCAGAGGCGTGAGGATGGTACCGTGGTTGCCTTTGGCCCTCAGCAGCTCGGCGAGTTTCTTCAGCACGGTGGCACCGTGGGCAGAAATACCTGCGTTACCAGCCAGGTCACCCTTGGCAATGCCGGCAAACTTGGGGAACAGCTTCTGGGTTTCAGGGTACTCCAGGAATAAACTGCGAAGAAAAGAAAACGCGTCAGGACACAGAGGTCATGCCCTCTGTATTTGTTTTGCTGATGTTTTAGCAACTTGAGAGGACGTATATTTTACAATGAATGATAAATAAACAAAGGAGACTGTGTTTTAATTTATGGCAGTGTGGAGACCTCTTTGAAGCAGCATTTAGATCATAGGGAAATAAAACTATAACTACTAAAAACATATTTGAACAGTTAGGTGAATAACTAAATAAAATCCTGGCTTGCAGCCCTGCCCTATATACATATATACATATATATTTCCGGTATACCGGAAAAACTAATATCTTATCTTGACAGAGCCACTGACCGGGTCAGAACCAGGCCGCCAATGCCATTGTAGTCCGCCTCCACTGGACCCCAGTGCTTCAGAATAAGGTCAAAGTCAGCCATGATCTGAGGAGAGAGAGAGAGAGAGAGAGACGGAGACGGAGACGGAGAGACAGAAAACATTACAGAACACTGATTTGAGGAATAAATACAGATTCTCTCACAGGAAAAAAGGTACAATCAGAGAAAGTTTCCTGACCAGATCACATTACGCAGTGCTATCCTCTTGTTTCCTGCTTTGCATTTCTCCTGTTTGAATTGATGGCCGGCAGCCAAGAACCATTTCATTCAAGGGCAACTCGATACTGCCTAAGAGACTGATACATGACCTCAGCTGCTCTCACTGTAGCCCACTGTAATACCACCTCAGTGAAGCTGTGCATAATTTACCTGAAGTGAAATCAGGCGCGATAAAAGATGTCAAATGGTGCTAAAGAGCATGTAAACAAAAGATATTTTATTTCTCCATATAGTTTTTTTTCTTTGCATTTCCCTTCAAGGACAGTTATCTGGATTTGAATTTCTCCTAATAGTATTTTTCTTGCAGCGCTTTTAACTTGATGACCTTGGCCCCTTTAAAAACTTTTTAAATTTTTTTATTTCTTATAACTTTATGTTTAAAAACATTCCCCACCAGGACATTTCTCTGCATCCTCGATGCATGATAAATAACCAAAGCAGAGTAAAGAATTCCTGAATACCAAATAATTACCAAATTCTGCTTTAATCAAGCCTTTAGTATGCATTCTGCAGTTATGTTTATTTTTATATCTTTAATCCTCTGTCAATGTACTTTGATTATAATGCATTTGATCAATAAATGGATAGTCTTCTAAGATTCAAGTATGAGACAATTAAAATAGACAGTACCTACCTGCAGAGTAGTCAAAAATCCTGTGTGATTAAGCAAAGATCTTCTTGGCCTGACTGCGCTGACCTTTTATACTGCCTCCTTCAGTTCTGTCACCAGATTATTCCAGCCCTCCCACTCGGCTACTTCTCTCACCGCACGTCCCTTCAAATGTTCACAACACAAAGCTTTATCTGGAAACTTCTGATTCCCCGCAAACATCGTCCCTGATAGGATTATGTGTAACTTGTGTGTTATCTTTTTATTTCTCTATCATCTCACCGAGGCTTTACATGCCCTGCTTAATCCCATTTCAATAAAGAAGATCATATTTACCAGAAAAGATGTGCAAACAGACAAACATTATGTGTGTCTGTGTGTTTTCACATCAAATGCAGCCGGTGTCTGGGTCATCAAGTTTGTGTTTAGGCAAAGCAGTGACTTTGGAGAAAACATACAGATTTCTTTCAGTCAATTCATTTTTTTTCATTTTCGATCCACTCAAACACAGAGCCCTTTGTGTGGAGGCTGTAGTTTGTAGTGCTGTTGAACTGTGTTATGTTAAAGATAGATAGATACAACGAAATTCTGTTAGCAGCAGCTTATAGTAACAATAAATTAAGACATTTAAAGGGGTTGTTTCTAATATTTTGTAATAAAGCTATGTCCGTTTCAGCCACATCTAACTAATAAACTGTCAACTGAGAGTAAAAAAGGCATAATATAAATAAAATAAATCGTTAATCATTATGTACTGTACATTACATAGTTGTTATTCTTTCTCCAAGCATACCAGTTCCTGAACATTGCCTAGTTGTAACGTGGAGTTAAACAGTACAAAGTATGAGTTTTAAGTATACCAGTAGGACCAGCATGTACTTAGTTCCCACTGATCTGCTTTCATGATCAAGGGCGTATAGGGACATATCCCTACCAATATCCAGCAACTGTTGAAATGTCTCTAGCAATAATTAAAACACAACCACTGTTGTCAGTCAGTGTCTAGTCAGTGTATAAAGTACACAAATACGAGTCCAAGGCGCTTTTAAGTTTTGAAAGATGATGACCTCACCCCTCATGTGCCCCACAGTTGTTCGATCCGCTTCCAAACTTTCTTCAGCCCGTCACCAACTTTATATATAAAAAACGTCTCCCAGCGGGTTTTTATTGTTCCCACTAACAGTGACATGAAACATCCGCTCTTGGTCATGTTACAGTCATTTGAATGACGCTTTTGTCTGAAGTGACTGCAGTGTTCAGTGTCTTTCTAGAGGACACTTCAGCATGTGGACACGAGGCTCCCGGACAACTCGAGTTATTCTTCATGAAGAAATGATGAAGTCTTTTAGGTTTTGATGTGAGGGTGTATTTTGGAGCTATGACTCAATATAATAAATAGACCTTCGTTTGATTGCTCTTATCATGTCATAACCAAGGTTTTACAACGGTACTTTATGATTACTGTGGAATATATTGTAAACTGTGATACAACCATTGTTTTATGTGTTAGACACACAAGGGTGTTTGTGTGCACATGCTATATTTAGGCCAGGTGCAGGATAGAAGATTCAGTAGGGGGAAAGGTATCTAGGCTATAACTCCTGTTTTTTTTAAAACAACAACAAGACAATTAAAAACATATCAAACAATAATGACAGTCTGCATTATTTGCCTGATGAGTTCAAATGGTTAACATGACAAAGGACAAGGTATATATCATGCAGTAATATAGTAACATAATGCTGATGTCATGGTAATACAATCAAGTAAAACAGTTGTTGTCATAAAACATGGTTATCGTATACATAACAAGAAATAGTGCATATAAACTATTTTAATGGTATCAGATGTTTTAATATATGTTGTAAAGCAATAACTGTGAATGTTATTCTTTAATATTTTATAACCGTGTAAAATGTCTCTGATGTAAATCTCACAAAAGTACACATGCACACAGACACACACAGGAAGTCAAGCAAGGAAGGTTTAGCAAAACCACACCAGCTTAAATGCTTCATGTAAAAATCAAATTTTCTCATCACACAGGAGCCTTCATCACTCAAACCCTCTGGACATGACAGACATGTTAGGCTGCTCAAAACGCCACAGTGGATCATTTGATTTAATTTGCCTGGTATTGTTGCAAATTAGTTTTTGGAAAAACGTCCTTCAGTTGCTGTGTATTCATATTTCCGTGAGGCCCCACACACCCACACAGGTGTCTTTATTGACTCTGTTTAATCAGAGCTCTGCTCAGGTTGGGCAGCGCTACGCTGCTTCACATGATATCACCAGGCTTCATGTGGGCTACTAATAACAATGAAAGAAAACAGAACCAGGTGTTAATCAAGCACAGCTACCCGCCCACACACAGTCCTGAGGAGAAGTCTGATCAAACATAATTCAAATTAAAATATATTAATTTTAATGCAGTAGGCCTATGCCATAAATAAAATCAACTGACCAAACAGATTAATTAATCTGCTTTTTGTAAGTTACACTAATTTACATTGAAACCGATTCATATGGATATTGATGTACTTTTAATTCTACTGTTGGTAAACTATTTAAAAAGAAAATGGTCAGTAACAGCCCAAATAAACCCAATCTGCACCAACTTTGATGTTATTCAGCTGTATCTCTTCGGTTACAAATAAGAATCTATGAAGAACAAAATTATTTTATTTTAAGAAAATAACTGACTGAAATGACTAGGATGTGAATTGATTTTAAAACACTACTGTTGGTTTAAAAAGCACTGAATGGTTTAGTGAGAAAATACATTTCTGATGTGGTCTGGGACAGGTCTGCCTCCTGTCTCCTGTCCCCACAGTCAAAACTAAACATGGAGAAGATGCATAATATTTTTTCATGCTACACAGATCTGAATCAAACTCCCAGAAAACGTTTGTCAACTTTTATCAAATTAAATTTGGGACTATTCACAAATATTTTATAGTCATTATCACTGGTGTAGTCTACGTCTACGTCTACGTGATACGCAGGTATAGGCCGTATAACCACTAGGAACGGTCAAAGATTTCCGTATACCCACTTAAAATAGCGAGATGATACGTAACAACATTTTGTGACAGAACTATCACACGTTCATTCATAAATTCACCCTGTTTGTGTTGCGAAGATCTGAACTGGCGTTTGCTGCTTCCGTGGCCTGTGACCGGGATCTGACCTCACCTAATAACAACACAGCTGCGTGGCGGTCACTCGGCGCACGTTTGAAATTAACTAATGTGAATCACTGAAGGAGATGTGAAACGCGAGCAAACTCAAACTACACTCTTTTAGTGTTTTCGTAAGCCTGCAGCTAAAGCGGCTGCCGCTCCGGGTGACACTGCAGCTGCAGCAGTTGACACGAACGTTAAAGTTACTGAAACACAGAAAACGAGCCAGATGAGGCTGATGCTATCGTAACGTTACCTGGTGAGTGAAAATAGAATATAGGCCTGTGTTATCATTAACGGAACTGTAACAGCATTGTTGGTCTATTGAATTGAATCTACAACTAGTTAACTAAC
>NC_060153.1:15505777-15512741 GCF_021292245.1 Micropterus dolomieu | reverse complement strand
GTTCATAACATCTAAGGCTAAATGTAGCTCTTAACTGGCTGAGTTAGATGGTGATTAACACTAAACATTAGACATTTCGACCATAAATTGGTGCAGAAAATGTCTCCAGAATGCAGGAAATTAAATGTTTAATGCTCAAAATCTTCTAGGGGAGGACCCCCAGACCCCCCAATTGTGTATTCATCAATGAATATTTCTTTACATACTTTTAAAATATCTTCTAGTCTGGATCTTGTGACCCCAATATTGTGGATTGTCACGTCTCCTATGCTAAGTGTTTTGTCACAACTCTAATCTGAACCCTAAAATGTCCCCACCACTTTTCAACACAAAGTGACGCCCTTTCCCACCTGTAACTGTCATTGGCTGTTAAAGTCTTTGCGTTGTAACCTAAGCAGTCCTTCAGAATGCGCTCTATTACATGTACATGCATCCTGTATGTATTAGTGAGTGTAGTGGTGCTCATGGGACGTCATGCTGGGACGGGTGAGTATGAGGCTGGGAGGGAAAAATCACAGTATACTCACTAGAAAAAAATAGACTACACCACTGGTCATTACACATTTCTTTTACTGTATTAAAATACCACTTATGTGTCTTTTTATATTCTCTTGTAAGTATTTTATTATTTCATGCCCTGACACTATGTTTCCTCCTCTTGTTCTTATGTACAGTTTGATATAATTTGACGGTGTATGAAAGTTGATCGAGGACTGCGAAGCTCGTTACAGTAAAAACCATCAGGCCCTCTGCTGGTTAACAGCTGTCACGTAGAAGGTAAGCCCCGCCTCTTCTTAATTTTCATTGGTCTAGAATGCAAATCCAGATACCCGTTTATCCAATAGCATCTTGAGCTTGCGTCACCTGGTTTTTCAACACCCGGAAAACGGCAGTGAGCGTGAAAAAGGGCTGTAAAAGTGTTCAGGTTAGAAGTTGGCGACAAGTTTATTTGTGCTGCCAAAATGTTTACTTAACGTTACTTTTCTAGGTTTTAATTACAGCGTTTGTTCAGCATAGGTGTTCCCCAACATGATGCGAGCTCTGAAAGGCGTCAGACACCTGCACACCGGTACAATGAAACAAGCAGGTAACTTAACTAAGTTATATCTGTGAAGGCTCACAGTCAGTCAGGCATGTCAGTTATCCAACGAAGGTTAAAGTCAAGGGCAAATGTTGCCTACTTGAAGATACTCGAAGAAACTGAAGGAGGGTGAAGAAGCCTCAAGAGGTCGCCGTCCAGTTGCTCTTTGTTTGACTCTTCCTTGGTTAATTAGTTTATCTGTCGGTATGTTTGTTCAGATGTCATTACTGTTGTGCTCAAAACACGGGGAAAGTAGTGAAATAATCGTGTTTACATGTCATTAGAAGATATTGCTCGTAGTTTTTTAAGTGCTTGTGTGTATGAGCTACAGACTGTACAACAAATATCTGTACATAGTAGGTTAATGTTTGTTTACATTTTCGAGCTTGTTCCTGTTTTTTGCTGTATGTATGTCATCAGCTACTGATGTCAAATAGCCCCGGTCAGATTGACTGAAAACAAAACGCGAATCTGCGTTTGCGTTCTGCAGAAAGTAAATCAACAATTTTCATTTTCGATTAATGGTTGAAGTCATCTCTGAAACAAGAAATGCTGAACATCTGTTGGTTCCAGGTTCTCACATTGGGAAGGTCTGCTTTTCTGCCTTATGTCAATGTCAATTGAATATCTTTGGGTTTGGGACAAAACAATTTGAGGATGTCATTCTCAGCTCCCAGAACCTGTGATGGGTATTTTTCACTATTTTTATATTGTAGGAACTAAACAATTAATCAATTAATAGCATAAATAAACGTAAAAATAATTGTTAGCTGCAGCACTAATACAGGAATCCAAAATTCATATTTTAGTGCTTATGTCTGTCACAATTTCTGAGAGATCAAGGTGAAGTTGTCAGATTGCTTATTTTGTTCCTCTAAAAGCCACAACACATTTAATTTATAATTATATAATACAGAGAAGTAAATCCTCTAGTTTAACAAGCTAGAAATTCTTTTTTGATTAGTGATTACAACCTAATCACATTATACAACCCTGTGTTGTAAAATGATGGAATAAATCTACCTTGTAAAACTCGGTTATTAAAATAGTTGACAGCTAACTGTTTAATCAGCTCAGTTGTTTCAGCAGAAGAAATTCCTTCATGCAAACACACCTTTTCCCTGCTAATATTGTTCACGAAGCTTTCCCAGAAGTAAGTTACATGTGGCACAGAGTCTCTTCTTTCTGTTACCATACCACTGGTTAGACAAAAACTAATACAGGCTTTCATTAGTATTACTAAACCTCAGCATTGTTGTGTGTCCAGTTTCAGAGCTCTCCATACCGGTCCCATGGGGAGAGATCAGAGGTAAAGTCTGGGGTCCTGATCACGGTCATCCTGTGCTGTGCCTGCACGGCTGGGCTGACAACTGTGGTACATTCAACACCTTCATTCCCCTTCTACCCAAAGGTAATTGTTGTTGTAGTAAACTCATGTAAAAATGAACACGGCTCTTGGGCACCCATTTTAACTCCTCCTCTATAGTTTAAATTAAATCTCTAAGGTTTTCCACAAGCCTACTTCAAAAAGCAAAAATCTAAACCTTTAAACCAGTGGTCGGCAATAGGCGGCCAGATTACTATGATAGCAGGGGGGAAAAAAAAAAAAATTGACTCCAGTCATGACAGCTACAGTTACTTTCACCATCACTTCCTCTTAAGTGATTGTGCCTCTAAAATAAAAGCACGAGAACGTCTTTTTGCAGCAAAGCTTTATGTCGAGTTTATTAAGAGCTTTTACTTTGAAGAGTTCTGAACAACATTCAAAAGAGTCTCTGGCCTGCTTGACCCACCTCTGAAAAAGACGTCAGTAAATGTGTGATTGGATTCCCCTGAATTTTCTCAGGGAAATGAAAATAAGTGTCCATAGGTTTATGAATGCGAACCTATGAACCTTGTGCAAAAGTGTCCTCCATTTGTAGTAAGTTGGAATTGATCTTACAACCTACCTAACGGGAGTCCCGCACAGTACAGACAGAGCTAAACATGCATATAACGGCTTGTAAAAAAAACTTTGCTCGATGCCAGACTTATTTGCACACCCAAAAAAAATGGCTCTTGCCATACTTTAAAAACTTTTATGATCTTAGTGCTACGCGAATGCGGCCTATCGATAGCACTAGCCTGTACTGCAGTGACTGGAGTTATAGCTAATGCTAATTAGCAACAAGATGCCCCCCTTCTCCACGGACAACTTCTACAAACTTCTACAGAAAATTGCAGTGCTGGAAACCAAGATCCACAGGTTAGAAGTGAATGTGGAAGTGAATGGACTATGCAGGAATGACACCACTTTACCGTGGACCCAAAACAGTGGACAAGACCATGCTAACACACGGCTAATTAGCATCAACAAGACTACCAAGAAGCAGGAGGCCTGTGTTCTGGGTAATAAATCTGAAAGTGGGAGTCCTCCCTGGAACACTCTTGGTGCAAAGCCTAAGAGTAAATAATTTCCTGGGGAAATGGGAGGACGAGTAACAGGCAGAACCCAGCGCCCTGAGATTTGTGATGCGACTGGCTGGCCTGCATTATCATCCAGGCAGAGCGCCTCTTCAACCCCTTTTCTTGGTAGGACACAGCCATGGACAGCTGCGAAAGGGAGAGTTGGCAACAAACCTCCCCAACAACTGAGTGTGCAACAGCAGAACAGATTTTCACCACTATTGCAGGACCCTGGATCTCCGACTGATGACCTGGATAACCTCCCGTCCTCACACAGAAGGGTAAGGACTGAGAGTAAATCAGAAAGTAAAAGGCTGCAGGGAAAGCTAACGACTGGGCCTCAAACCCTGATTGTGGGTGACTCTGCTGTAAACGATGTAAGAAGCATGTGCAATAAGAACACCAAAATACTATGCTTTCCGAAGGATTCGGTGTCTGACTTGGCAGAAAGAATCCTGCATATCGTGGCTGAATATCCTACTGTGAAAAACATCATACTGCACATCGGGGCCAATGATGTTGTGAAGCAACAGTCTGAAGTGTTGAAAGAGGACTTTAATAATCTGTTGAACACAGTCAGCTCTTTGAATGATGGGGTGTTTATCAGTGGCCCTATACCGCCAATCCAGAGAGGAGCTGAGAGATTCAGCAGATTGATGGCATTGGAACACGTGGCTTTCAACGGCATGTCCTGTCCATTCAGTGCATTTCATCGAAAACTTTTACTTTCTGTGGGACTGCAGACATCTTTTTTAAGGCAGATGGACTTTGCCTTAACAAGTCAGGAGTAAAATTGTTAAGCTCCAACCTGTTTTACTTTCTGCGTCACTCATCTGTTCCCTCTGACAAGGACAAGAGACAAGAGGAATCTAAACAAGAAGAAGACATAACACAACATGCCAGAAACCTTGAAGAAGAGCCACCTCAGCCCCCGCCGAAAGAGAGCTCTGATCACGGGAAATAACTGAGCCAAGAGGTTGACCCTCCACCTTCCTCACTGAAAACCAACAGTGAGGATTCACCATCTCTACCCCCCAATCCCCATCTAGGACACCCTTATCTCCAGACACCCTTTCTCCCCTCTCCCCCCTGTTGGACTTCACTGATCACATGGAAGACCTGGTTAGAGCTGGGACAAAATTTACTCCCCTCACCATCCACCTCCACCACTGGTTCTAAGTCCTCCAGGTTTGACACATGTGTCACAAATACAGCGCCCAACCCGTCCTCCCGCTCCACAATGGCGAAAAAGCCCAGTAAGCTCTGTCTGATATGTGCTGGATCCAGGCTACAAGGAAAATAGCACTCATGACTCTTCCCAGGACAAGCCCGGTGTGCTGGTAGTCTTCTCCATCCCTTTCTTGACAGTTAACAGAAAAAGCATGGTGAATGTGTTAAGAAACAGGAAGCACTCAACATATCCTGCAAATTTAGTATTAATTCCTCGTCAGCCGCAGTCTGTCGAAGAAAGTGGGCCAGATAATGTTTTTAACACACTAAAATTAGCTTTGTTAAACGTTAGGTCTTTGGCAGGAAAAACATTTTTAATCAATGATTTTATAATTACTCACAATCTTAATTTCATGTTTTTAACTGAAACTTGGTTGGACCAAGATAACAGTGCAGCTGTCCTTATCGAGTCTACCCCTCCCAACTTCAGTTTTATGAGTGAAGCTAGAGTGCATAAGAGAGGAGGTGGAGTTGCCATTTTGTTTAATGACTCCCTCCAATGCAAAAAGATGTCTTATGGGAATTTTGCTTCTTTTGAATATGTGGCTCTTCAGCTGAATTCCTCTTCTCGAGCTATTTTTCTAAATATCTACAGGCCCCCTAAATATTGTGCAAACTTTTTTGATGACTTTGGTGAACTGCTGTCTATAATCTGTATTGACTTTGACTGTGTAGTTATTGTTGGTGATTTTAACATCCATGTTGACAACCCCCAGGACAGAGGTACTAAAGAACTGTGTTGTGTTCTTGATAATTATGGACTAAGAGTAAGGGGCGCACTTTGGACTTGGTCATCTCCAAGGGTCTGGACATTTCCAAGGTTGTGGTGACTGATGTTGCTCTCTGATCATTCCTGTGTTTTCTTTGAGAGTGCTATCTGTGTGCACACAAATGTACAAACAGAGGTAATCACAAAACAGCATATCACTGAAAACAGTGATCGTGAAAAATTTATTGAGGCTTTCTCCTCAACAACCGCCCTCTCACGGGTCTCAGTCAATGAGCTTGTAGATAATTACACTTCTAAAATTACAAATGTTATTGATGCCATTGCACCAGCCAAGGTGAAGGTGGTCTCTGGTAAGAGAAGATCTCCATGGAGAAGTACCACGCTGGTTAGAACTCAAAAAAGAGAGTGTCGAAAAGCTGAACGCAGGTGGCGGAAAACAAATCTCCAGGTTCATTATGACATCTATAAAGAGAGACTTCACATTTATAATTTAGAACTGAGAAATGCAAGGCGGTCCTTCTTCTCTGACATCATCACCAAAAACACTAATAATGCATGTGCCCTGTCGACAGGCTAACCAACCCTCCTGTGTCTGTAGCCTCTGACCTTCTATCCACCAGGGCCTGCAATGAATTTGCCTCCTTCTTCACAGACAAAATTCAAACAATTAGACAAGCAATCAGTGCCTCCATGCCAGTAACAGGATATGTCTTGTCCCTATGTCCACTCAAAAACAATTTATATAGCACGAGACAATTTGATTCTATTAACCATAAAAACCTGGAGGACATAATACAACATCTGAAATCCTCCTCATGCTGCCTTGATATTCTGCCAACGGGTTTTTTCAAAAATGTTTCTAAATGCATGGCCTCAGATCTACTACAAACATGTCTCTCCTCTCAGGTTTTTTCCCACAGGCCCTGAAAACTGCAGTCATTAAGCCACTCTTAAAAAAAGAGCAATCTAGAAAGGTCACTAATGAGCAATTATAGGCCCATATCAAATCTCCCATTTTTAAGTACAATCATTGAAAAGGCTGTTTTTCAACAGCTTAGTGCTTTCTTGGCACTAAATAACTGTTTTGATGTCTTCCAGTCAGGTTTTCGACCACACCACAGCACTGAGACGGTTCTTGTTAAGGTCTTCAATGACATCCATTTAAACACTGACAGTGGCAGAATTTCAGTCTTAGTATTGGATCTCAGTGCTGCATTCGACACAGTCGACCACAACATATTACTAGACAGACTTGGAAACTGGGTTGGACTTTCTGGCACAGTACTAAAATGGTTTGAATCCTACTTAAAGGACAGGGACTACTTTGTGTCTATAGGTAATTACACATCTGAGCTGACAAAAATGACATGTGGAGTTCCTCAAGGCTCCATTCTGGGACCTCTTTTGTTTAACATTTACATGTTTCCACTGGCTCAGATTATGAAAAACAACAAAATATGTTACCATAATTATGCAGA
>NC_060153.1:15498896-15505677 GCF_021292245.1 Micropterus dolomieu | reverse complement strand
CATTTATCTTCAGTCGACTTGACTACTGTAACAGTGTCCTTACAGGGCTCCCTAAGAAATCCATCAGACAGCTGCAGCTGATTCAGAACGCTGCTGCTCGAGTCCTCACTAAGACCAAAAAGGTGGATCACATCACTCCAGTTCTGAGGCCTTTACATTGGCTTCCTGTATGTCAAAGAATTGATTTCAAAATCCTGCTGTTAGTTTATAAAGCACTAAATGGTTTAGGGTCAAAATACATTTCTGATCTTCTGCTTCGTTACGAACCATCCAGACCTCTCAGGTCGTCTGGGGCAGGTTTGCTTTCTGTCCCCAGAGTCAAATCTAAACAAGGAGAAGCAGCGTTCAGTTATTATGCTCCGTATATCTGGAACAAATTCCCAGATAACTGCAGGTCTGCTGAAACTGTCAGTTCTTTTAAATTAATTCCAATACTTTTTGGGCCTAAAGGTCATTTCGACACTAAAATATGTGAAGATAGGGCACCAGTTTAAAAATACCGAAATTATCCTTTAATGTATGTGCACACGTGGTATAAATCAACATGTTCAGCTGCTCCTGCTGCAACTCAGTGTTAAAATTAGAGCTAGAGCAAGTTAAACTTATTGGGAGATTACCTTCGGGATACCTTCGACTTTCTGCTTTTTGTACTTCTTGTATGTAGCATGTAAACTGCACATTTCCTGCCTGCCTCAAAGCTAAATGCTCAATCAATTAAAGGCAGAAATGCCCCAAAAATAATTGTAAATTTTTTTTTCTTTCAGCTGAAGCAAACACATTTAAATTTGCTTGATAGTGTTGAGTTTTTTAGTTAAATAGTACGTCATTATTTCCTTAATGTGACAATCACTGAGACTCGGTGCTTCTCTCTGTCTTCCCCTCAGAGTGCAGATATGTGGCGATGGACCTGGCAGGTCACGGTCAGTCATCACATCGCCGTCCTGGAGTTTTCTACTCCTTTCCTTCGTATGTGATGGATGTACGCAGAGTCATTGACGGTGTGTGGGTTCATGAAGTCGCAGGAGTTAATCCACTAATTCAACTCAAACATCAGTGTTTGTTCATGCGACAGGTTCGGTCCCTGCGTGTCCTGGGTTTGCTATATTGACTTGTTCATGTTTTTTTATTGAATTCAAACCACTATGTGATGCGTAATTTATTTTTCCTTTAATTGTACATTGACTTGTTTTATTTGTTGCGCACCACTGTGTGTGACAGATTTTTAGCCGACTTATTATACATTATATATGTCGGATATATATTATACTATTAGTATTATTATTATTAACTCAAAGAGAAGAAGGTGTCTGATGAAGACTGTTGATGAAAGCTCCAGTTTTTGTCAAATCAAAGATATGTGTTTTTGAACACATTTGCCATTACAGTATATGTTCATATCTAAATATCACCCAGCCCTAGTGCATCTGTACTGCAGTTAAAGCACAGCAGTTTTGTTGCCTTCTAACTTAAAACAGTCTGAGTGTTCTGTGATGAGATACGGGACCTGGTTGATGATCTGTGAAATTAACTCCCACAGCTATGCAGTGGAATAAATTCTCCATCATAGGCCACAGCATGGGTGAGTTCAGCTTTACAGCAAAGCGAGAGAGATTCAAATGCTTGTTTATTTGCATGTATATATTTATGTGTACACTTTCTTTTTTTTATTTTATTTCAGGTGGTAACATTGCTGGACTGGTAAGTACGATACATATACTGCCTCTGTATCAACTGTTTAGCTGTACTTTATGGTATTTAGTCCACATTGTGTTTCCCACAGTTCAGTGCACTGTATCCTGAGATGGTGGACGCTGTCGTACTGTTGGACTCTTATGGATTCTTACCTACAGACCCGGTACTTTAACAGTATTCCCCCCCATAGACTACAGTTACTTCAGGGCTGCAGTTTGCTGTTTAGATAAGGGTGAAGAAAAATATGCTTTGAAGTTGTAATGCTTTCCTTTGTGGTGATAAAAATAATTACATTTGTTTACACCAGCCTGCAGAACCATTTCACAAGTCCTCCCACAAGATTTTCCCCCAGTCCTTTGCTTTAGAAGTAATCATTTGCATTTCAAGCTTTGCTCAGTATAACTATGAAACAGGTGTTAAATTGCGTTTTTTGTGGAAGTTGCTCCTAAAAGTGACATTAAACTTTGTGAACTCTGCAGAAACCCTGGCATTACTCTACTAAACATGCAGAGCAGTAGGTACAAAGGAGAAGGGAGGACATGTTGCTCAGCTATAGTATAAAATGTATAAAATATATATTAGGGTGTTTGACATATTGAAAGGCATCACATTTAAGAAATGCTTTTCAACACCAATGTCTAAATGAGTGACAGTTTGTCCTACTAAATGTATTATATTATTGCACCACTCCACATTTCACAGAGAGCTGTGCTGTACAGTCCGCTCCTGCCATTAGTTTTGAATTGCTTCCTTCATCATTTGTGTCCGTTTTTTCTGGCAGAATGAAATGCCTAAAGTGATGAGGCAGGGGATGGACGAGATGCTTCAGTTTGAGAAGAAGACAGAAGAGAAAACAAGAGTTTACACTTATGCAAAGGCAGTTGAGAGGTGCTTTATCATTCCACTTCTTGGTCATTGATATCTAGTTACTTTGTCTCTAGAACCAGCTGCTGGCTAAAATGTTTCATTTCTTCCAGGCTGTTGGCTGCAAACCCGAGTCTGTCTGTGCAGTCTGTACGCATGCTTTTAGAGCGCGGTCTAGTTCAAGTTGAAGGAGGTACGTCTTTGTCTGCCTCTTCCGAATAATTACACTGTTTTTACTCTTACACTGAAAATATAATGTATTTTTCTCTCACAGGCGTGGTGTTCTCTCGAGACTTTCGAATTAATCTGGTAGGTTACAGCTGAACTGCACCAAATCATCATTTTGCCTTTTTATTTCTGCAAAATGGGTCGTCATATGCAGCCCATAAAATGCAGGTATACAGTATGTTATGTTCTTCATTTTCAGAAAAACATTGTGCGCATCAGTTTGGAGCAGAGTCTGGAGATGCAGTCAAGGATACAAGCGTCTGTTCTAGTTATTCTGTAAGATTTTCCCCCAACTCAAATGTTCTAAACTCTACTATTATAATGTACCTCACTGAATACACATGTTTTTCTTTGTCTTTTCAGAGCAGAAAGCGGCTTTGAAAAAATATTTGCTGAACCAGATCAGAAGAAATTTACATCAGCGCTTCTCCAGGGCTATCGGGACAGAAATGTGAGTGTACAGTCTATTTCTGTTACATAAGTACGCTTGCAGCTTCGTGTTTATTTTTAACCGCCTGTGTGTGGATAAGACTGACAGACGCACAAATGCAAAATTAGCAGCGTAGTACGAGCTCAATGTCTCAGAGGGGGCACAATTTTCTTTATAGCTGTGAACCTCGACGCTGACCTACATACTGGAACTTGGTCAAATGCTGCTGATGCTGTCTCTTTTCAAGTCGGCTGCTGATAGAAAAATTCAGTGGATGTCAGTGTTTGACGCGGTGCAGGAAAAGACAAGCATGGGATGGTAGAATGCTAAGGATTTTAAAAACGGCTATAATCAATATTTCTATAATAATAATGTAGCAAATAATAATGTGAAAACAATGGACACCTGAATCTGCAGCTCCCCTTGACTTCACCAGCTTTATAGTGAGTTTTAGCTGTTTGTTTCCTTGTTTAGCCACTTAACTGTTTTGGTTCACTCTCAGTGTCATTTTCAGGCAGACAAGTTTTCAGCAAATAAAAGGCTCTAAAACAGCAGACAGATACACAGTTAGTGACTAGCTGGTTGAACACCGTGGAGCATTTAGCAGCCAAAACGGCAGATATTTTCCTCAGGACTTTGGGGAGACCAAAAACAGAGCTAAACAAGAGTGAATATTGGACTTACATTCAACAGGTGAAGAGGAAAATGTTGCTCTGTAACTGCTGGATGTATAAATAAGCAACTGTTTGCAAACAATTTCATCATATCAACTTAAAGGGTAACTTTGGATTACTATTCTTATCAAGGGAGTAGCTTGGCTTTTACGAAAGCGATATCACCACTCTTTCTGGTTAAATAAAAAGGATCTTTAAAAAAAGATCTATCTCTGTTTGGATCCTTTTCACACTGTTTTCGCACCCTGTTAACACCCTGTCTGATCCTTTTGGTGGCAAAAGAAAGCACTTTTAGAGGACGTAATTTGACAGGGCGATATTATCTGCAATACGTTACAGCCCCGTTTCAATGCTGCTGAGTGCAGGGGGTTCAGTCAATACACGACCACTTTCAAAAAATGTTGTTCCAATTAGTCACATAGACACACAAACGTGTGTTTTGTTGTGTTTACAATTTGTTTCTTCTTCGTCTTTAAGTGGCCATTGTAGGTTAAATATAAGAAGTTAATCTCTTACACTCGTCTTAATCGTCTGTCTGACTCTTTCTTTCAGCACACGGTGGTGACTGTACCAGGAAATCATCACGTCCATCTGAACAATCCTGAAGTCGTCGCTCCACTTGTGTCTGACTTCCTGCAGACCAAAGTGTTGTCGCAATTAGCCAGACTAACAAATGAACAGACCTCTAAGTTATAGCAAACACACAAACGTGCCTTAAGTCCAGCCGGTCCTCACCAGAAAAACGACCGCATATGTTGTTTTTTCAAGCAGCTTATTACGACCAATATGACGTACCATAAAGAGCGAGAAAGTCCAAGTAACGAGGTGGATGGAGTAGATAAATAGGTCAAACCCAGAACTTTTGGGTATTTGGGTCACATGTGAAACTAAGTCAATGTTGAGTTATTTATAGTTTTAAGTTAAATAGCGTTACTGTCTCGCATGACACAAGTCAGGTAACATACTTACTTACCTTAACCTATCCAAGTAGTTTTGTTGCCTTAACCAAACTGCAAATGTTTCCCAGTGTAACAAAGTGTTTAATGTCATGTAACTTACATAACCTGGTTAAAGTCCAGTGCACCTCTGGCTGGAGTGGTACTTTCCAGCGGTTATATGTGTCGTTTAGGTAAACAGTCATATATGTCTTTGTTGGAGGCATTGACAAACAACCTATGTTGTCGTTGTACATGTTGCTGAAATTAAACATTTGGAGTGGAACTAAGTTGACTGAACATGACTAATGTAGGGGAATAAATAACCAAGAGTTTGCGGATGCTATTGTTCCAACTGGAATCATTTTTTTTTTTTATTTCAATCGAATTCAACTCATTACCTCCTGTTTGCCCTACTATTATTAATTATTTAACATATTTTAAAAGATATTAAAGTGGCATGTTTTTGTGGATCATAGAGTGACCTCGATAATAAACATTTCATGGAATTTACACATTTCCAACAATGTCTACAAAAAGTGATTATGAGCTCTGTAAAGATAGATGGCGTGGCTGAGATGTTCAGTTGGACTGGATTAGATTATACAGGTGTATCTAAAAAAATAAAAAATAAAAATAAGTGTCCACTGAGTGTATATGTATATATTTTGTTTTATATTTTTATACAAGTGCAGTCTAATTCCTGTAAGACACTTAGAGGTTGTCTGGGATTGTCTGGTGTTTTTCAGGCTGCTTAGCTCTCCTTGCCTTGGTGCATTTCTGCTGCCCTACAGGTGTATTCACAGGCAGTAGTTATTTCACCTTGTACCTGCTGTCTTTGATGAAAGTTTGAAATGCACTGTGGCACATCAGGTCTGTTAGATGTCTGCTGCCCATTGTTAATATTTTAGCAGTTGCACAAATTCTCTGAAGTGTGAGTTCTCATATTTAATCTCAAAAGTTGGTGATCTGTGGATGGTGAGCAGAGGAGGACTCTAGACTCAGCAGCTGCTGTGACACTGTTGTTTACTGCATGTTTTCAGTAATGCAGCATTGAAGCTGAACAAGAATGGCCTTTAGTTTGGCTGGCTGAGTGGCAGTGACTAATAAAAAAAGGGCTTGAAGTCATGAAACATTAATGGAAACAGTTCAAAACCCTAGTTAAGATTTAAATAGTTTTATTATGTGACTCTGATTCAAAGTTTAATGTGGTGTGTGACCTAAAGAGCTTTGGATGCACACAATATATAAATACAGGTGCTGGTCATATAATTAGAATATCATCAAAAAGTTTATTTATTTCAGTAATTCTATTCAAAAAGTGAAACTTGTATAATGTATACATTCATTCCACACAGACTGATAAATTTCAAGTGTTCATTCCTTTTAATTTTGATGATTATAACTGACAACTAATGAAAACCCCAAAATCAGTATCTCAGACAATTAGAATATTGTGAAAAGGTTCAATATTGAAGACACCTGGTGCCACACTCTAATCAGCTAATTAACTCAAAACACCTGCAAAGGCCTTTAAATGGTCTCTCAGTCTAGTTCTGTAGGCTACACAATCATGGGGAAGACTGCTGACTTGACAGCTGTCCAAAAGACGACCATTGACACCTTGCACAAGGAGGGCAAGACACAAAAGGTCATTGCTAAAGAGGCTGGCTGTTCACAGAGCTCTGTGTCCAAGCACATTAATAGAGAGGCGAAGGGAAGGAAAAGATGTGGTAGAAAAAAGTGTACAAGCAATGGGGATAACCGCACCCTGGAGAGGACTGTAAAACAAAACCCATTCAAAAACGTCGGGGTGCTTCACAAAGAGTGGACTGCAGCTGGAGTCAGTGCTACAAGAACCACCACGCACAGACGTATGCAAGACATGGGTTTCAGCTGTCGCATTCCTTGTGTCAAGCCACTGTTGAACCAGACGCAGCGTCAGAAGCGTCTCACCT
>NC_060153.1:15490144-15498796 GCF_021292245.1 Micropterus dolomieu | reverse complement strand
TCTCTGATGAAAGTAAATTTTGCATTTCCTTTGGAAATCAAGGTCCCAGAGTCTGGAGGAAGAGGAGAGGCACAGAATCCACGTTGCTTGAAGTCCAGTGTAAAGTTTCCACAGTCAGTGATGGTTTGGGGTGCCGTGTCATCTGCTGGTGTTGGTCCACTGTGTTTTCTGAGGTCCAAGGTCAACGCAGCCGTCTACCAGGAAGTTTTAGAGCACTTCATGCTTCCTGCTGCTGACCAACTTTATGGAGATGCAGATTTCATTTTCCAACAGGACTTGGCACCTGCACCCAGTGCCAAAGCTACCAGTACCTGGTTTAAGGACCATGGTATCCCTGTTCTTAATTGGCCAGCAAACTCGCCTGACCTTAACCCTACAGAAAATCTATGGGATATTGTGAAGAGGAAGATGCGATACGCCAGACCAAACAATGCAGAAGAGCTGAAGGCCACTATGAGAGAAACCTGGGCTCTCATAACACCTGAGCAGGGTTAGGGTTATCAGAGCAGGCAAAAGGAGCCCCAACTAAGGTATTGAGTGCTGTACATGCTCATACTTTCATGTTCATACTCTTCAGCTGGCTAACATTTCTAAAAATCCTTTTTGTATTGGTCCCTCTAATTTTTGGAGATACTGAATTTGGGATTTTCATTAGTTGTCAGTTTTAATCATCACAATTAAATGAAATAAACATTTGAAATATATCAGTCTATGTGTAATGAATGAATATAATATCCAAGTTTCACTTTTTGATTGGAATTGCTGAAATAAATCAACTTTTTGATGATATTCTAATTATATGACCAGCACCTGTATAGCTATTTACCCTTTACATTGCTTGGTTAATTGATTCTGTTAGGGGGCTGTAGTGGGGAAAAGTATATAAACAGAGTTATCCTGATCAGCACTACAGCATTTTCTTTATATCAACATGTAATATTATGAGTATTAGGCCAAGTGATTCAGTTTAAACAGTAATAAGATTAGCTGGAGACCTTTCTTAATGTTAGAAATTATGAACTGTCTAAAAATTAAAATTAAAAACTAATTTTAAAAAAATGATTCAACAGAGGGAGATTAAGTCTTGTAGGATACTTTTGTTAATGTTGTCATTAACTTATCTTTGTCTGGTATGGCCATGTACACTGTATTAAAAAAATACTGAATAGTATAACTTTAGAAAAGTGCTATGGATTAAAGCATTACATAAATGCAGTTATTTAGGCATTTTATACATTACTATTAAAGGTAATTATTACTCAAACGGAAAGTCAATTTAAAGAAGCCAGATATAAAATTGCCCTGGTGGTTACCTGGGGCAACGATTGTGAGTACTGACCTAACTCTACCTTCCAGCTTCACCAATATATTTTTCTCAGATGGTCAAGAGCTACTTTAAGCTATAGTCTATGGTTGCTTTTCCTGTTTATTTTCCAAATAAATAATATTTGCCCATAAAATCTTGTGTCTGTTGCACAATCTTCCCTTTTCTCTAAAATGTCAAAATGCTAACAACAATCATTTGCATTTTCTGATTTCCATTCAAATAAACCTTTATGAGCATGCAGATGTTTGACAGCTGTTGGCACATACATCAAATATGTCAAATTAATAGTTGTAGTACAGCAGATATGTAAATATTGCAGAATGATTGTAGATGTATGAAATATATTTCTACAGCTGTTTTGTAGCAATGTCACTTTTATCTTTTGTAGATAGGCTTAAAGTTAGGTGCTCTATATATATCATCCAAAAAACGTGTGATTTTTATTTTATTTTATTACACATTATACCATCTGTTCTGATTCATAGCTGATTCCTGGGTGAGCCTTAGTTTCCACCTCTCTTATGGTATACAATTGTTTACTTTCAGACAGATATTGTTTTGTCACTGAATGACAAATTCATGCCTGTAGACTTTTACTGTTTCTGTACTACAACTCATCGCTAACATTACATTGTTGTTGTTACTGTCTGTGCTACTGTAGATGAGTGGTGCAACAGCAGCCTTGGATAATAGCAGGCACACAAGGTTTTCTACAAAAGAACTGCATTTTTAAATTACTTTTTTCATGCATTCTAAAAAAATAAGAATTAAACAATAAACAGCCAAATCTATCCATTTAAAAATGTGTCAAATTGGCAGTTATGCAGCTCTCAAGCTGAAAATGGGCCCATATTATGTCCCTCACTATAGATCTTAATTGAGTCGGAGTCAGCTGTTCATCAGAGTGATGGCTTGTGTGAAGAAACCTTTCCTGAGTCTGTTGGTTTTGGCGTACAGTGCTCTGTAGCGCCTACCAGAGGGGAGAAGTTGGAACAGGTTGTGTCTGGGATATTTGAGATAGGATATTAATGTGGAAATGCCACAAAGTTTAAAAAACAAAACATCACAAAGCTATTTAATGTCAGAGATACACTCCCCTAACTTCAGAGTGACAATGATAAAGGATTCTTTGTGCAGGAGGTGCAGAAAGGAAATGGTAATTTTCCCGTGTGTGTGGGAAAGTAGTCAACCGTGGATGGTCCAAACAGTCTGTGTGCATCCTTTTAGAGTGCTAAAGTTAGAGTGTTAAAGTTATGTTTCTTTGTCTGTGTTGACATGCTAGCACTGCTGCAAACTTTACGAAATTTTTGACACTTTGCAACAGCACCCACAATGTCTAAAAAAGGTAACAACGTCAGACTTGGTGGAAATCCACAGCTGTTAAAATCATTGATATGCACTTGTTTACTAGTCAGTATGCGTATTTTGGCTCCAGCATCCAGAGCTTTTGAGCTTGTAGCCATCTGTTGGGGAAAGTGCCAGCTAGGCTTATAGCCTACACCTGAATAAAATATTTAGCTGTTGTTCATTTCTGTTTTCTGTCATCTGTCAAATCTTTGTGTGTATGAGCTTCAGACTTAGTTCTCTTTATGCAGCTGTTGTTTAAGTGTAGCCAGTTTGCAGGCTGTTGAGTTTTGCAGATGATTTTTGTTTTGAGACTTAAACTGAAATGTCAACCAATGGGTCGACAACAGTGGTACATTGAACACCCTCATCCCCCTTCTACCCAAAGGTAATCCATTACTGGCTAGTTGGTAATGAGAAATTCAGTTAACAAAACATTTCATTTTGGGGGTTTGGGGTATTTTCTTACTCCACAACTTTGTACTTTACTTGGCATACATGTAATGCAAACTCTGCAAAAATCTTCATCTTAACAAGCAGTTTGTGTCTATAATTGTGTCAGAGAGTTTTATTTTTAACAAACGTCTGCCATTGTATTGCAGTAAGATAGTTTCAACGTGTTTTAAAACAAGTAACCTTATTCTGTCTTCTTTTAAGAATCATTTCTAAAAAATCACAATAAAGGTTTTTAAAACAAGTTGATTTCTGCCAGAAGCAGGTTGAAATAATCTAACTATATGAGCAGATTGTTTCACTTATTTTAAGAAAGAAACACAATATGATCCTCATATAAAATACTTAAAATCAGCTCCAACATAACCAGCTGACTAGTTATAATAGTAAATAAAATGCTTACATGTTAATGCAATTAAGTCAAAAATAAATATTGTAAATTAAAAAACACACACACTCAAGGTGTCTACGTACACTACGTACTGATGATTTGTACGTTTGATTCTTTAATTTATTTTGCTAATAATAGTTATGTATTTTTACTTGTAGTAGTCTTTTTACACTGAGGCATTGATAGTTATAGGATCTGAGCACTTCTTCTGAGCAAGGCGGATACAGACAATTCACTAAACTATGGACAAGCTGTCCAATTAGTCAGAAATAAATGATCCCATTGAAAGATCAATATTAAGTTCTCATATGATGTACACCACAGTACTTAATCTAGTAAACACACTAGTCCACAAGAGTAAAAGTATATAAGATAAAATAGTTATCCCAGCAGTCTACTTAGGAAACATCCTTGGACATTAGGAAAATATTAAAGAAAACATGGATCTGTACGGTCAGTGTTGTAGTACTCAAGTCTTAAGACCACTTTTTTGATGGTCTTGGTCTCGTCTTGCATTTGTACTCAGTCTTGTCTCTGTCTCGGACATTGAGGACTTGGGATTTTATTTCAAAACCAGTCAAGACCATAACTTTGGGAATATCAATAAATTGCTTGTGCATTGTCTGATTTATTTATTAACATCCTAACTTTGATTCACCCCTCCCCGCGACGGTAAGCATGGAAAAGGAATGTTGAATAAAGATGCTTACGTTCATTTCAGCTCTTAGTGTTTGTATTTGGGTGTTTTAATGGGAATGTTGATGTGGATCTTTCAGATCGATTTGTTTCATTCCACATTTTATTGTGTGTCATGCAATGTGGGGAACTGGTCTTGGTCTTGACTTGGTCTCGCCCTCCCTCGGTCTTGGTCTTGACTTGGTCTCAGCTCCTAAAAGTCTTGGTCTTGTCTCGGTCTCGATAAACTCTGGTCTTGGTCTTGACTTGGTCTCGGTTTGGGTGGTCTTGACTACAACACTACGTACGGTCAAACGGTGTGTGAGTTCACAAAGTTGCAGAATATTTCTTTCGCCAAACTCAGACATCAGTGTAGGTTTTAACACAAGGTCAGACCTCTCCAGGACTTCCTATTTATGCCCATGATCCAAGCAAAGTAGATACTGAAGCTGCCAGGTTGATGATCTGTGAAATGAACTCCCACAGCTCTGCAGCTGAAGAAATTCTCCATCATAGGCCACAGTATGGGTGAGTGCACCATTGGAGCTTAATATATCTTAATCTGTGTTGTACATTTTGCTGCGTAAAGTAATCACAAAAGTGCAAATCACATGGAGTTTTTATTTAAAGGTGCTGACACTGCTGGATTGGTAAGTGTCAGGCTCTTATCTATTTCCTCTTTTGCACACCGTATACAAAGACCATATTTTCATATGTGTGGTATGATAATATGATCCAAATTGTATTTCCCACAGTTCAGTGCACTGTATTCTGAGATGGTGGATGCTCTTGTGCTTCTGGACACATACGGATTCCTGTCTACATACTCAGTACAAAGTGTTGGAACACAAATTACAGTCACTGTAGAGCTGTAACAGTTTGTGTTTTCAGAAAAGTCTGACCAGACACCAAAAGAGAAAGTCTAAAAAAAAGGGTCACAACATTTTCTGTCAGGCTTATGTCCCACAATGTGGCTCTAAATATTGTTTCAAGGAAGGAAATTCTAAATCCTTTATTTTTATGTTTAGCTGGATTTAAGTACACTGAATATAAAATCTTAGAATCAGGCCATTTAATGCCCACCTTTTTGTGTTTTTTTATTGCAGAATGTAATCTCCCTCCAGGTATCTAAACCTCCCAACTGACAAAAATATGCGTCAGTGTATACAATGACTGCTGCAGCCCTGGTTAAATGTTAGTACATATAAAGTCTTCTTATTGTAGATTTAGATATTGTGTTCATTATGATATTTTAGCAGGGGCTGTCAAGGAAGTCCTTTTATCTCCATTCAATAATATTCATTCTAGTGGTGAAAATGATTCCTGTAGTATTATTGCATTCTGTGATTTTAGTCATATTCTGTATCTCATATCATAAACAAGATCCCTGCTGTGCTTTCCACTCCTGTCAGTAGTTTTTGACCTTCCCTTTTCCTGCAGGCAGACATACCCAAAGTGATGAGGCAGGGGATGGATGTGATGCTGCAGTATTATAAGAAGACAGAAGAGAAGAAGGCAGTTGAGAGGTATTTATTAAGTCATCCCAGGTCTTGGAAATTTACAAAGCAGGGGTTCTTAACCTTTCTGGCAGTCCGACCCCTTTTTGAGGCTGAAAATATTTTGTGCCCCCCCCAACAAGACACACGCCTCCATCCTACTCACTTAATGGGATCAACCTTAGCTAGCTAACTTAGCATTGCCTTTTGAAATTCTTATTCTTCTTTGGCGTTTTTTAGCAGTTGGCATTACCGCCACCTACTGGTGGTCTGTCTAGTTATTTTTTCTATTTTTGTGTCTATAGTAGCATTCTCGCAACCCCCCTGGGACCTGGTCCCATGGGGGTCCAGACCCCCAGCTTAAGAACCACTGATATAAAGGACTATTACATTTCTAGTAACACTGTCTCCATAGTCAGCCGTTGGCTAAAATGCTTCATTTCATTCAGGATGTTGGCTGCAAACCCGACTCTGTCCAAACAGTCTGTGTGCATCCTTTTAGAGCGCGGCCTAGTTCAAGTTGAAGGAGGTACGTCTTTATCTCTTCTTCTTCTCTCAGGGAGGAATAATCTCACCTTGCTTCCTCTCATCTGCTGGCAGCTGAATGTGTTTCCCTTCAGCAGGTTTTGTGTTCTCCTGAGACCTGTGACTTAATTATGTAAGTCACTTTTAACCTCCCAAACCTTAACCCACATTCTCCCCCGCTTCTCTGTTAACTTATATATTTTTTTACACAAGAGGTGTGTTTCATTTTTCGTTTCCAGAAAATCATAGCACGGATCATTTTGGAGCAGAGTCTGGGGATGCAGTTGAAGATTCAAGCCGCTGTTCTTGTTCACCACTGAAGGGGATTTTTCAGTACAACAAATTTGCAGTACAACAGTGTGACAAAAGACAGGGACATTTCAGCTGACATAAATGTCATGAGCAGCAAAACAAGTAACAAACAAAGTGAAAATCTTATCCCCATCTCCCAGATATTCTTGCATGCAAGTCACAAATCTCTGTCTATGTCATAGTTATCTAACAATAACATACCCTTTATCCTTTTGCGTTACTCCTACAGTATATGGTCTTTTGTCACATCGAACTAATTATGTTCAAATCTCCTTCCAGAACAGAAAAAGGGCTTTGATAAAATATTTTTTGAACCAGCTAAAAAGGAATTTACCTCAACGCTTCTCCAAGACTGACGGGATGGAAACGTGAGTTTGCAACTGGGACAGAATGAAAATACAATCAAAATGTTTGAAGTGGTTTGTTGTGATTCTTTAATCATCTTTGTGGTTACTGATTCTGCATATCACCAGTTAATATCCCTCCCTGTTTCTGTTTGTTTTAGCACACAGTGGTGACAGTACCAGGCCATCATCATGTTCACCTGGATAAGCCTGAAGTCGTCGCTCTGTATGTGTTCAACTTCCTGCGAACCAAAGTGCTCTCACAGTCAGCCAGCCAAGAGCACAAGTTAAAAGCTACACACTCACATTGATGTCATATGTCATACCGTTGTTTACAAGAGCAAACTGTGTGTTTACTTTAACAAAAGTATTAAAGGTCCCATGAAGTGTCACCATTGCTTCCTTAATGTGACATCATTCCTTTTGAAAAAAAGTTGGTGGTGCTGGACATTAGATGGTGAGGGATCAGACTTTAAGGTGGGATAAGCAATTCAAATCCAGCACGTCTTTTTGTCAAATTCAGCGAATATCTCCCCATGGTATGTAACGTTGATGTTGCCTGGTTTGCATTAATAATGGTATATATTTAGACTTCAACTTCAATGCATTATTCACACTTTCAGCATCATGGACACCTCAGAAATACAGAAATAATCCAAACAGTTCCTTTAATTAAAAACAGAAACCATTTTTGTTGTTACATTTTTGCAAAAATTCACAGCAGGACTTCCTTAACCTTTCATTTGCTGCTGGTAAAGTAAAAATTGTGCCAACCAACCCAGGTTTCCCCAGAAGGTTTGTCTATATAATGACGTCTTACTAAATGGTTCAAAATGTTTTTTTGTATTAATTTGAATGGCCAGTTTAACTTATATCTAATAGTTATTAACAACAATTTGAGAATGTTGTACACAACAGCAGACAGAAAACCTTAACACCAACCCAAAGCTGGGTCAAAGCTGCCACAGCAACAACAGGGAACTAATGCATGCAATAAAATACCGGGAAATACTGCTTTTTCTGGGATCTTCAACCAATTGGACGTGAGAACAGTGGGACTCCTTACATGCTCTTACATCAATTAAGTAATATTTCATTCACTCGTCAGAAACATGCTCGCTTAAAAAAAAGCAGCAACATATAAAGAATATATGATGCCTGTTTCATTTCCAGAAGAGAGTCAATTCAGTTGAGGACAGTAAAATATACTAAGGTCTTAGTTCAGGAATAGTGTGGTGCGCGCACCCCTAGGGGTGCGTGAGCTGCCTCTAGGGGGTGCGTGACAGGAAAAATGTAATGGTGGTGTAATCGTGTAATAACTACAACAATTGTTTTTTGTGGAACTTTTCATGTAATAAAACCTTGAATTGAAAACTTTCTTTTGTAAATTTAATTTAAAATTAATAACATTATTAATAGTTAGCTCACTGGGAATGGCTACTCACATACCTCTTTCCCTCTCCCCTCCCTCTCTCTGTCAGATTGAGCCACCCGCCCTGTACTTACAAATCCTCATTTGGATCCTCTTTTAGTCCATGATATCTGTTTATGACGCTGTAACAGGGTGCGATTTGTGAGAAAACAGAGGAGGGATGTTTTGAAATGTTTCTTTTGTCGTGAAAATAACCCCCCGCCTCCCTCCGCATGGTTCGGCAGGCAGGTGAACTGTGGATTGATTGCAAACAAGGTTAACCATCACAGTCTGAGAAAAAGTTTTACTGCCATTGTAACTTTTTAAAGTAGTAAATATAATATATAATATTACATCTCTATCAGTGAAAAGAG
>NC_060153.1:15488066-15490044 GCF_021292245.1 Micropterus dolomieu | reverse complement strand
ATGTGACATCATTCCTTTTGAAAAAAAGTTGGTGGTGCTGGACATTAGATGGTGAGGGATCAGACTTTAAGGTGGGATAAGCAATTCAAATCCAGCACATGTCTTTTTGTCAAATTCAGCGAATATCTCCCCATGGTATGTAACGTTGATGTTGCTTGGTTTGCATTAATAATGGTATATATTTAGACTTCAACTTCAATGCATTATTCACACTTTCAGCATCATGGACACCTCAGAAATACAGAAATAATCCAAACAGTTCCTTTAATTAAAAACAGAAACCATTTTTGTTGTTACATTTTTGCAAAAATTCACAGCAGGACTTCCTTAACCTTTCATTTGCTGCTGGTAAAGTAAAAATTGTGCCAATATATAATGACGTCTTACTAAATGGTTCAAAATGTTTTTTTGTATTAATTTGAATGGCCAGTTTAACTTATATCTAATAGTTATTAACAACAATTTGAGAATGTTGTACACAACAGCAGACAGAAAACCTTAACACCAACCCAAAGCTGGGTCAAAGCTGCCACAGCAACAACAGGGAACTAATGCATGAGAACTGAAAGAGGTGAAGAGGGAGAGATGTGACCCACGACCAGTTCATCATAGTTTATAATAATGAATGACACAGACATTTCATAGAGAAGACAAGCGTATAACACGGATCTGTCTCTGTTAACAGAGACTCCAGTCTGTAGTGTAGTTCACACACTTTACTGATAAACCACAGAACTGTAGTCACGTGAACCAGGTGGCCCACCTCCGCAATAAAATACCGGGAAATACTGCTTTTTCTGGGATCTTCAACCAATTGGACGTGAGAACAGTGGGACTCCTTACATGCTCTTACATCAATTAAGTAATATTTAATTCACTCGTCAGAAACATGCTCGCTTAAAAAAAAGCAGCAACATATAAAGAATATATGATGCCTGTTTCATTTCCAGAAGAGAGTCAATTCAGTTGAGGACAGTAAAATATACTAAGGTCTTAGTTCAGGAATAGTGTGGTGCGCGCACCCCTAGGGGTGCGTGAGCTGCCTCTAGGGGGTGCGTGACAGGAAAAATGTAATGGTGGTGTAATCGTGTAATAACTACAACAATTGTTTTTTGTGGAACTTTTCATGTAATAAAACCTTGAATTGAAAACTTTCTTTTGTAAATTTAATTTAAAATTAATAACATTATTAATAGTTAGCTCACTGGGAATGGCTACTCACATACCTCTTTCCCTCTCCCCTCCCTCTCTCTGTCAGATTGAGCCACCCGCCCTGTACTTACAAATCCTCATTTGGATCCTCTTTTAGTCCATGATATCTGTTTATGACGCTGTAACAGGGTGCGATTTGTGAGAAAACAGAGGAGGGATGTTTTGAAATGTTTCTTTTGTCGTGAAAATAACCCCCCGCCTCCCTCCGCATGGTTCGGCAGGCAGGTGAACTGTGGATTGATTGCAAACAAGGTTAACCATCACAGTCTGAGAAAAAGTTTTACTGCCATTGTAACTTTTTAAAGTAGTAAATATAATATATAATATTACATCTCTATCAGTGAAAAGAGAGAGACAGAGAAGACGGATGCATGCTGTGTTTAAGTGCAGTGAGTGCGTCAGAGGAGAGCAACTGATTTAAAAGCCGTCACTTTCAAGAGTGTCACTGAGTGAAACCCCGTAGCTGTGACTTTGAGCATATTCACACTGGTGGAACAGGGACAATGTGCTGCTTGTCATCATAGAAACAGATCTTTAGATTTTGCTGTTTATTGCACCTTCAGTAATATCGGCTGCTGTCTCTTCAACACACAGCTCCGCTGCTCTCTGGAGAGAAGTGTTGTTATATAGGCTATACGCCACGTGTAACCAATCAGATAGTGCTGTAGGCGGGACATTGAGCAAATAAATAACTTAAAGAAATAATAACATTATATATATATATATATATATATATATATATATATATATATATATATATAAAAAT
>NC_060153.1:15463387-15487966 GCF_021292245.1 Micropterus dolomieu | reverse complement strand
ATTCACTCGTCAGAAACATGCTCGCTTAAAAAAAAGCAGCAACATATAAAGAATATATGATGCCTGTTTCATTTCCAGAAGAGAGTCAATTCAGTTGAGGACAGTAAAATATACTAAGGTCTTAGTTCAGGAATAGTGTGGTGCGCGCACCCCTAGGGGTGCGTGAGCTGCCTCTAGGGGGTGCGTGACAGGAAAAATGTAATGGTGGTGTAATCGTGTAATAACTACAACAATTGTTTTTTGTGGAACTTTTCATGTAATAAAACCTTGAATTGAAAACTTTCTTTTGTAAATTTAATTTAAAATTAATAACATTATTAATAGTTAGCTCACTGGGAATGGCTACTCACATACCTCTTTCCCTCTCCCCTCCCTCTCTCTGTCAGATTGAGCCACCCGCCCTGTACTTACAAATCCTCATTTGGATCCTCTTTTAGTCCATGATATCTGTTTATGACGCTGTAACAGGGTGCGATTTGTGAGAAAACAGAGGAGGGATGTTTTGAAATGTTTCTTTTGTCGTGAAAATAACCCCCCGCCTCCCTCCGCATGGTTCGGCAGGCAGGTGAACTGTGGATTGATTGCAAACAAGGTTAACCATCACAGTCTGAGAAAAAGTTTTACTGCCATTGTAACTTTTTAAAGTAGTAAATATAATATATAATATTACATCTCTATCAGTGAAAAGAGGGAGACAGAGAAGACGGATGCATGCTGTGTTTAAGTGCAGTGAGTGCGTCAGAGGAGAGCAACTGATTTAAAAGCCGTCACTTTCAAGAGTGTCACTGAGTGAAACCCCGTAGCTGTGACTTTGAGCATATTCACACTGGTGGAACAGGGACAATGTGCTGCTTGTCATCATAGAAACAGATCTTTAGATTTTGCTGTTTATTGCACCTTCAGTAATATCGGCTGCTGTCTCTTCAACACACAGCTCCGCTGCTCTCTGGAGAGAAGTGTTGTTATATAGGCTATATGCCACGTGTAACCAATCAGATAGTGCTGTAGGCGGGACATTGAGCAAATAAATAACTTAAAGAAATAATAACATTATATATATATACAAACCTAGAGAGAGAGAGTGGGTTTGGGGTGCAGAAACCTGGTCAAGATGTAGAAGGTGGTGAGTTGCCTAAAAAGTTTAACTTGGCTAAAGTTAGAGGAGATTATTAATATCACCCTTAGCTTAGCATATCACAAAGATTGTAAACTAGGAAACTTGCCAGGCTCTGTCCCAAAGTAACTAAATCCACCTACCAGTACCTCTAAAGCTCACAAATTAACATGTTATATCTAAATCTATGCAAAAACCCAAATGTAAATATAACAGGCGTGGTTCTACGCTGGTACTATTTCTTGGCCATGCACAGTTTTGGACAGTGCCATGCTTTTTTAAAAGTCTTTATGCTAAGATAAGCTAACTGCTGGCTGTGGCTTCATTTTTACTGTACAGACATGAGTGGTATCGATCTTCCCATCTAACTCTCGGCAACAAAGCAAATAAGCATATTTTCCACAATGTCGACTTTGAACTCTTATCTTTAGATTAACTTTATATTAATCTGACACACTTCCAAACAGTGTTAAAAACAGTTCTGTTGCACAGAAGTGGATTTAAGTGACAGGAACCACTACAGCCCAATCTGTTAAACCCTTCAGTAGAAACACTCCCAAGCCAGACTCTATTTCCAAGTTCTTTGTGTGAGGCCCTCTTCATTGGCTAAAGGTGTTATCACATCACCGGCTATAAATTACAGCTTTGGACATCCAGTTGTGATCGTTTTCTTATTGATCTTTTTGAGACCTTTGAAACAGCTGATCCCTCCTTACGTCTGTCCAGATTATCTCATATGTGGTAAGATTCTGCTGTTTGTTGATGGTTTCCCAATAGTTTGCAAAAGTAGCGGATGTTATGTAGTATCCATCCATTTTCTTCCACTTATCCAGTGTTTACAGATTAGAAGTAGGTACGTTAACAGATGTTTATACACAAAGCTTCAGTGTTGTGATGAAAGGAAGAGACTGTTGGGTTCATACAAAACACCTCTGATTGGTTGAGCTTGTTGGGGCAGCGCAGTTTACTCAGGAGACGATCTCGTTACAAGAAGAGGAATGAATGGCAGGGTTGTTCTCACCAGGAACCGAATTTCCCAGGTTTATTGTCCTTGTAGGAACTGCCTGACAGGCGTTACTGAGGGAACAAAAGCATATAAAAGTAGAGCATTGCCATCTGGCTTGTTGAAAAGAAAGACCCATCTGCAGTTGATGATGACTGACCGTGGTTGCATAAAAATCCTTGTGTTGCTTCTAGGTTCCAAAGGTCAGAGGTCTCCTTCATGTTTAATTTGTTTGTGGACATTTCAGGATTTGTTTCAAGGTTTGTTTAGATTAGATTGCAGCCACTTTGATATTGCTGGATATTCAGCTTTGTAGGCGAGACATAAACTCAGGAGCATCAGATAATATGGCATCTACACTGAAACAAGCAGGTAGTATTTCTCAATAATAAGGCAGTCAAAATGGAGTTTAAATGTTTTTCCAGGAGTGATGGATTTAGTCAAATCCTCTAGCTGTCAATTTAAATATTAGTAAATATCTGTCAGATCCTAATTTTTAAGATGCTTTCTGAGGTTGTGTTGTTCTCTGTTGTGTGTCCAGTTTCAGAGC
Organism: Micropterus dolomieu; assembly: GCF_021292245.1. NCBI lineage: Eukaryota > Metazoa > Chordata > Actinopteri > Centrarchiformes > Centrarchidae > Micropterus > Micropterus dolomieu. Next base: position 15,485,299 of record NC_060153.1, on the reverse strand, counting down.
TCTCTATACCAGTGCCGTGGGGAGAGATCAGGGGTAAAGTCTGGGGTCCTGATTACGGTCGGCCTGTGCTGTGCCTGCACGGCTGGGCTGACAACTGTGGTACATTCAACACCCTCATTCCCCTTCTACCCAAAGGTAAACTACCACAGAGTGGAGGAAACAGTATTTTGATGTTTATTTTTATTTGCACATTAATCAACATTGCAAATAGACTTCAGTGTAAATGAACAGGAGTTAGCTAAATAGCACATTTTCATCCGTAATCCCTGAGCAGTTTGTAACTAATTAGAGCATATTAGTTGAGTGCGTTAGCATGCTAAAATTTGCTTATTAGCACTAAACACAACATACAGCTGAGGCTGATGGAAATGTTGTTAGTATTGCACAGAGAAGGATCACCAAAGTCTGTAGGATTCAATAGTTGCTGAGATATTTCAGTCTGAAACTAAGTGGTGGACTCACCAACCGACAATGCTGCTTACATAGCTGAATAAAAGAATAAAAGAAACAACATGACAGGTGAGACAAAAGACTGACCCCTGTTGCGGCTGACACAACTCCAGGTTGATCCTGGTCGTTTCATCCCTCTGTCCTTCCTTTCAGAGTGCAGATATGTGGCCATTGCAGGTCACGGTTTGTCCTCCCACCGTCCTGCCGGAGTTTTCTATTCATTTCCTGCATACGTGGCGGATGTACGCAGATTCGTTGACGGTGTGTGAATTTAAGTTTTAGTTTCACTCAGATCTCATTGTAGCGCGCAGACGGATCTCTTCAGGGCTCTGGTGCATGTCTTTGACAGTTAAGTACAGGAAGAAGTGAAAACTAGATTTAAGCTCATGTGGTGTTTTCTGTGAAATAACTCCCACAGATCTCCAGTGGACAAAATTCTCCATCATAGGCCACAGTATGGGTGAGTCCCACACTTACACTGTGCTGTTTCACACCTTCTAATATAAAACCTCTGTAAAGGTGTAAATGTAAATATTTATTTTCCTTTATTGGAACAAGCTTTGGTTATTTGAGATATCTTATTGGAAGCTTTGACTGTATGTTCACTCCCTTACAGGAGGTAACATCGCTGCAACGGTAACTAAGATTGATTACATGCAATCTCTCACTGTTTTCAGACAATATACAGAGAATATTTTGCTGTATTTTATTGCATTGTATCATATATAGTCTATATTGTTTTTCCCACAGTTCAGCGCACTGTATCCTGATATGGTGGACGCCGTCGTCCTGCTGGACACTTCTGGATTTTTCCTTATAGATGTGGTACTTCAGTAGTTTATATTATCACTGCACTGATGAGCTTTTAAGGAAAGATGATCCAATAGTAACCACGTCCATGGAAATTAATCAAAAAGTATTGCTGCAGTATTATGATATTATTCATGTTCCACTCCTGTCAGTAGTTTTGACTTTGTCTTTTCCTGCAGACAGAAATGTCCAAACTGATGAGGCAGGGGATGGATGAGATGCTTCAGTTTGAAAAAAAGACAGAAGAGAAGAAAAGAGTTTACACATATGAGAAGGCAATTGAGAGGTACTATGCCAATGTTTAAGGTGGAACTCCACACATTATACACATCAAAGTTTGACTGTTTACAGGTGTTGGGAAGTTAAACTGTATATGTAAAAAACAAAAGGTTGTATAAAGCTGGAATAACACACCAGATCTCTGAAGGAATAGTCAATGGTCAAGTTGCATTGTGGGTAATGCAAGTGTCAGGTTTTGACGACAAAGAAGAATATGTTGGGGGAAAAAAGATGATGCCTCTGATCTTGCAGAAATAGAAAACAAGAAAATAAAATACGGCTATTTGATTTTTAGTGGTTGTGTCAGTCAATGCTTCATTTCATTCAGGATGTTAGCTGCAAACCCGACTCTGTCCAAACAGTCTGTGTGCATCCTTTTAGAGCGCGGCCTAGTTCAAGTTGAAGGATGTACGTCTTTATCTCTTCTTCTCATCTCAGAGAGGAATAATCTCACCTTGCTTCCTCTCATCTGCTGGCAGCTGAATGTGTTTCCCTTCAGCAGGTTTTGTGTTCTCCAGAGACCTGCGTGTTCATTTTGTAAGTCACTTTTAACCTAACAAACCTTCCCCCATATTCTCTCCTGCATCTCTGTTAACTTTTTACACCAGAGGTGTAATTTTGTTTCCAGAAAAACATGGCGCACATCAGTTTGGAGCAGAGTCTGGAGATGCAGTCGAGGATTCAAGCAGCTGTTCTTGTAGTTCTGTAAGATGTTAAACCCTTCACTGAAACTTGTGTTTACATTATAAAGTTATAAATCACCAATAGTTTAATGTGCTTTAATACAATCAAAGTGCATCGTACGAAACTTGTAAAATCTCTGTTTTTCTAGAGCAAACAAAGGCTTCTCTTTGCCAGGATCAAACAGACAGAAACGCACCTTTGCACTTCTCCAAAGCTATTGTGACAGAAACGTGAGTTTTTTTTAATGATTTATCCATTGTAGGGTAACCGGAGGCTGGGGGTTAAGCATTCAGACAGTGAAAGTATCTATGTGACGTTACTAAACTGCTTTCATGGTGTTTCTCATGTGTGACAAACCTGAATCACTCCGTACCAACTAGCTAAAACAAGCAATGATACTGTTTTTTTGGCCAGATGTGTGTGTATGTGTTGTTAAACAGCTGCACAGATCTAAAAGTAGCATAACACACTCAGTGTCAGAATAAGCAGATTGTAGAACTAAAGAGTTCACACACCAAATCAGATTCTGCATTTTTCAAAATTTGCAATGTCAGCATTTAGCAGGGGGGGGATTTTAATGTATGACAGATCTTTTTCACAGCAGACATTTTGGCTTGTCAAAGCAGGAAAAGCACAAGTGTCAATAATAACACTGTATATGACTGCACGCCATGTAGGTGAGCTATTTCCAGGACCCTGGTATCGTGCATGCTGGCTCACTGGCAGGGCTTGTGCTGCGTTCCAGTCAAAGTTTTAGGTCAGGATTTCCCAGGTGAAATTTCCAACTTTTGACCTCCAGGGTTTATGCGACGCATAAAGAAAAAACATGGCTGACCAACTAACTGATGTTTCTTTGTCAAGTGACACACATTTGAACTCTCAGCAATAATGTTTCCTTGAATCACTTTTGTGCAGAAAAGACTTTCAGAGATTGTTTACTGTAACCAGCCACCTAATAACATTGGAGGCATCAGCGGACTACCGGACCGTGTTTTTATTGTGTCTGGGAATTTCAGCCACTCCAACCTCAAGACAGCGAAAACAAGGAAGGGCAAAACATTTGACCATGTATACACAAACATACTGGGAGCCTAGAAAATGCATTAATCACCCCACCTTGAACAATCTCATCATCTAGCCCTCTTCTTGACTCCTTCGAACAAACCCCATATCAGTGGACCCAAGCATCCCATGAAGACTGTGCAAATCTGGACTGATGCACAACCACACTGGCATTACAGGACTGCTTCTCGGACACATGGTGGAAGCTTTTTTACCATTCAGACATTGAGCACTACACTTTAGCAGTGTTGGCATATATTAACTTCTGTATTGACACCGTCATTGTCAAAAAGAACATTAAGGTGTCCCCAAACCAGAAGCCCTGGTTCTACTGTAGCGTGTCAGTGCTACTTAAAGACAGAGATGCTGCACTCCAATCAGGTGACAGAGGACTACAGGAAATCGAGGGCAGACCTGAGAAGACGTATCAAAGATGCTAAACAAAAACACAAACAGCGCATTGAGGATGACTTTTAAGGAGAACAATCATTGTACTATGAGGCAAGGCATCAGTAAAATCACTGACTACAAACCAAATCACTATCTTCCCTCCCGGATCAACCCAACTCATTTTTTGCCCACTTTGAGGATAGTCCCAGTAAAGAACTACCCATGATCTTCATCTCACACGGAGAGGAGCAGCAACTCACACTCCACCAATATCAGGTCTGGCAGGTCCTGCAGAACAACAACATCAGAAAAGCAGCTGGTCCAGACAATGTCCCAGACCGCTTACTGCAGGCAAGTGCCAGCCAGCTAGCCGCGGTCTTTACAGATATTTATCAGTCCCTACGACAAGCCACGGTTCCTGCCTGTCTAAAAATTGCTCCCATTGTCCCTGTCCCTAAGAGTTCAGCAGTCACCAGTATAACTGATAACCAGCCCATTGCACTTACCCCAGTAATCATGAAATGAAAGGCTTGTATTATCTAACATCAAGGCCTGCATCCCTCCCAGTCTGGACCGTCAGTTCGCCTACAAAGCTGATAGATCAACAGACAATGCTATTTAACTTGTACTCCATACTGGCCTTCCTCACTTAGAAAATTCCAACACCTATGCAGTGATGCTCTTTGATGCTCTCTTTGTTGACTTTAGTTCAGCTTTTAATTCCATCAATCCAAGCAAACTAGTCAATAAGCTGCACTCACTAGGGCTAAACTCTTCCCTATGTCTGTGGATCAGACATAGTACACCCCAGCAAGTTAGAATAGGCAATTTCACCTCCTCCACTATTATCATCTATACTGGTACCCCACAGGGATGAGTCCACTCCTTTCACTCTTCACACATGACTGTACTCCCATCCCTAGCTCTAATTCAAATTTAAAATGTATTCATATTTGCAGATGACACAGTCATAGTGTGACTAATCACCAACAACGAGGAATCAGTGAACTGAGAGGAGGTGGAGAGTCTAGTTGCATGGTGCAAAGTCAATGACCTGATTCTCAACACCAAGAAGACAAAGGAAAAGTAAGAGAGTCCAGCACACGTGAATACACATAAATGGGGAAAAGGTTGAGCGAGGGCCCAGTTTCAAATATGTTATGTTACTGTTAGTGCACTTATCTGAGGACCTGACCTGGAAAGTGAACAGAGCCCGTTTGGTAAAGAAGGCCCAGCAGCGCCTTTTCTTCCACACTGTGACACATAAAACTCTTCCGAGATCTCCTGAAAAACTTCTACCAATGTAAAGATGGTATGTCAGTATATCCTGACATACTGCTGCACAGTGTGGTACTCAAGCTGGTCAGCAGAAGAATGGAAGGATTTCCAGAGGGTACTGAAGACTGCACAGCTCCCCTCTGAACCATATCCACTCTAGCCATTTCCTCAAACGTGCCAGGGACATCAACAGAGACCCCTCACACCCTGGTCATCATCTGTTTGCCAAACTTCCTTCTGGCAGGCTGAAGATCATAAGGACAGGGACAAACCGTCTAAAGAACAGCTTTTTCCCAAAAATTGCCTTCTGCTGAAACTTTAGATGGCTTTCATGTGCGCATACTATCTGTGCCAATCTGTGAAGAATGCACACTGAAATGCACTTCATCAAGGAAGCTTGGCCGTGACCAGTTGGTTTTAAATATGAAATGCATGCACTATTTATTGCCATTGCCTCATTTTTACAATGCTGTTATAGCCTATGCATTTTAATGTCTGTTTTATTGCTTGATTTTATTCTTTTACGCTATATTTTTATTGCTTATACATATATGCTATTTTAAAGCTGCCATATTCAACAGTTACCTCCAAACAGCATTTCATTGTATATTTATATACAATGACAATAAAAGTATCGATATCAGTCTATATGTTGACATCAATTTACATGCGTGTTTTACTATATGATATGGTTTTAATACAGGCAAATATTCTTTACGTTGCCCTTTAGTTGATGGTTTACCATTTACAATATGCGTGTCCATGGGTGCTGCCATTGTTGTGTTCTGTCAGACAACTGCTTCTTCATGAAGTTGCGGTAGATGGATGGTTGCCCCGAGTTTACAAGTAGGAACTCTGACTTTGAGTGGCTTTCCTTTGTACTTTTTCTAGTTGGAGGTTGGAAATTTTCGAGTTCTGAGTTGTCTGGAATGTAGCATTACTGGGACACTTAAGCCTAGTCCACATGTACACTGATTTTCCTCCATTTAAAAAAAAACCTTTGTCTGCATAAAAATGCAAAAACACGCTTTCAAGCGCTGTCGAGAGCATGCCAAACCACCAGGTGGCGATATGACTCTTACCATAAAGTCACTTTGGCCAATCAGAGACTGATAAAATGCATGTAAATTGATGTAGAAATATTTTGTCAAAGTTATAAGGTGGCTGGTTGCAGTAAACAATCTCTGAAAGTCATATTCTCTACCCAAAGGTTATTCAGGAAAATGTTAAAAATTACAAATTTAAAAAACATTTGGAAATATAGCCAACAACTTTTGCTGACTTTTGAGGATGCAGCTAGAAGGATACACAGTTAGCGAGTAGCCTAACGTATATTTATCACGTTTTTAATAAAATGGCCATCCTTTTAGTTTACACCAAGTGCACTGCTGAGGGTTTAACTTGCCAAAGAAACATAAGTTTGTCACGGTCAGCCATGTTTATTGTTTACATTTAGCGTCATGCTCCAACATGCAACTTAAATGCACGAACGAGGTTGGAAGTCAAATATTTCAAGTTGGAAATTTCCCAGTTCTGACCGGTCTGGAATACGGCATTACTGTCTACACGGCAACACTGCAAACAGAGTTTCATAAAATCCTCACCCTGGCAGGACCTTTTAAAAGTGTTCGGTTTCAGTGACCTGATACCGCTTTTACGTGTGGACAAATGGCCAAACCGCATAGAAAAAGTCACGGTTTTGAAAATACCCATGTACATGTAGACAGGGCTTAATTGAACTGAGCTATAGTTAACAAAATTTGTTTCACCTGTGCTTTTCTTGCTATGACAAGTCTGCTGTGAGAAAGTCTGTAGTCCTTCAGTTTCACAAAACAATATACAGATTATACAAGCAAACAGATATTAACATGTGAGCCATATAGCCAATTCTAAAACAATTTCATACCAATATGGACAACAACAAAACAACCACATAATGAACAAATATATCTGTGGCTACACTACAATGTCAATGAGGCTATCATGAGTCACTGTAGTTTGTGATAGCTTGATTTATACTCCTGCGTAGGGTCGATGCTCTACAAGCTGTTCGAAGAAAGGAGACTAGTCACACTCAACGTGATGCAAATTGTATACTGAAGGATAGAATAAAGTATGTGCATCAGCTAAATGCTTCTGATTACAACTTCAATAATAAGAGATCAGTTGGAAGTGTTTAACAGTATTTATAGAAGTCAGCAGCAAGAAAGACTTTGGTGATTAGGTTAGGGTTAGGTGATAACATTTCATCTACATCAAGTATCTTCATTAAACATCAGCCCAGGAAGGCAGGAGATAACAATGAGCAATAAATAGGCAGGGTAGTGATAGTAGAAAGGGATGTAATATTGATATATAAATCAGACTGTATAAAAATATATCTTTACATACAATATATATAAAGTAATCAACACAAAAAGCAAAATTTTACCAACACAGTAAGGAAGGCAAAACATGAGAGAAAAGATGAGAGAAGTGAACTTTTGCCAAACGCTTAATTTGTTGTTTTTGAAAACACATTGAATGAGAGAGTAGCATTTTCAACTTTTCCATGACTTTACTCAAATGTAAACATTATTATCTCTCTCTCATCACACGGTGGTGATGGTATCAGGCGACCATCACGTCCATCTCAATAATCCTGAAGTCGTCGCTCCGTTTGTTTCTGACTTCCTGCGGGCCAAAGTGCTCGCACAGCTGCCAGCATTGTGGACACACACACACAAGTTATAACCAACACACACACACACACACAGAAATGTCTCACTTAAAGTCTCATCTCCCTCAGAGCAGTCATTCACAAATTACTGTTAGTGGACTTTTTTCAACCCTGATATGTTGAACAATGTTAGAAAGTTTCTTCAAGTTTTTGTCACATGCTCAACATAACTTTACATTGTGCCGTGAACGCTTTGTTGCCCACCTCTGGTACTGTGCTTGAAGTAATCGAAAATATCAACACAAAAATACAATATATACAGCAAGATAGATAGAATATATCTTTAAGGGAACATCAAAGGCATAGTACAGGGGTCCCTGAGCAAGACACTTACCTCCCACTTTGAAAACCTCTGGATTAGTGTATTAGGAGCCTTCAGATGGAACAGGTTCAGATGGCTTGAGTAATAATCATATCTAAATGTCCAAGGAAGGTTAAAATCAAGGGCAGTTAGACTTCAGTATGTCATGCATATCTCATCCGAGGGGCTTCTTAATTTCTGACAGACTGGTAGGGAATCCCTGCATTTTAAGCTCTGTGGGGTCGTTATCAAGGTGATGGATACCGCTTCATACTGCAGTCGTTGTGGTTGTTGGAGTCACGTGAGGCCAAGTTTGAACGACTGTCGTCGAACGGGTGTTTGTTCACTCTCCTGGGAATGGAAGAAAGGACAGCATTGTAAGTGGGAGATAAGTGGTCTCTTAGCCCTCAGTGGTCTCTCTATTTTAATGTAAATGGCCTCTTTCACACATCTTTCAAACCATCTGTCCTCCCGGTCTAAAATATGTACCTTGTTGTCACTGAGAGAGTGTCCCTTGACTTTCAAATGTAGGTAAATGGCTGACGCCCTATCCACACTACTTTTAAAGTTTTAAAACAAGTACAATCTACATTAACACTAGCGTTTTAGCTGCGTATCAGAGTTGATCTCCGTCTATATCTAGTGGCTGTTCATATACACTAGACATGCGCGTGCCGGTGTAAACATGTAGCAGATGGTCTATTCCGTAGTTACAGAAGATTTGGCGAAAGAATAAAGAAATACAGACGAAGAACCACACCTGATTTATTTTTTTTTTGCATGGACCAATAATAGGCTGGAACTGTTACTGAATGTAACACGGGAGTTAAAAGTGACTGTGGCGGCAGAAAACAGACTGGGAGTCATCGCAAAGAAGGCTAAACGGCAACATGCATGGTACAGGTGTAGACTATACAGTGGTGTTCCTGATTTCTTTTTCTTTTTTTTTGCTTTTACTGAAAAGTTTTGGATCATCAAACCAATTAAAATATTAGACAAAGACAACACAAGGAAACACAAAATGCAGTTTTTAAATGAAGGTTTTTATTATTAAGGGGAAAAAATCCAAACCTACATGGCCCTGTGTGAAAAAGTGATTGCCCCCCCTGTTAAAACATAAATCAACTGTGGTTTATCACATCTTTGGAAAGCTGAGCTCAATTTCTCTAGCCACACCCAGGCCTGATTACTGCCACCCCTGTTCTTAATCAAGAAATCACTTAAATAGGACCTGCCTGACAAAGTGAAGTAGACCAAAAGATCCTCAAACGCTAGACATCATGCTGCGATCCAAAGAAATTCAGGAACAAATGAGAAAAAGAGTAATTGAGATTTATCAGTCTGGAAAAAGTTTTAAATCCATTTCTAAAGCTTTTGGACTCCAGCGAACCACAGTGAGATTCATTATCTACAAATAGCGAAAAAAATGGAATAGTGGTGAATACTCCCAGGAGTGGCTGGCCGACCAAAATTACCCCAAGAGTGCAGTGACAACTCATCCAAGAGGTCACAAAAAACCCACAACAACATATAAAGAACTGCAGGCTTCACTTGCCACAGTTAAGGTCAGTGTTCATGACTCCACCATAAGAAAGAGACTGGGCAAAAATGGCCTGCATGGCAGAGTTCCAAGACGAAAACCACTGCTGAGCAAAAACAACATAAAGGCTCGTCTCAGATTTGCCAGAAAACATCTTGATGATCCCCTAGACTTTTGGGAAAATACTCTGACTGATGAGACAAAAGTTGAACTTTTTGGGTGGTGTGTGTCCCATTATATCAGGCGTAAAAGTAACAGCATTTCAGAAAAGGAACATCATACCAACAGTAAAATATGGTGGTGGTAGCGTGATGGTCTAGGGCTATTTTTGCTGCTTCAATACCTGGAAGACTTACTGTGGTAAATGGAACCATGAATTCTGCTGTCTACCAAAATATGCCGAAGGAGAATGTCTGGCCATCTGTTCATGACCTCAAGCTGATGATTGTGGGTGAAAAAAAAAAATTAGCACTTCATAAGTTCATGTTTTTTACTACTTTTATTTCCTATTTTCTCATGTTTCTTCAGTCATCAAGTGCACGTCTCAACAAAGTGTGATGTATGTTATTTTACAATGTTGTAAGCAGATCTGAGTCAAATCAGCTTCACCTTTCAAGACAGAAAAATATATGTAAAAGCTCCAAACTGAATAAAATCCTACAATCCTGTTAAAATAAAATGTTATTTCTTCATGTAGCCTGTTCAGGTAGGGCGTGTCATGTCATCATTTCTGTTTTCAAACATCAGAGCTTTTCATTAGGAGCTGATCTGTTTAACTCGGCTGCTTTTCATGAATCTTATGTTTGTGCAGAATGTGCTAAAAATGGCAGTCATTACAAGAGATGACATCCTCTGACAACTTTTCATTATGTAGGCCATCTTCTCTGTATTTAGCTTTTGTCTTAGTTTTTATTTTGTCTTGCTGGTTCCAACTATCTTTTTTCCACCGTTTTACTCAAGGGAGTGACTCCATAAAACACTGCAGCTGCAGTCAGTCAGAGCAGATATGAGGGGTGCAGCTCACACCACAAATGGTGCCCTCTCTCTCAATGTCACATAAACTGTGGGATGGCCTTGGTGTTAAATGGAGGGGAACTGATTTTACGCAGCAAGCAGAAAGGCGGTGAGCATCGAGAGGCATCTGAAGGGCTTGTCCTCCCCCACCCCCCCCCCCCCCCCCCCCCCCCCCCCCCCCCCCCAAAAAAAAAGATTATAGTTATATAAGTTCCTCCCACTCCCTCCATCCTCCCTGCCACCAGCAGGGGTGTTGTCATGGCAACCCCCACCCCTCCTCTGAACGTCAGAGCCAGGAGCTGGAGGATGAAGCCGCATGCAGCTTCTGTCTCTTGTGCCTCTCGGAGAGCACCTGTGTTTTTTGCCATCTCGCATGCAAAGTCGGAGCTGCCGCGCTGGAGATAGTCTAATGAAAGATTTGACTCTTAGTTGCAGCACGTCGCATACAATCAAACGCATAGATTCAGCAGCGTTAGCAGGTAAGCACAATGGCTTTATTTACTACCACAGCACTATTTTTACCTGTGTGTGTTTGCAAATGAAAAATCTGTCTGATAGTAGCAATGACAGACAGCGTGCTGTCTGCTGGAAGCTGGCTGTGTAATGCCTTGATTCCTATGCCCCATCCTACATCTGTCAGAGCACGAAGGCTTTCTAAGGAATGATACCGAGATGCTGCAGTTAGTCATGGGTGATATCTCATCCTTTGGAGAGTAGGCTACAGAGAATGTATGCGAGGATTACTTTCAAATACCAGGGTAACTCTGCTTGTCCACCCTTCCCCAAAATCTCTCCTCTCGCTTCGTTCCCTTGCTCTGTCATGTCTTTTCCTCCCATGTCTCCTCCACCCTTACCATCCCTTCACTCTCACAGCAGTGATGTCGTGGCTGTTCCTGGACTGGTTCGTCCCCCTCTACCTGCTGGTGTCGGTTTTGGTGCTGGCAGGCTTCGGAGCATGCCTGTACTTCCTAGAGCCCGGGCTGCAAGAAGCCCACAAGTGGAGCAACAAAACAGTCCGGCATCACCCGCTAGTGGCCAGTGTGAACTGCAGAGATGATGATAGCAATGCCCTGATATGATCAAGAGGATGAGGAGGAGCAGGGCGAGGCGGGCGGCATGCCATCTGGACAGGGGCGCTGCCAGGACACCAGTGGGAGCCAACACCTTAAAGATGGAGAAAGAAAATGGTAGAGAGAGATGGAGGAGAGAGAATTTGATAAAGCAAGCCCTGTCCTGTCATTCCAACTTTTCTCTGATCTCTAACATACTTTTGCTGTAAAGATCAGGGAAAAGTGAGGCAGAGGGGTTTTTGACTTGAAATGAAGTCAAATGCACAAGGAGGAGAAGATTACGTGCAAGCGGTTGGAGGACATGTTGCCCCGTAGAAATGTGTGATGTAAATTTCATGCCATCTTATACTTGTGCCAACTTTTACATACGTTTTGTAATTCGACAATCACTTCACACGTATCATGAAGTTCACTTCTATTGTGCATTTAATTAGTGATGTGAATGACATATGTGCAATGTATGTGCTGCCAGCGAGGAGAGTTTTTAATCCTCTCTCTCTGTGGTGATGTGGCCAAGGCAGCTGCTGAGAAGCATGTGGATTGTTAGTGCCATTGTGCCAAAATGGTGTAGTAGTGACTTTATTCAAATAGTATGTTCTGAATAAATGCAGCTGATTTATTCACGGTGCCAAGATTATCCTGGACGGACCAAGATATTATAAAATAATAGTATTTGGTAATGCTCAAAGTGTATATATTTTTTGTTTTCATTGTTTTTACTTGACAGCATGGTGAGGAAACTGTGGGTGTGTAACAACCCTCTTTTGATGACCATATGCTTCCTGTCTTCATACAAAATAAAACAGTTTAATCCTAAATTTTTTGTATTTACTCTCTGCATGTTGATCATATTTGAGTAAAATAGTATTTAAGATTTGTGTAGTGTGGTAGGAAGTAACGAAGTATATTTACTCAAGGGTACTGTACTACAAGTTTCAGGTACTTGCACTTTACCGGAGTTTTTTCCCCTCATGCCACTTTATAATTTTACCTAATAAAAGTACTTAGTAGTTACTAAGTTAACTTTTCTAATTTCTAAGATTTTATATTAAAAACATATGATAAGCCAACATAAAGATAGTGTGTGTATATATGTTCAATATTTCACAAAAAGCAATGATAGAACATTGTTTACTTTACATTTTGCTGATAAAACTTACGGTATGTACTTTTACTTAAGTAAAGGACCTGAGTACTTCTTCCACCACTGATGTATACTGTAATCAGACAAGCTACTAAGACCACATTCAGCCTTCACAGACAGTCTCCCATGAACCAAACAAAATGAGAGACCAGAGTGGGAGTGAAACAGTGCAGCTTCAGTGTTGAGGAATGGAGAGAATGGCACTTCTGAGCCCACTACTTCCTACTGCTGTGTTCCCCATCTCGCACTCTCTGACTTATTTAATATTGTCAACATTGGAGACAGAGCTTCAGACAGCAGGTTTGTGTCTGTTTTCCTCTATTGTGAATTTAAAATTTAGTGTTAGTGGAGAGCAGTCATATGGTTTCAGGTTGCAGTGTTGTGCAGTGCAGTAACTTGGTCCATTTACATAAGTGCTTTTTACAGCTATGTTTGTTTATGGAATTTAAAGAATATGATGCATTGTTGTGGATCAAACTACCCAACAGTACATAAAGTAGATCAAATTGGCTGCACCTCAGTAAAAAGCTACCAACTACTACTAATAATGCATTAATATTAACAGTCTAATAATATTGAATATGACACTTAGGGGGCATTTTGCAGATATTTCTGTACTTAAGCTCAATATTTTAAATGTCAGCTATATGTCATCAACCTGATTTTCCTTAATTTCTCCACTCCTATCAATTGAATCAGTCTTTCTCTTCACCTCTTTCCTCACAACTTGTGTAAAACAGAATGAGTGTTTCTGACCGCCTGGCATCTTTGATCCCTCAAGTATCTGCATCCTCTAGACAAACAAAAGAACGTCCATCTGTCTGCTTGTCACCTCCTCTCTCCCTCTCTTCCCCTCTCATCAAGAAGAAACCCATTCAGATTCCATCATTTGACAAAAAGGGACTCATCTATGAAAACACAAAACAGACAAACGCTGACAGGTAAATGAAGCTGTAGCTTGTGTTGTAGCTCAGTTTTATGTGATGTAATGTAGTAAATTCATTTAAAAGTTTTTTCTTCCCTCTTTTGGCTCCAGATCTTTTGTTCCAATTTCACAGAGGAACCACAGAGAAAGAGCTTCAACCCTCCCAAGAACCAGACCCAAAACATATAGCTCTCCAACTCTCCCAGCAAAGCCCAGCATCTCCATTGTTCCTGCTCCAAAGCCAAATTCCTCTCCCACTCTCTCCACTCTGAAACCAAAGCCAAGTGATTCCCTTCATCTCCCCGCCTCACATTTGAGTGATCCTTCTCCATTACTGCATCAGCCGAAGCCAAAGCCGAAGCCAAGTGTATCTCCAACTTTGACTGTCCCGACACCCAGACTGAGTCCATCTCCAACCTCTCTGTGCAGAGGGATGAGTTTGGACAGCCGAGGAGACAAGCAGTGTTCTCCTGTTGCTACAGAAAGGCGTGCTAGATCGATTACCATATCGAACACTAAAGTTGAGGTTGAGTCCAGCAAACAGGGGCCTTCAAATGGGGCAAAGCGTGACATTCTTGACCAAGCAGCTTTACTGGAATTTACTCATCCTGCGTTGAGAAGAGCTTGTCCCATGACGTGCAGAGAGTCTCAACATCAGACTTACTCTGAGTCCCAGAGGCAAGTGGCCACATCTCAAAGCAAAGTTGGTTTAAGTAAAAAAGAAAATACTGCAAAAGAAAAACCAAAGCCTCCGCCTAGGAATATAGACATAACTGCAATCCCTAGACCAAAGCCAAACATGAAACAACGGCAGGAATTTCTGCCAAGTGGATCGACATGCACACAAACATCTCTCTCAGAGTCTGAGGGGATTAAGTTTGGTAATGTTCAAAGAGAAGCTCAGTCTGTATTTGATGGACTGGATACTCAGTTGAGCCTTCACAGGAAATGCATAGACTACCCTCAGAGTATGAAGTACAATCATACTGCAGGATTTGCCTCCAATGACCGATCATATGAAATAATTTATTCTGAGAGAAGTGCAGCTTTGCAAGTGACTTCCAAAATGTTGGTTTCCGCAGAGCAGTCAACTGTCTCGCCCAATATTGAGACCAGGAGACGACAATTTGGCTTCAACAATGTGGACACAACCTTTCCATCAGGCTCTTATCTTAGTAGACCTCAGGAAGAAAACAATATACGAACGATTACAGGAAATTCATCTAAACTCTGTCAACAAACCAGTGCATCTCAAAACACCAAGTCTCCTCAGAACTACAGATTCTGGTCGAATGCTCAGTGTCAACCCCCCCAGATGGATGTGAAGAGTGCAGTAAGTCAGCCCAACTGTGTTTCAAAGGATCACAGCTGCCAGTCAAGAGACATCGATCGGGAAATGGAGGCTCCTCAGTGTGCAGAAAGGATAAATCAACTCAAGACATGTCTGGTGGCACCGCACACAAAGGAGGCTTCTGTTGAGTACACCACAGGGCCAGCTACGTTTTCAAAACCTGATATTGTATCACACAAACATCAGTTTGATCACAAACAGTGTCCTGGGCCAAATAAAAGCCACAAAGAGGTGAACCTCAGTGACATAGGACTAAATCAGAAAGATATTTTTGCACCCTCTGACCGTCATGGGGTGCCCACAAAGCCACCAGAATATCCCTCAGAGAAATGCGTTGTAAGCTGGCCACCATCTGTGGCACACTGCCCATTCAGCACAAACAGTTTTGGCATCAGTTCAAAGGGGGTCTTTGACCTGCCGTCCCAGCCACAGCACAGAGTGTACCAGAGACCAGACGTGACAACAACAACAACAGCTTCCCTTCTACTACACCAACTGAATTACTCTCCAGCAGACAGAGCATTTATCATGGAGGAACCAGAGGACCCTTATTACGTCACCATGTATTACCCGGGTTCAGTGTACGTGGGTGAGTACAGAGATATCCAAACTACTTAGAAGACTTTAGCTGAACAAATTCCTCAAAGCACACATGACAGGGACTCTTTCATCTCTTGTTTTTAATCTATGTAGGGAGTTAAATAATTTTCTAGCTAAGGGGGCGGGAACTCACACTAGGGGGGAGTCGGGCAGGACAGCAATGGGATTTAAGACGTCGCTCCTTATCAGTAGAGTGACAGACATGCTGAAGAGAGAGATGACAGCGTTGGTTGGAAAGGAAAGCAAAAGAAGGACGGAGGGAGGGCAACTCAGTGATAAAGTGTGAGTACTATGACTCAGCTAAGGTTCTACTTTAAAGAATAATTATACTAAACAATATAACAACAAATACTGTGTAATTACTGCTGGTTATAGCTACCCATGCACATCCTGTGGTAATATTACAAGATAGAGATTTAAAAAACACTACTAAGTATGAATAAGGTGTCTTGATCTCCCTAATAAGTTTCATAGGTGTGTAAATTAGCTCTAAATAGCTTATGTAGGCTAATGGTAATCCAGTTATATAATATAATAATGACAGGGGCCATTCTCCCTCTACAATGAGTACTATAACTTTTGATAGTTTAAGTACAGTCGGCGATAATACTTATGCACTTTTACTTACATTTACATTAAAGTACTTTTACTTTTTAAAGTAAATGATCTGAATACTTCTTCCACCACTGCTTTCATAAAAGATCTGAGTACATCTTCCACCACCCTATGTCACCATATGGGAGAATTTTTACATTTTGAAAACGTTTACATTTTAGATAAGATAAAATAAGATAAACTTTTTTCCCCAGAGGGAAATTTGTTTCGGGTATCAGTGTTGTGCAATGCTGCAGTAACACACAATAACTACATATGGACTTCACAAACTCACACATAATACAAACTGTTCCACACATTTACAGTGCACACGTATGTGAGGCATTACCAACTATCTGTAATTGATGACTGAATCAATTGAAACCTGAGTAATGCTAAAAACAACTGAGTGGTTATGTTGAGTTGCACTTGATGCTCTTAAAAATCGACCAATAAAACAAACAATTAAATTAAAATGATGGCCCACTGAAGATGAAAGGTTTGATTAGAGATCAAACTGGATTTATTTAGTCTCATTATAATGCAAATCCAAAATGTTCCCTAAGAACAGTCTGCATCACTGACAGACTGGCAGACACTGTACCAAAGTGGGTAAATAATGCGCATGCGCGCTGCATCTCCCCACTCCCTCTCCTCTTGTCGCCTTGGTAACGGAAAAGGGGGGCTCACGGCCGGGGGAACGGAGAGGAGAGGTACCCAGATTAATCACATGACCGGTCCTCGTCTTATTATCTCTGCGTGTGGATATACATCGTTTGTTCTTGGACCCAGAGCGACTAACAGATCAGCCCGTCTTCTTCTCTAGCAGATTTGCAGGTCAGTTGAATGTGAATCGCTAAGTATGACGCTGCATGAGCACTACGCGAGCCGACCGTTAGCAGTGCCGTTGCTAGCAGCTAACAGCCGCTAGCTGTTACCGTCATTATCCAGCATGACTGGAGAGAGACAATGGGGTCGACAGGCTGTGATGGAGCTAACCTCGTGTGATGTATTAAAACTGAGAAAATATGGCTTAAATATGGAGACATAAAGCGTGGTCATTAACACGTTATTTTTTTTTAACAAAAATAAGGATTTTTTTTAAGCAACTAAGGAAACAGGTCGGAGCTTTCATGTCAGCCGAGCATCATCATCTATCGTATGTTTCAGTCTACTAGTGTGATTTCCCAGCAGTATTTAACGTGAGCTTACACTTAATACTGAAATAAAACAGGGGATATTATATGTGAAGGCGACGAGGAGCAAGAGGGCGGTCAGGCTCCATGACTTCTGAGTGTTGCGATTCAAAGTGACAGCCACTGCCTCAGTGACCTGTGTGATCTGGATCTGCGACTGTGGCCTCGCTGATTCACAGCACGGCAGCAGGCTGCTCCATGTGTACAGCCTGGAGGGCTGAGGTTATCAACATCTTGGCTCAACCTTGTTACCATCTGCCTGCACCATTTGCTTCATTTAAAGGGATCCCTTCACAGAAACATTTCCTTATTGACGTATGCAGACA
This sequence comes from Micropterus dolomieu, assembly GCF_021292245.1. Lineage (NCBI taxonomy): Eukaryota > Metazoa > Chordata > Actinopteri > Centrarchiformes > Centrarchidae > Micropterus > Micropterus dolomieu. Next base: position 15,467,566 of record NC_060153.1, on the reverse strand, counting down.
GTTTTTTTTTACCCACATTTTGAGATTTAGTATCCATTTCTGCTGCCACCCTGATACAACAGAGGTGAATATCGCGATATTTTACGTGGCAATATTGAATCAATATCACAGACGCCAAGGATTGATCTTTTATTATATAAATTGTACATGAGAAGTTCACCTTTTTGTACTATAATAATAAAAACAATTGCTTTTTTAGTCCGCTAGAAAAATAGTTTTCCTTTGGAGACACAATTTGAAGTTGGAAAAAAGGTAGTAAACTGCAAAATATCGCAATATGTTTAAAATTGCAATAATATCGTATCGTGACATAAGTGTCGTGATAATATCATATCGTGGGGCCTCTGGTGATTCCCACTACTAGTGAATACCCCATCCCATATGCCATGACAATTGCCAGAGTCCATTGTAACGTCCTAAAATGTCTTGTTTTGTCTGACAAAAACCCAGATAGAAGATATTCAGTTTACTATCATAGTAGACTAAGAAACATTCCTATTTGAGAAGCTGAAACCTGAGAAGTTTGGCATTGTTTTTTTATAACAGGGTTAGGGATGTGACCAACAGGCCGATATGTCCTTAACATTTTGCCTCTGAAAAACAAATTTAGTCTTGCTCTCTGGTGGACAAACGATGTAAAGAAGACACTGTTTATTAAATAACTTAATCTTTTGCATTTCTGTACTGCAGTTCTGGTCATCAGCCACTGACACAGTATATATCTGCCGATAAATCGCCTGGCCTATGTATCATTTAACTTAAGCTTAAAAAGATAAAGTGTAAAACACTAATATACACTAGCGATTGCTGTGGCCTTAAAATTGAGTTGGTGGCCCGCCACACCTAAATGAATGTAACTGATTGTCAGGGTTTCGTGAGTGAGCACAGAGGAGGTGAGCCCAAACGCAAGACACTGGAGCAGAGACTTAGTTCAGGGTTTTTTAATCCAAATGTCAACAGGTAAACAGGCAGTTGACTGGAAGATCCACACAGGAAGACTCTACCAGACGAACATGACTGAGTGTAACACACTACAATGACCGGACAGGGAATGAACAGAAACACCAAACATTTACACACAGGGACTAACGAGCAGGGCGGGAGCAACACAGGTGACCGGGATCAGGGCTAATGAGGCAGGCAGAGAAACAGCATGGAAAACAGAGAGACACTTAAAGATGCAAAACACAACACCATACATTAACTGGAACTGGAGCAAGCAGAGGAATTACTGGGGGAACATAATCAAGCAAACAGATCAAATAAACTAACACCAACAAGGAAAACAGACATGGGTAAAACAACAACCTACACACAAGTAACACTAAGACATGAAACCAAAACACAGAGTAAACAAGACAAAACAGGCAAGACAGAACCCCAAAATACAACAGACCAAAATAACAGATAAACTGACCAAAACTCAGAGTGCAAACTAGACATGGCTGACAGGCAAAATGTGACACTGATAGTGGAAATATTGGATTTTATAATGGCATTTATGAAAAAAAATGTATTTAATGTTAATCTCTGAGATCTGGGCGATACCCAATTTGCATAATAAGATTAATATATGCACCAGTAACATTTCTATTCAACCAGTCTCTTTTCACAATGTCACTGTTATTCTGGAGACAGATATCTTAAAACCAAAACTCTCTGCATGGCTAGATATATTTTAGTCATTTGGGTGAACCAACCCTTTAAGACTAGCCTGCTAAAAGCAAGGAGAAACCTCAGCCAGCTCTACTGGCCTACTTCTTAATGATGTGGCAGTATTCTCTGTTAATAAAAATTTGTATTTTTCCTCTGTAGACATGTCAGACGTCGTTCCTCCAGAAGTGAGACCCAAACCGGCCGTCCCTGCCAAGCCCCCAAATGTGGGGGCTCCTTCCCCCTCCAGCCCCTTCCCGCCCCAGGGCCCGGGCATCGGAGGAGGAGGCGGCGTTTCTGCTCTTCCTCCAAGTGCCATACCAGTCCCCATCGGTAATCATGGCCCGGGGTACATTGGCAGTCATAGTGTGGGTCATGGTGTGGGCCACGTTGCAGGCCATGGTGGGGGTCACACTGCAGCACACAATGGAGGTCATGGTCACGGCGGCTCCCTCAGCTCCAGCGGTGGATCCACTTTGCTAGGATACATTGGTATTGACACTATCATTGAGCAGATGAGGAAGAAGACCATGAAGACAGGCTTTGACTTTAATATCATGGCTGTCGGTAAGTCACAGAAGCCTGTGTAAGTGTAAACCTCTAAAGTGGATTGTTATACAGACAACAGCACCTGGAAAATATCTTCAGAGATTCTGAATTAGTTTTTTTTATCTCTGATTTTTGTTCTTGGTAAAAATTAAAGCTAATCTAAATTCTTCCCTCATAGCTGAACACTTTCTACCTCTCTTTTTCATTCATCATTTTATGTACTCTTGGGCCTTGTTCATTACATTTCCCCCTCTTTCCCTCTCGTCTCAGGTCACAGCGGTCTCGGAAAGTCCACTCTGGTGAACACTCTATTCAAGTCCCAGGTGAGCAGGAAGAGCGCAGGGTGGGGCCGTGATGAGAAGATCCCTAAAACTGTAGAGATCAAAGCAGTGTCTCATGGTGAGTAGAGGGAGAGAGCTTCCGTTCTTTCTTTAGAGCCAAACATTTATAGCAGCATTTAATTTGACAAGGAAAATTAACGATCTTTGACCATGTTCTTAAAAGTCTCATATAGCCTACTTACAGTATATCAGTGCAGCCTGGTAGATGCCAAGTGAGCTTGCGATCTATTTTAGTTGAGCTAAAAATGCACGGGCCAAGTTCTGCAGGTACTTTGTGTGAGAGGCTGTGATCATATTTATGTGCTGTCCATTTCATCATAGCTGATAGTTTGCTCAAAATTAATGTGAATAATTTTTCCAACTATACACATTTCTCTGGAATAATTATACCACATATCATATAAAACAATCTGTGTGGAAACCTGCCTGTTTTGGTGGACAGATCACTGACAGACGACAGATTGGTCAAGAATCAGATATCTAGATTTTGGTGATAATCTGGACTTCTGCTTTGTGTTATATGTGCTAGTGTAAATTCAGTCATGTTGGATTTCCAGGTAAAGTTTACTGCAGGCCACAACAAGCTGGAAGGAGCAGGTGACAGGAATACTTGGGCCACTAAAGAGGACAAGATGTCGCTTTCCTGATGATGCATCGATAGACATGTTAATAGATTATATTTATCATTTAACAAAATACAAAGAGAGTGACCAGAAGAAAAATCTAAATTAAATCAATATTTGGTGTGACCACCATTTGCCTTCAAAACAGCATCAATTCTAGGTACACTTGCACAAAGTTTTTGAAGGAACTCAGAAAGTAGGTTGGTCCAAGCATCTTGGAGAACAACCCACAGTTCTTCTGTGGATTCAGGCAGCCTCAGTTGCTTCTCTCTCTTCATGTAATCCCAGACAGACTCGATAATGTTGAGATCAGGGCTCTGGGGGCCACACCATCACTTCCAGCACTGGGTTGCACCAACTACAGTGGGTACGGAAAGTATTCAGACCCCTTTAAATTTTTCACTCTTTGTTTCATTGCAGCCATTTTCCAAAAATCAAAAAAGTTCATTTTATTTCTCAGTAATGTACACTCAGCACCCCATCTTGACAGAAAAAAACAGAAATGTAGAAATTTTTGCAAATTTATTAAAAAAGAAAAACTGAAATATCACATGGTCATAAGTATTCAGACCCTTTGCTCAGTATTTAGTAGAAGCACCCTTTTGATCTAATACAGCCATGAGTCGTTTTGGGAAAGATGCAACAAGTTTTTCACATCTGGATTTGGGTATCCTCTGCCATTCCTCCTTGCAGATCCTCTCCAGTTCTGTCAGGTTGGATGGTAAACGTTGGTGGACAGCCATTTTCAGGTCTCTCCAGAGATACTCAATTGGGTTTAAGTCAGGGCTCTGGCTGGGCCATTCAAGAACAGCCACGGAGTTGTTGTGAAGCCACTCCTTCGTTATTTTAGCGGTGTGCTTAGGGTCATTGCCGTGTTGGAAGGTAAACCTTCGGCCCAGTCTGAGGTCCAGAGCACTCTGGAAAAGGTTTTCGTCCAGGATATCCCTGTACTTGGCCGCATTCATCTTTCCCTCGATTGCAACCGGTCGTCCTGTCCCTGCAGCTGAAAAACA
>NC_060153.1:15403756-15463287 GCF_021292245.1 Micropterus dolomieu | reverse complement strand
TGCAGTGATGGTTGACTTACTACAACTTTCTCCCATCTCCCGACTGCATCTCTGGAGCTCAGCCACAGTGACCTCTGGGTTCTTCTTTACCTCTCTCACCAAGGCTCTTCTCCCCCGATAGCTCAGTTTGGCCGGACGGCCAGCTCGAGGAAGGGTTCTGGTCGTCCCAAACGTCTTCCATTTGAGGATTATGGAGGCCACTGTGCTCTTAGGAACCTTAAGTGCAGCAGAAATTTTTTTGTAACCTTGGCCAGATCTGTGCCTTGCCACAATTCTGTCTCTGAGCTCTTTAGGCAGTTCCTTTGACCTCATGATTCTCATTTGCTCTGACATGCACTGTGAGCTGTAAGGTCTTATATAGACAGGTGTGTGGCTTTCCTAATCAAGTCCAATCAGTATAATCAAACACAGCTGGACCCAAAGAAGTTGTGGAACCATCTCAAGGATGATCAGAAGAAATAGACAGCACCTTAGTTAAATATGAGTGTCACGGCAAAGGGTCTGAATACTTATGACCATTTGATATTTCAGTTTTTCTTTTTTAATAAATTTGCAAAAATTTCTACATTTCTGTTTTTTTCTGTCAAGATGGGGTGCTGAGTGTACATTACTGAGAAATAAAATGAACTTTTTTGATTTTTGGAAAATGGCTGCAATGAAACAAAGAGTGAAAAATTTAAAGGGGTCTGAATACTTTCCGTACCCACTGTATGTGTACAAAGTAAGTTCATACTTAGCCTAGTTTGAACGTAATTTCTAACTTAAGTCGGAGTTTACGTGCTACTAACGTTTTAAGGGTTGCACCAGCTGAAATACGTCCAACATAGACAAAAGTTACAACTTAAATCTTACACCTAGTCTTTAATAGGTGTAAAGTCCTCCATAAAATAGTCGAGTGGTTGACATGGCGCATCGTTCTGAAATGTGGGTTAACTGGGATCAGGAGGAGCAAATTATACCGGGCTCTTCTGCGTAACCGAGCGCACACAGCCTGGATGACAGCTCATTTCAGTTAATGAAGCAAAATGCAGATCACAGACTGGTTAAGCTACGAAGGTATGAATTGAAAATGATTCGAAATTTAAAGTAGAATACTGGCCCAAAGAAAATACTGGAGTAAAGAGTAAAAATATAAATAATAAAGGAATGTGAAAAGGCAATTACTTATTATATTTTATTTATTTAGCTCATTTGCGGTACTTGTAACAAGTTACTACCCTCCCTGCTGCAGGCGCCCTCACTGCTGTCTTCAGGTAGGCTGTAAGTAACAGCAGCACAAAAAGGTTTGCAATATTGAGGCACTTTGCTGCACCTGCCTCCAGCAAACTCTTATTTTTTCTCCCTTAACTTTTCAGCACCACCTTTGCATTGTGTCGGATGTTTTCTATAGGCCTAGGCTACATGATTTTTGTCTGCATTTCTACCGTTTAATTATGTCTGATGCAGAGTGTGTGATTGATTGATTGACTAGTCACTCACAGTTAACCTTCTCGGCTAGCCAACTCCAAAATTGCCGGTGAAAAGTGGGGGGGGGGGGACAAAACATTCATTTTCTGAGACATGTCTTACGCTTATGTAATGTTACAATTTCATCTGCCAGTTATACGGTACCGTTCCTTACGGGTACCATTAATTACGCCTATGTTGTAGTTAACGGTTTTAACACTCGATGTCACTGTTGGACTAGCTGTAGATTAAGGTTTCATAGTTATCAGCTAATCATAATTCTTTGTCCTTGTTTACCCTTTTTGTTGGTGTTTTGTTGCTATTTTTAGCCTCTTCAGTATTGCAAAACGTTGAGAGAGAGAGAGAGACAAACACACAACAAAACCGTAATAAACTCTCTGTTTCTCCTCTTCTGAAGGAGAATCGGATGGGGGAGAGATAACTGCAGGCATGAGTGCGTAAGTCTGTGTGCGTGTGAGAGAGAGAGAAAGAGAGGGATGGATGTGTAAACATCATTTTCTGCGACAATATTTTGATTAGTATGGAGTTTGGCCAGAGTAGCTAAGATGAACATTACTTCTGGGTGGTGCAACCAAACATCGACACAGTTTAAGTCTCAAACTAACTAGTTTCAACGTATTGTTTAGTGTGGACTTACCATAACTTATGGTAGAACTTCTGTATCGCTGGTGCAACAGGCTGCAGAACTTCTTGTTCGCTGAAGATAGTTCTTAATAACTGTCACTGAATGTTTGGGGTCGTTGTCATGCGGCAGAATATATTTGGAGCCAATCAGATGCCTCCCTGATGGTATTACAGAATGAATAAGTATCTGCCTCTACTTCTTTGAGTATTGAGACCATTCATTCTGACCAAATCCCTAACTCTATTTGCAGAAATGCAGCCACAAACTAGCAAGGAACCGGCCAAATATTTGTAAATATTTAAAATTTTGACTCAGTTCAGAGCACCTGTTTTACTGCACCCCAGTTCCTGTTTCCATGTCGGAGGTATGACTTTTTGGCCGCAAGTCTTCCATTAAGGCCTACCTCTGATCAGACTTCTCTGGATTGTAGATGGATGTACCAGAGTCCCATTGTTTTCTGCCAGCTCTGAGCTGATGGCACTGCTGTTCCACCGATTGTTTAGAGGTCTGTTGATGAGCATGCTGTCATTTCATGAGCTACGGCTATATAGTCTATTTGATCGATAGAAGCAGAACAGCAGAAGGGATGAATGCCCAAGGTGTTTTGGCAATGACACGAGTGAAGGAGAATCGGATGGGGGAGAGATAACCGCAGGCATGAGTGCGTAAGTCTGTGTGCGTGTGTGAGAGAGAAAGAGAGAGAGCGCTCTGTTACTTTATTTTCAGAGGCTACCCAAAAGAGCAAGTTATTATTACCAAAATTTTGTTTTTAATTTTGTTAAGGTTTGGCCAGTAGAGTGCAGGACTAAGACAGGGAGGAGTTAGATAAAAGAGGAATATTTATTGTTAAGGGATTGGATTTTGAGCAAGGCAGAGTGGGAGATTAAATGCTGCAGAACCAGGTTGGTGGTTGCTGTGTAGAGCAGGGGGGAAAACATACCTGAGAGTCCAGAGTGTGAGAGTCCAGAGTATGAGTTGCTGAGCTATGCAGGTCCACAGCAGAATCCGGGAAAACCGTAAAACTTATATTAATAGCCCAGGCTTTAATTTGCTAATATTAATGCTAAAATTAATATTAATATTAATTGACCCTGCCTATATTTGGGACATTCCTTCATATGGGACAGGCCTTTAATTCCTTTTGCACTAAACTCTTGTTCAGCAAGGATGTAACAGGCCACTATCAAACCAGTATGAATTTTATATTTATATGAATATTATATCAAATAACATATCAATTACAAATCATTCCTTTGATCTAGCTCTGACTGACAGCTTAGGCGCTTTTATTTTGTAGGTGTCAAAGTAACGAAAACGAGCATACTCAACCAAACGGTGCAGGATGCAGAGAAAAGTGTGGCAGAAGTCAAGTTTGTATGAAAATCTGTTTTGATTCTTTTGACCCTTACAGACAAAAGGAATATACATCTCTCTTGTTTACCATGCCAGTAAATCTGAGTGAATTAGACTTTGGGGCTAGTTGTTTTTGCAAAATGAACTGAACAGTTGAATGGTGGAGAATCTAACCGATCTAACGATGTGTAGCATGTCCATACTGAAAAAGTTTAAACATTTATATTTATATGTGTGTTCGAAGCAGCTTAGAACTAGCCAAAGCTGGAGACCCGGGGGGTTTAAGAGGTTTTATACATCCAAAGAACTTCTATAAAAACCAGACCCGGCATCTAATCGAGACCTGCGCTTATCTGTCTCCAATGTGTACCCGCACCAGGCCAGTTAAAAATTTAGTCGGCTATTTGATTTTACAGTAGTTTAGCAAGGCGGGGGTACAGGGAAAGGAGACCGAATGAGCGCTATTTCCAGTAGCGTAACTTGAACAACACATTAATATGCAAAATTAGCTTTTAACTTTAATTGTTAGCCTACTCAGTGTTCTTCTACAATAGGTCTAATATACGGTAGTTATTTAAATGAGTTCATTATGTTGTTTATATAAGTATATGAATTGAATAGATTTTTTTTGTTTGTTTTTTTGTTATTTTCCTTTAGCTTTGGCAATACTGTTGTATTAACATCCATGCCAACCGACCTGACTTCTTTTCTCCGAGAGATGGAAGAATTTAGAAAGTTGCGTGGAGCTGTGGAGAGCCCCCAGCTGCAGTAGTGCATGGATCACCCATGAAATTCATCCCGCCAGAGGGAACGATCACCAACTGTTCACAGCGCGCTGGTCGTAATAGCGACACAAACCATTAAATGTATTGGAGAGGAATGGGGTGTACAGGGCCAGGGACAGGAGATCCCGGAGCGACCGGGTGTGGACGGTCAGTGATTGTTCCCTCTGGCTGGATGAGGCACGATCTGCTGGCATTTCCTCACGTCTGGGTCATTGTTGCATACTGTAGCTGTTTCTGCTGGGGTTTCCCAAAGCAGTTTTTCAGGTTTGCTGTCCCAAGTACTTAGTGCAATCTCAGGCAGGATGGGCCACACGATTTTCACATACTCGGGACACACTGAACGAAACAAACCAAGGTTTTTACGCAGTGGCTTTCCCTCCAGACTCTTAGAGGCAGAAACCATTAAAACATGCAAAACCCTCATTTAAATACTGCCACCTCTATTGCGTTTGCTCCTGTTGTCGTCTAATAATTCTTAGTAAATCACCCATAACAGGTACTAAAATTACACATGTAATATTATAGAATGCACACGCAATTTAGTACTCTATTCGGGATGTTAGTAAATTGGGCCCCTTGTGTCTTGTTGCTGTGCTCAGTCTTGCCATGGTATATAACTTTTGACAGTAAACTGTCTTCAGCAACCTCATCTTCTTAGCTGAGTCTGGCTGTTTCTCGCCCCGTTATATTCCTCCTACACAGCTGTTTCTGTTTCAGTTAATGATTGTGTTTCAACCTGAAAATTGGAGGGTGATCATTAGCACCTGTTTGGTATAATTGTTTAACCATACACCTGACGATATGCCTACAAATTCCCTGACTTTGTGCAAGCGTACCTAGAAGAATTTATGCTGTTGAAGGCAAATGGTGGTCGCACCAAATATTGATTTGGTTTATATTTTTTTCTGTTCACTCACTTTAATCTATTAACATGTCTATTTTTTCCTATTATTTAAATGTTTTGCACAGTACTTTATATACATATATATTTGCACAAATGACGGAATGACTTTTGTCCCCTATCACTTACATTGGGACATCTTAATGTCCAGCATGAACAGGAAGCAAAACCTGTTTCAGTGTACATATGGGGACTCTGATTGTTGTGTTAAGACAGACTTGACAAAAAAGTGAACATGATACAAGCTATGAATAATAACCACAGGTGAATGTAAAGTTCATTAAGAAGGCTGCAGGCTTGCCAAGTGTTTATCAAGTGTTTTTGAAATGTGAAATCATTAACAGCCACTATGCTGGTCATGCGTTATATTTTATCTGAATTATTAATTTAAATTATTTATTTATTTACTGTATTTCTACATGAGCTGTGATGTGTAGCATTTCAGTGAACACAATTATCTACTTTGGAGATCAGTAATGAATATGTATTTCTACATCTCCTCTATGAATAAAACTCTGACAACATCATGACAAATGGTTTTTAGTCATTCGGCCGGTACAGATTGTTCTTGGGCCCTCAGATTCCCACTGGTTTGCTGACAGCTTTTACTTCACACAAATTCATCAGTCCTGGGAGAACTGTCCATAACTGTGCGAGAGACAGTGTTTTACCTTCCACACAGGGTCTGTGGACGGACTTGTTGATCTTCAGCCCAGACAATATTTGTTCACACACATGCTGTGGGTGCATCAGAACTTCTTTTCGTTTTGATTTGAGAGACTGACCTCACTACCTCTATCATCTTGCTGGTCATTACCCAATGAATTTTTCAGCCTTCTCCGAGTGCAGACTTTATCCATCCAGCCGGTCTACTTTTGTCAATCTGTTTATTATAGACATCTCAAGCAAGACACACAAATTTTGCAGTTAACTTAACTCCATTCCACTAATATCAGCGGTAGTTTTACAAAAGATGAGACATGATTTGAGACCCTTTTGAAGACTAAAATGTTTGCTGCCATAAAGCCGGACAGTCTCACAACTGAGAGATGTGTTTCTGTGGTAACGATGAATGACCCCTGCTGACATCTGACATGTAGAGGTAAACATTACTCAATTTGTAGTTTGCTAACACTGTTGTGACGCGAGGAACCAGAATTGTTTCATTCACCACTGAGTCTACCTCATAAAACTTTTGCGTAATTGAGATATTATTCCACAAGACACAAGCTTTCAGCTGGAATAAACAGGACTCCGCAGACATGATTTTGGTTTGAGAGTCCTAAATCAGCTAGAACACAGAGCAAATACTGTAATGGCTAAAACCCTTAGTTTTTAGTCTGATGCTGTGCCTTCATTGGAGATGTGGTTGAGGGAGCTGGGTGAGATCCTCTATCTGGAGAAACTTAAATTCAAGAATGCAAGAAGTAAGAGTGTTTGACAAGACATGGGGACCAGTGTTGAGACACTTAAGGGTTCTGAGGGAGGGTGATGGCGTGGGATGAACAACTGACAATATTAACCCTGTAACAATGGTAGCTGTATATGTGTTTATTTGTTTTAAACCTTTTCTTTGCTATTGCACTCTCTTGGTTTGCTCTCGTTTTCTAGCATGAGTACTGCTCTTTAATTACTTTGCCCACTGATGTATGAGATCCTCCATATAACTGTAACCATATGTTCTTTCACGTTGGAGTTTTGTTGTTATTGATATAAAATGTGGAAAAGCAAGATTGCTTTTATGTTCCAGTGTGGACTGTACCCAAGAATGACCTGCAAATTACTCCTGATTAAAGCCACTGTGTCTTGTATCTGAAAATATCTGACTTCGGCACCCCTCCCCCAGTGTTAGCATCAGATCAGTTACTGTGGCAGACAGCTCTGTACTGTGCTTATTATGGGTGTGGAAAAGGAACTTGTATTCATTCAATCCTTGATTTAACAGCACCAGGGAAACAGTGGTAAAATGTCAAACCCTTGGACAGAGCTCAGTGTTCGGTATCTTCGGTTTACATGAACACATCGCCAGCCCTGTGGTTGACAGGGACCTGACATTATCCAGCAGATATATGGCATCAGATGCACATGTTAAAAATATCTCAGTCAGATCATTTTATTCTGTGTTTGCTTTTGTTTCCAGCTTGAATGCTGTTCATACAAAGCGACAGCTATGATTTATTTAGTTATTTTCTTTGTGTGTGTTTATTTACAGTCCTTGAGGAAGGTGGCGTGAAGATGAAGTTGACAGTCGTTGACACCCCAGGCTTTGGAGACCAAATCAATAATGACAACTGGTGGGTTTTCCAACTCCTGGATCATTAAAGCTTCATAAATGTCATAATCACTGCCTCATCTAACCAAGAACTATTTTTTCACTTGCAGCCATGAATTTAGTTCCCTAAAACGATACTGAAAATGGTCCTACTCAACTAGTCTTCTTATATTTTCTCGCTGAAGTAGTCTTTTTCTCTCAAGCTGACCTCTTCTGTATCCACAGCTGGGAGCCCATTTCCAAGTACATCAATGAGCAGTATGAGAAGTTCCTAAAGGAGGAGGTCAACATCACCAGAAAGAAGCGAATCCCTGACACCAGGGTGCACTGTTGTCTCTATTTCATCACCCCGACTGGACACTCGTGAGTTAAACTTTATCAGAACCAGAGATTAGTAAAGTCTCCACTCAAACCATCTTTAAGTATCTGATCTAAAAAGGGACATCTGTCTGTGCACAAATACAGCAGTGTTCATGTCCCTTTATCCAAAAACATTTCATCTGAGATTAACAAAGCCCTGTGTGTGCTACTTTATATTGCAGACAACACACCTCTCTCTCTCTCTCTCTCTCTCTCTCTCTCTCTCTCTCTCTCTCTCTCTCTCTCTCTCTCTCTCTCTCTCCTGAACCTCATAATTAGCTCCTGCTGACAACTGTGAAATTGCTCTTTAATGGATAGACGGATACAGTCTTTTGTGTAGTACAACCAGTGTATCCCATCCTTCGTAGCAGGCATAATTGAGACTGACAGGATGTTTTGTGTGTAGGCAAACAAGAGCGGGGATGCAATCTTTGTCCAATGATAAGCCCACTTTTCAATAGCATTCACGCTGTAAGTCTCTTGTAATTGCTACAGGACCAGGCAAAGCTAATGAGACGTATGAAATTATGATAAATAAAAACCCTGTACCTCCTTCTGCTATTTGTTATCCTCACCATCTTTCCACTGTCACACACGAGCCTTGTGGAAGAATCAAATCCAGCTCCTAAATTGATCTACTTGTCTCTTTTTCATTCTTTTTTGCTCGGTCTGTCTCAGTCTCCGGCAGCTAGACCTCGAGTTCATGAAGCACTTAAGTCACTCAGTCAACATTATTCCTGTCATCGCGAAGGCAGACACGATGACCATTGAGGAGAGACAGGAGTTCAAACAGCGGGTGAGTTTCACCAATGATCCCACATAAAGCTAGACTGATAAATTGCCCTATATATCAGCTAATATAAGCTTAATGCCAGAGCCTATAGTTATCAAGAAATGCCAAAGATAGGTTTGTATTTTAGAAACAGTGTCTCCATTACATCGTTTGTCCTCCACAGAGCATTGATTGAGTTAATTTATCAACTTGTCCTGCTCAGTACATATTTTGGTGTTTACAGCTGCTCTAATAAATATCTTTAGATTAACAATGGATCAAATGACAAACCCACAGAGAATCATCAACCGACAGTTTCACTCAGTTCTTTTATCTCATTGTTTTGGTTTTATATCCTGCAACCTTTTGGTTCAGTCTCCCTGCTCTCATAGTGTTGTTGCAGCTCTAAAAACCCACTGTACACTACCTGATATATTTGCATATCTTTCAAAGTTCCTATACTGGACAGGCTATAGGTCCCACATGAGTGGTTTGAAGACGGTTCTCAGATGAAGATGTGCGTTGTTTCCTGGCTTTGTTTTGTGCTGTAGGTAAGAAAGGAGCTGGAGATGAGCGGGATCGAGTTTTACCCACAGAAGGAGTTTGATGAGGACATGGAGGACAAGAGCGACAATGACAAGATCAGAGTGAGTGTTTCTGTTCTTTCGTTCACACACATCACATTATTTTCCTCCTCTTCAAGAGCATGAGTTTTTCCCTCCCCTCCCTTCCACCCAGCTTGATTCAATCTGTCTCACACTCACGCACCGCTTCCCCCAAACAGAATGTCAGGACACTGGGCCATGTATTTGTTTCATCTCATAAACCATGTGCTGCTGTCTTCAGTACACTGAACCGTGGCGAAATCTCTCTGTCCATAGGAGGCGATGCCCTTTGCTGTGGTGGGCAGCGACAAAGAATATCAAGTGAATGGCAAACGAGTTCTGGGTAGGAAGACAGCGTGGGGAATTGTAGAAGGTGAGTGATGTGGCCTTTCTTAATAAGTAAAATTTATAGTCCCTTTGCCAAAGAAATAATATGAATGATCTCAGGTAAAGGACGTGAGCTTTTTGTTTTTTTTCTTTGCAGTTGAAAATCCCAACCATTGTGAGTTTGCTCAGCTGAGAGATTTCCTGATCAGGTAAAGTAGTCTTTTAAATAGATAATTAAAACCTCAATTCAATGCAATAAACTGCATATAAGGACAATTAGAAATAATGGGATTTGCCATATTGAGAAACTTTTGCTTATAATAGTACTTTAACAATAACAAAAAATGTCCCACAGTGATTAAGTCTTAAAATGGAAGATATTAAATTTACTATCAAATAAGGCTACGCAAACCAGTAAATATTCACATTTGAGACGATTTAACCACAACTTTTTTTACTTAAAGAAATGGCTCAAATGATTAACCGTTTACCAAAATAGTTGCCGATGAATTTTCTCATGATCAACTAGTGATTCAATAGTTGACCAATAAATTAAAAAGTAAACATAATGTGAAAATAACGATAAGTACATAATAAGCCTTTTGAAAATAAGGATGTGTAATTCTTTGCATGTAAGGGTATAATATTTTTATTTTACTCTGTGGCTAATTGGATGCAAATGCTTTCAAGGTCCAGTCATGCTTTTGCACTGTATTAAATCTAAACACAAGGATCACTAAAAATGCATTTAAAAAGCACAATAGCGTTGATACCTCCCTGTTTTAAATAGATATATAAATAACTAGAAATGTGTCTCTTTCTCAGGTCTCACCTCCAGGATTTGAAGGAGGTCACTCATAACATTCACTATGAAACCTATCGTGCCAAGAGACTGAACGAGAATGGAGGTCTGCACCCCATATCATCCAATGACACCCAAGAAAGCAACCTGTAGTCAGTCAGTCAGTCAATCGGGAATTGTTCAGGCAGAGGGAGAAAAAAAACGTGCAATGAAGCTGATAGATGAAGCTACTGAATATTATAATCCACCACAGCATCGCTGCATACTTGTAAACATTTAAATTGATGTCATTTAATTTTTTTTTTTCTGATTCCAAACTCCACCATCGTCTTCTACACTTCCTTACCCCATACACATATCAAACCCCTCTAGTCACATTCAAGTCTTTCTTATGAATATTTACATGACAGGACACCCAGAGACTTAGTGCCATCATAAAACATTTTATCTACTGCCAATGCCTTGTCACTTATCATTGTCCGGATAGTTACTATGTGTGAAAGAGGCTAATTCTTAGGTTTTAGTGTTGTGTAGCAACTTGATTCAGACAAATGAAATTACTTGCTCTAGATATTAAAATCATAATTCCTGTGTAATAGCGATGCATGTGGCAACTCTGCAGATGACTCTGTACAAATTGCTTTTTTTAAATTCACAGCAGCAATGGTTCATTTGGAGAAAGAATCCCTGTGGCTTTACTGCCAGGAGGGCTTAACAAACATTACAAGCTGCGCTGTCTTCTTTCATACCCACCATCACGGAGAAAACAAATTGGAATGAAATGTCTCCAATATTCCCTCGCTCTGTTTATGTTTGATTTTCCATTTCAAAATAGTCTGTGCACACAGACCTGCATACTAAGATGGGAGACAGCTGCAACATCAGTCACATATGAAATGCAGCTGTGTGTGTGTGTGCGTGTGTGTGTGTGCGTGTGTGCATGTGTGTGTAATTAATGAGTCCACGAGGTGCATGACTGCATACTGCAGATTCTGTGATTCCATGATTCACCGTAATAAACACTTTGAGATGATACAGCTCAGCATACTGAGTTAAATCACAGTGGGTACAGAGGACAGTAGTTTTATAAAAAAAAAAAAGTTTTTATTCGGGATTCAGATTGACTTTGTGAACTATGTTGACAGCTAAATGGACAACACGCGCCCAATTAGAATGTCAATCTAAACACCTGCAGCATGTAATTTAATCTGTATTACTTTATAGAAATGAAGTGGCATTGCCAATAATGACATAAAACAATCACATTTCTTTACAAGTTTACTCAACTGGAGTAATCCATATATAGTGTAAATCAGCTGTTGGGAAACCACTAGCACTTTGCTTAAGTTTTTTTTATTTGTTAGGCCTTTTTGTCCTCACCGGACCCACTGATCAAAAAGAAATCCGACCACATCAGTGTACCTGGTGATAGGTGAACAGAAAACTGAAAATTATTTATTTTTCTGTTTAATGTCTTGTGCCATGCAAAGTATTTGTTAACTCTGGTGGGGACCAAGTGTTTGCGTTAATTCCATTTTGAAATTAAATTTGTCATGCTCACCACTTGGGGGCAGCACTCTGCCATGAATAAGGAGTGACTCAACAGAACAAGAAACAGACACTCTGACGACCTTTGTGTCCTCATATCGACTGCTGAGATTTTTACACAGTCCAGGCTTATTTCCTGTGAGTTTACAGATTTTTGGGTCCACCACTGCCGTCAGTGAAAACTAACACATCTCTCCAGATCAGGTTTACAAGAAAATACCCAATGGTATGCACTCAAAGTGTTGGTGTAATTATTCCAAATCAATTAATTTATTAGGTTGTAAACATGTTTACCAAGTTTTCTTTAGGAACTCAACATTTATACTGTCTGCAGGACAGCATGAATATGTACAAGTACAAGTAATTAAATCAAGTAATTAAATCTTTCAATATCTATCAATCAAAGTTGAATCATCATTTTATACAATCATACCTGTTTGTGTGATTTTTATATGAAATGTGATGTCTGCAACAAACTGATAATAGTTGTCTGTGATTTTAGTGCAGTCAAAGGTTTCAAGCAGAAATTTGAAAGTGTTTATCTGCATGCTTGTGTCCATATTGCCTGTTTGCTTACAGTTGATTAGTTCACGCATCATTGCAACTTAACATCAACTCATCAACTATTTCTGAATGTGTGACGTGTACATTAAATCTAAATCATGAGGTACAGCGCTGCTGTCTTAACTCCTATACCCAAACTGACAGCCTACCATCTACGTATCACTCATCCTGTTGAATCAGTAGAACTTCATAATGTACATTTATTTAATAACCACTTTTTTCAAAGTTGAGATATAATTTTCAGTGTTATATTGAGTTATTTATACATTAATGTCTTATTATAATGTATTCTTTATTTAATAAAAGCACATTCCCATGTTTTTTGAAAGAGCGTTTTTTTCATGAATGTCTAAATAATACATGATTTATATTACATATATGTATATAAGATACCCACAAAATGCTCATATTAATATATTTTTATTATTGTAGTAGTAGTAGTTTTATTAGTAATGGTAGTAGTATTGTTGGACGACTCATATTGAACTTACATCACGAGAGGAAATAAGCTTGAATTAAATATAGGTGGGATATAATTAAACCAAAACCAAAGCTTAAAAAATATCAATTATGCTTATTATTATTAATTACCACAGCCATATTACTGTAGTTAAAACAAATAGTGGATGTATAGTTTTGGTTTGTGTTGATTCAAAAATTTAATTTAACAATCAGTGAACTGTAAAATCACTACAGGCTGTAGTGATCTCAATACACATTTCAACTGCTTCTGCTGAGCCCTACCTTTTGTGCAGTGTAGGGCAGTCCCAGGAGCAGACAGCATAATGAGCTGCTGTTTTAGTATATCAGGCCGTGTATACACGCAGACCGTGTTGCAAACTCAATGAGGTAAACTATGCTCTCACTGTTTCAAATATGGACATAACCACAACTCTTCACAGTTGGAGGTTCACCACCTACAAGGCAAACTGTAGCGCTCCGTGGGAATGCCAGTCAAGAAAAGGGCATGTGTGGTACAGAAAAAGAATTTCAGTACCAATCAAACTGCTTGAGTGAGTTTATTTTAAAAAAAAAAACTCCAGTTCTTGACCACTAGTGTCTATGCAACTCACAACTGCTTGTATGCAAGAAGCCCCATCCTTGTTAATTTTCATTTTTGTACTTTATTGTCACATACACATTGCGAAATTCATTCTCTGCGTTCAACCCATCCCTCAAGTGAGCAGTGGGCAGCTTCTGTGCAGCGCCCGGGGACCAACTCCAGATCTATGTCAGTGTCTGGTCAATGGCACTGACCTAACATGTTCTTGATGGTGGGGGAAACCGGAGCACCCAGAGGAAACCCACGCAGAGATGGGGAGAACATGAAACTCCACAAAGAAAGGCCAGGACGACTGCCGTGCCGCACTGTACTCCACTGAAATTTCCATAGGGTGTAAAATTGAAAAAAGGCTTTAGCATAGCCAACATCTTGGCTGCCTTGGCAAATTCATGCTGCATCTTATGCAGAACAAAACAGAGAAAGATGTGCGAGGCTCCAATGCTGAAGCATTCATGCTCCATAAATGTACTGTAAATATACCAATTCTATCACAATAACAAATACTGTGACTTCTTTAACTAAAATAAGAAAGTACACCAGTTAGCTCGTTAGCTGGCAAGTGGGCAATACACACAGACTAATGTAATGATTTTCAATCACATGTAATATATCCATCTAGCCACAAGGCGGCGGTGTGATAATTTACTTAACTTAGAGAGAGGAACTCTTACTTCATGTTATCACCGGAATATGAGGTGGAAAATAAATGACTTGCACAAGCTAGCTGTTCATCATGACAATGTGTCTTCATTGAAAAGGACATTACATGGTACCAGGAGTCAGGTCATGTGCTTCAGCAACTACAAAAAACAGTAGATTGTGCACTTTGTCCTTGTACGTTACTTTTAGTCTGCACACACCTAAACAGTCTACATCCTGTACGTTGTAGTTCCTCAATGATATTGTCTTTTTCTGCATTATGGGCTTTTCTTTCATTGCTTTAATGTCACTTATACTTATCAAGTTTGCTTTTGCCCCAGTGTCAAGTTTCAGTGTAACTAATGCTCCATTTATTTGCAGAGACACAATCCATTTATTCTCTTGTACTGCATTCACTTTAAAGCATAAAGTCAGCATCGTTCTTTACGGTGGGCTGCACATTTTCTGTGGCAATTCCTACAAAAAATGTCACTTAAATCAGTGTCCTCAACAACATGCACAGTTTGTCCTTTACATGTTTTGCCTTTTGAAAAACACTGCTTGGCATAGTGATTCTTACCATTACGTTTTGTGCACATTTTACCAAATGCTGGCCATTGCCTTGGTTCATGCTGGAAACCACACAGTTTGCAACTGAATGTCCCTTCCTGCAACTTCTTTGCATTCCTGGACTATTGCGAACTAGCAACAACAACAACATCTAGCAAACAACATCAGCTAACATTCTTTGACAATAATCACACCATGGGACTAATACCAGTCTTAGTAACCATCTTAAATCAACTTTGTTATAACTCTATGACCCCACAATCAACTAACTGCAGCCATCTACTGCTTGGATTCCAAAATGTTTTGTGGCCCACTTATGCCTACTAGTCATTGCAAATAAAATAAAAATAGCTGCTGGTCGGAATCTGGTTAACCCTAATCCCTAAATCTAATGTTAGAATGATTAAAAATGCCGCCAAAAAGAGTCCGAGCCAATGTGCAGTTTTGCAGTTGTGCACTATGGTGCAGTGTTTTACTTGTATCTGTTATTACCTGTGTGCCTCCAACTATTTGACTGCCTTGTGGTGTGCCACAAGGCTCCATTTTGGGCCCTTTAAATTTCTCCCAACACATTCTCATTCCCAACTCATCACATATGGACACTTGATGTCGCTTTTTAACACCATGTGTGCGACTAATAAATAAATATGCAACATCCTATAGACTTTCAAAATAAAACTAGTGGTTAACATTGTAAAACAGCAAATTGTTAACATTGTGAAACGTTGTGTGCAAAGAAAAACCCTCCGACTGGTCCAGAGGCCTAATGGGCCCTCACTTTCAAACTTTGTCTTCTTGGATGTAACTTGTAACTCAAACTTAGATGAATTGATGTAATGTTAATCTTCAGTGAGACATTGACTCCAGTAAGTTCTAATCAACTCAAGTTTAGTGATAATTTCAAAAAAGTGCAAATACAAATACATGTGTTGGTCCCAGGGAGCAAACGCTTACTCCGTATTTCATTGATTGATTTATTCTGTCTCACTTGTCCTCCTGTGTATGTTGGTTCCACCTTCTTCATATCTACACATAATCAATATTAAAACAATAGTATAATCCACTAAAACACTTCTGAATAAATAAAGGAAATAATGACTGAAATGTGACACTAATCAATAAAGAATCATTGTGGTATTAGTAAAAAAGTAGATGTGCATGAAACAAGGGGTTAGCACAAGCGCAAGTTCATGTGCTGAGTTGCATGCTGACCTTCACAGCCTTCAGAGTACCAGTCTACTTGCAAAGGCCCATTTAATTTGTGTGTCCGGTGGTGTAGTCTATTTTTTTCTAGTGAGTATACTGTGATTTTTCCCTCCCAGCCTCATACTCACCTGTCCCAGCATGACGTCCCATGAGCACCACTACACTCACTAATACATACAGGATGCATGTACATGTAATAGAGCGCATTCTGAAGGACTGCTTAGGTTACAACGCAAAGACTTTAACAGCCAATGACAGTTACAGGTGGGAAAGGGCGTCACTTTGTGTTGAAAAGTGGTGGGGACATTTTAGGGTTCAGATTAGAGTTGTGACAAAACACTTAGCATAGGAGACGTGACAATCCACAATATTGGGGTCACAAGATCCAGACTAGAAGATATTTTAAAAGTATGTAAAGAAATATTCATTGATGAATACACAATTGGGGGGTCTGGGGGTCCTCCCCTAGAAGATTTTGAGCATTAAACATTTAATTTCCTGCATTCTGGAGACATTTTCTGCACCAATTTATGGTCGAAATGTCTAATGTTTAGTGTTAATCACCATCTAACTCAGCCAGTTAAGAGCTACATTTAGCCTTAGATGTTATGAACCTGGTTTTATCATCTGGCAATTTTCAATGCACATTTCAGAGTGCAAGTTGCCACTATTATTAACAATAATGGAAAGCTGAGGCTTTTCAGTAGCAGTAATAACAATGAACATAGGCTTATGTGCAATTCTATCACCAAAACTCATTCATTACAAAATATTATTAACAGCGCAGACACAAAAAGTGGTCCACATCATCTCAAGCACACTTATCTTCCAAAACCATTGTCAAACTTAGGTTATGTTATCAGCTTAAAAGCATGAGCAAGCATCCAGGAACTGCTACTACTGTATGCACACACACACACACAGTATCCCGCATTCATTGAGCCACCACATTAAGGTTAGTTAACTAGTTGTAGATTCAATTCAATAGACCAACAATGCTGTTACAGTTCCGTTAATGATAACACAGGCCTATATTCTATTTTCACTCACCAGGTAACGTTACGATAGCATCAGCCTCATCTGGCTCGTTTTCTGTGTTTCAGTAACTTTAACGTTCGTGTCAACTGCTGCAGCTGCAGTGTCACCCGGAGCGGCAGCCGCTTTAGCTGCAGGCTTACGAAAACACTAAAAGAGTGTAGTTTGAGTTTGCTCGCGTTTCACATCTCCTTCAGTGATTCACATTAGTTAATTTCAAACGTGCGCCGAGTGACCGCCACGCAGCTGTGTTGTTATTAGGTGAGGTCAGATCCCGGTCACAGGCCACGGAAGCAGCAAACGCCAGTTCAGATCTTCGCAACACAAACAGGGTGAATTTATGAATGAACGTGTGATAGTTCTGTCACAAAATGTTGTTACGTATCATCTCGCTATTTTAAGTGGGTATACGGAAATCTTTGACCGTTCCTAGTGGTTATACGGCCTATACCTGCGTATCACGTAGACTACACCTCTGGTTATGTGACTTTACTTACGTAGGTTAAGTAACAGTACTTGCGAAACTTAATTAAAAACAATCATTGTTAACTTTTTGTTACACACAAGAAACGAAAACTGGTCTCCACCTCCTTTTACTTTTCTGTTAAATATCATAAACCTACCTTTAGTTCTCAAAAATGATGCTACAGGGCTTCCCCCAGTGCTTGTACCTGGGGGCACCACAGAACAGCATTATCTGCTACTGCTCTGTCCACACACGATCATTTAAAGTGGCTGTTTTCAGTTTAACAAGATGTGGGTAGGGCGATTCACTAGGACCAGGAGTGCGTACCACTGTACTATATGATTTTATTTAGTACAGTGCTCTGGTGCTAGCAGCACTAAATGTCATGTATCACAAGATGTTGTGTTTTGTAAAATGTCGTGTTTTTTGTAAAATGTCATTTTTTGTAAAATGTCGCGTTTTGTAAAATGTGTCCGGGCTCAGCAGCCTCCCAGTGAATACGGCTGGACATGAACCAAACACAGCCTCTGAGACCCACGGAGGCCAGTTTGACGCTGGGCAGTTGTCATTCCAGGTTTGGCTCCTGGAACCCTAGCCTGTCTCCTGTCCCAGCCTGAACCCGCTGCATCTTCGTTGTCCACCTGTAAATCACCTCGGTTAGTACTGTAATAATTTTCATATTTTCTTTAAGAGAGACTGACTTCACCCAAACAAACGGAGCTTAACCAATAATATTTTATCGCTGCCTAAAACCACCTGGAGGATTTTTATCAGAATTTCCTGAATTTTTATCTACTCTTATTTTAAACAATAACAGAATTGTTCTTTGTGGTGATTTTATTGTTCATGTTGGCCCCGCGTGGGTTCTCTCTGGGTGCTCCGGCTCCCACCGTCCAAAGACATGCAGGCTAGGTTAATTGGTGTCTCTAAATAGCAATGTCAGCTAGGATAGGCTCCAGCCCCCTGCGACCTTGTACACAGGATAAGTGGTTGATGATGGATGGATGTTGATGACCCCACCAATGTTGATGCAACGGACTTTTTAAATATTACCAGTTCTTCAGTTCTTTTAACGTTATACAACAGGTCCACGGGCAAACCCATACATTGGACTTGGTTTCTACACTGGGTGTCAGCATTTCCTCTGTGGAATTAGTGGATATGACCATATCTGACTACAAATGTATAGTTTTTAACTGTGAATCACCTGTTACTCATACCACATCACCAAGCTCCTCGTGTTCTCGCATCCTTAATAAACAAAGTGTTTCCAAGGTTTGCATTTTGTTTCAGAGCCAAAACCAACACCTGTGTCACTCTCACACCAACGATCTGGCTGACCACTTCAATCATATTTGCTTGTCATCACAAAATATTATTGCTCCTCTAAAGGTTAGATCTATGTCTACAGCTAGTAAGCAACCCTGGATAAACGACAGCATTCGCAGCCTTAAAAGGGAATGCAAGAAAGCAGAGCGTAGATGGAAAAAATCCAGTCTCCAAGGCCATTACCACAGTATAAAGGATTTATTATCAAACTACAATAACATAGTTAAGGATGCGAGAACACACTATTTTTCTGAACTCATTACTACACATCAACATAATCCTAGATATCTGTTTAAGACTGTGGATCAGCTGGTAAACCCAGCCCTTCCATGTGCCTCAGCTGAAAGTGATGGATTGTGAATGGTTTTTATCTTATTTTACTGAAAAGGTTGTGTCAATTAGAGTTTTATCCTATTGATTTGTCTGAGCTTTTAAAACAGGATCACAAATGAGAGTGTCTTCCAGCCCACTTGATATAGTACCAACAAAGATTTTACTGAAAGTAATGGATTCTGTCGGGGCCCATTTGATTTCTGTTTTTAACAGCTCCCTATGGTAGTATCCCTGATTATTTTCAAACTGCTTGTGTGAACCCACTTTTAAAACTACCTTTTATAGCAAAGATTTTAGAAAAACTAGTGTCCAAACAACTGCTCTTTGTACTGGAAAACAACAACATATTTGAAAAGTTTCAATCTGGTTTCCAAAAGTACAGTCACCAATGACCTTTTAATGTCTACTGATGATGGCATTTACTGAGTTCCATTTCTCCTGGACCTTAGCACTGCATTTGACAGCATTGATGAAAACATCATGTTAGACAGAGGCTCTGGGTAGGGATTTCTGGTACTGCTTTGGAATGGTTTTTACTGTACCTGTCCAATTGGAGGTTGTGTGTCGGTGTGAATAACTATCTCTGTCTCTTTATTCTGTTCAGTTAAATATGGTGTACCTCAGGGGTAGGTCTTGGGACCAATTTTATTTTCCTTGTATATGCTTCCCCTTGGACACATTATTGAGAAACATGGTGTCTCTTTTCATGTTTATGCTGATGACACAGAGATATACTTGCCCGTCAGATTCACGGACCCTGGAATGCTGAGTTCACTTACCGACTGCCTCTGTGATATCAAAAATTACATGTCAAGTAATTTCCTCCAGTTGAACTGGTTGTGGTAAGGGTAGGGGCTTCGGGGGGCTGTCAACACCTTTATCACGACCGTAACTAGCTACCTCTAGCTAAATAGCACTTCCGGTCTGTACGGGACGCCCCAGAGCGTCTCATAGAGATGCTTCTGTAAGCGTCTCATAGAGACGCAAATAACTATGCTTTGTCACTCTTTCTCAAATCGTCGGTATATGACGCCCTGAGATGAGAACGGGCTCTCATTTACGTTTTGAGCGGCACACCACAAAGCTTGTGCAATCGCGTTTTTACCATCTTAGAAATATATCAAAAATACAATCAATGTTAACTTTTAAGGACACTGAGACCATTTAGCATGCCTTCATCTCATCATGCCTGGATTACTGCAACAGCAACTTGCTTGACTCAAAAATCTATGGATCGACTCCAGACTCAGAACTCAGATGCCAGGCTTTTGACCAGAACAAAGAGATAGGGTTACATCACCCCTGTTTTAGCTTCATTATACTGGCTCCCAGTATGTTTTAGAATAGACTAGACTAAAATTTTATCGATTAATTCGAAAGATCTTAATGGCCTCTCCCTGTTGTATCTCTGACCTTTTAGTCCCATATGCACCAGCGTGTACCTTAAGGTCACACTGACACACAGAAAGTGTTCCTGCAACCAAATTTGATTTGATTTGATTTGATAGAGTTCAAAACTCACCTGCTTACTTATCTAATAGAAATTACACTTACTGGTCAGATGGTAAAGCTTATTTTAATTGCTGATGTTTTTTCCACCATTTAGAATTTTTGGAAAAATATATTTTGATCTTCTGCTAAATTGCTCAAGCCTTAATGAAACTTTGTACACTAAATGTCAATGTTGATATTATGGCTATCACACACGCATATGAAAACCAAACTATTTTGCTGCCATTTTAAATAAGGCACGACCTTTATTCTAGTACCTCCAATCAAGTGCAGGTCAGAATAACACTAAGGATGTTCATCAATTGGATATGCTTCATTTAAAACTCTGATTGAGTTCAAAACTCACCTGCTTACTTATCTAACAGAAATTACACTTACGGTCAGATCTATATCCATGTTTAATTTTTACTTAATTAATTCAGTGAAAATAAAGCTTGTTTTAATTGCTGATGTTTTTTCCACCACTTAGATGCATATTTCACACGTGGTCTTAATCCTATCCCTAGAGTATCTATGTAGTAGTCTAAGTGGCTAAATCTTCTCCAGACAATTATTGTTGATAATTTTTTGTGTTTTTACTTGTACACAACCATCTGAGACTAACATAAGATTCATGAGCAGATTCATGCACACCAGAGGATAAATCATTTCCATTTTCATCACATCATAAGCCTTGCACCATCCTCAGGCTAAAAATTGACATAACACATTCAGTATCTCTACCTAACATGAGAACTGTCATGAATGTAGCTGAGCAAGTTTCATGATCCAAGGGTACACACCCTTTATTATTTTAATCACATATTTGCTTTTTCTGTTGAACCACCCCTGACTCTCCGGGAAATTTTTTTAAATTTTTAAGCCCAATATAGGAAAAACTAAATCAACTATATGTTGTTGTACTATAATAGAATAATTCTTGCAGAGACGCACGGATACTGCAGATGCTGAATGGTAAACCTAGCAGTGTTTCTAGTGTCGCTGAGAAAGAACAAGAGAGGAAGAGCAACGCTTAAAGAGAGGGGCTGTTTTTTTTTCTGCTGGAGAATAGTGGATGGAAAACTTATTTTAGCAATGTGGTTCTGCAAAAGCGTTCAGCTACCAAGAAGGTGCTGGACAGCATCTTAACACACACACACAAAAAAATACATATATCTCAACCTAACTGCCTAGTTTTGCGGAAGCTTGCATAAAATGGGCTTGCAACATACATAATCTTCAAGGTCATTGTTGCCACACACTCATACAGAAAACAAAATAAAATGCCCACCTCTGCCTCTAGATGTCACTAGACCAAGGACATCTGGGTATTTTATTCTATTTCTATTTCAACTAAATACACTGTGGAGCTCTATTCTTCATATTTACTGTAGAGCATCAACTAACTAACTGTGACAATATGTTTAAGTTAAGATGCTGCAACTCTAGCTGCATTTATTATATGCTATTTATAATACTGTTCTTAAATGTAGTTTGTTTATGTTGTCCATCCAGCTTTAGAGGTATGGACATGTCTAATTACAGATCTCAACTGTATTTCATTAATTTGTTATTGACCCTTGGATTGTTTTTTCACATACAAATGATTTGTAAAAGCTATGATAATTAACAGCAACTCATATCCCAGACCATATAAATCAAATCTAATCTAAGTAAATTTCAGAAATAGATCCAGATAAAGTTTTAAGACAAGGACCAAAGGTAAAAGGACACACTGGATTTTATTTAACTTGTGTATCAGTGATGCTGTGATTTAAACAGACAGTGTTTTACCTGTGTAGTAGACCTGTGAGTCTTGCTGGTTGACTTGTGAACGAACATGAAGCAGGAGTTCAGTGAGCATTAAGTTTTTGGAGTCGGTTTAACTCTGAATATTTACGGGAGAAAATGTTTTATTATTTTAGCTTTTGGTGACTGGTCATTACAAAGATTGGGGGACGGGGGCTGGGACACCTGTCTCCCGCAGAGATTGCGCGCTTGTACAGAACGTATTTACACATCAGTTTTTCTGTATTTGATTCTTTACTTTCAAAGAACACTTATTTGTGGTTTGCCTGTAGAAATCTCACTCCAGTCTTAAGACTAGTTCTACCTACTGTAGAGGAGCACTACATTTGTTTTTGCTTTACTGACTGAGGGTATATTTTATATCTGTCCAACCTATGTACCCTGTTTACAGTCAGTGAACATTTTAGCGAGCTTCACGTTAATGGTGTTTTTGTTTGTTGTAGTAGAACTGTGCTTGCCTCCCACTTTTCAGCAGCTATTTTATAGCAATAAAGTGGAGGTGGGTGCTGGCCTTACTTGAGCACAGTCAGACAACACTCATCTTAGTGTTTTTCTTCATTAACTGTTTTCTATCATCCTGTCTTTGTCCCTGTCCAAATTATAGTTTCTTATTTTGAACTACTGCGCCCTCAGCTGTCCTAGTGAGGAACTCCTTGTTGATTGTTCTTAAATTTGGTACTTTTTTTGGTGAGACTTTTAGGTGTTTTTCTTGCTTTCACTGAGAGTGTAAAGGTCCCTGATGCACCCTGAGTCTGACTGGCGCTTGTAGTTTTTGTGGCGTGTCTGGCTCCACGAACACCAATTTGCCCTTAACAGTGACCTTTAGGCTGATTCATCACGTTGAACTGGGGTTCAAGTCAGTCTGTCTGCTGGCAGATTTTGATGTGCGGTTTCTCATTTTTTTCACTTCCGCCTTTTCTTTCTTCTCCCACAAGAAAAAAGACCAGGAACTTACAACAAGCAAATGCTAAGCAAAACATCTCACTATCCCCATATCTTGTTCTCTTCACATTTTTCATTTCTCTTCTTTGAACTGTCAAATAAAGGCAAAAATGCAAAAAAGGAGCTTAAATAGCTCATCTGCTCCACAGGCGCTTTAACTTACATAAATAAAATGACAGTGTGCTTTTGTAACATGAGAAAAAGGTCCATTCCAATTTAAAATTATTAGATTAAACAACGTATCTGAGTAGTTTTTATTTGGGGAGGATTTGTTCCATTTTTGTGCAGTAACCTATGTGCGAATTGTTGCGATGTCTGTTTCCTTGTTTGTTTTTCATCATTTAAGCTAGTGCCGATACTGAACAGTGAATTAGCAAAGATACACAGGGTATTAGAGCAGTTCCAGCTGTATTGTTGATCCCCAGGGTGTTTCATGTTACCATCTTGCTTTGTGTGCTGCCTAATGGAGCCTGTGATCTGCAGTGTTCCCTAAAATATAAGAGCTTCGTCATGTTGAAAAATGTTTGAATGTAGCGGCACTATGTTGTTGTGTAGCCTAGCTGGATTTGTCCTCACATGTAGATAACAAAAGAGACTTGCCTAACCTCAAGGCTTCTTTCTATTAGACTAGCACTGCAGTCCTTGTCTGGTGTGCGAGTGTATGACAGAAAGAGAGAAAAGCACAGGGCGAGGGAGAGCAAAAGAACAGGTAACAATTTCTACTCCAGATCATATGGATTTTGGAGTATGAACATACAACCTGCAGACTATAGGTTTAAGGTTTTATGCGTGGGGACAGGGACATTTTAACGCTCATGATTACAAGATCATCATAACTCCCCCTCTGCTGGCCTCCTGGGGAACTACAAGTTTCCTGCCAGTGAGTCAACAAAATGGCTGACATGTATCATGCTGAATAATGTCAGAAGACTGCTAAAAACTACAGACCGACCATATGATGTTTATTAATGTGATGGATTTGTTTTTTAGAAGGTTAAGAAGGAGAAGATTGGTCTTTGTCTTCTTGTCTTGTCTTGAATCTGTGAAATCACAGCATGAAAAAAATCAAATAATCCAAATATCCTTCTATTTGTGTCCCAGGCTAAGAAAATGAGCTTTGCAGGTTACCACACGAGCTGGGTTAGTATTTTACCTACACCCTTGAGATGGATTGTTTTCTTGCCTTATGTGTGCCGTGTTTAACATTTAAAGAATATCATAATTAAGCGAAGCGCAAACCTCTCAAGGTCACTCAAATAGTGGGTACTTAAATGCACACAGGACAACTCAAAAACACCTACATCACTATGATGCATTACTCTCTAACCTACAAGGACACCACTGTCTGTAGTTAAGTTTACAGACAATTTTTCAGACTGTTGTCGTCTGACTCCTCCTCCACTATATAATCCCGCCCCCTCAGCCCCGCAGTTTGTCTGCCGTGGACAAATCACACACCCCTCCCTTTTCATGCTAATGTTCTGCTCCCTGTTGTCCCTGGTTCCAACCGTCTGCTCTGTGAGGTTGTTTCGACCACACTGCAGTTTGGTTACTCCAAGCAGAGGTGCTGCTGCTCTAAAGCACACTTGGTGTTAGTCCTGCCTGATCATCCATACAAACCGATCTATTACGTCCTGGAGCTGTTCATACATACCTTGCCGGCTTTAGCTACCGACTTCAACATCGCCGCCTGCAGAGAGACTAAAAAAACCGAAGGAAACTAACGTTTACAACGCGACGCTGGTCAACGCGACCGGGTCTGTCGACCAACCGCCACCGACGGCTGACGTATGGTTGTGGTGGAGATCTTTTTTTTTGTGCACGAAAAGAGGAGGAGTCTGTTTGTGAGGGAAAGAGGAGAGCAGTCGGTGGAGTCCGCGAAGGCACAACTACACAGTTGTTGTGGCACAGCTCACTAGTTTCCCCGTTTTCTGTTGAAACTGGTGGACTAACACCGCATCCTGAACGCCACGGTTGTACACAAAAGGGTCCGGGAGAGTTTCAGAGAGGCAGCAGGAGGAGCCGGTCTGCTACAAACCGATACAGAAAAATCGCGGGAACATCGCTGGGCGACGCGAAGAGTCGGTGAGTCGAGGTATTGCAACTAGCATGCTAGCTAAGCAGCTTTCACTTGCTATAATATTTACTACAACTAGACAATATGTTTCTTGGAACTTGGGCTTATGAATATAAACATTTAGTCATGAATTACCTGACTTTTCCCCTGTTTTTTGATATGAGGCTGACACATTTTATAGTGAGCCCTCCAGGTTGGGATTGTAGCGGGCGTAGAAAGCAATGTTAGCTAGTATTCACTTAGATAATGTTACTAGATATTAGATATATCAGTGACGTTTTAACAAAAGCAATGTTTTTATGTTTTTTTCTTCTCACTTAATGGCAACACATTTTTTTTCACTAACACCTCACATTTTTTACAGATTTCTCCATGAAATGTTTTCTTTTGTGAAAGCAGTCTCGCGAGTTTCACAATCGCGTAAATTGCTTTTTATGTTTTATTTGCTAATGGATATGAATTTTAAATTATCTTACATTAAATATAACATTAAGAGAATATTATCTTATTACACAGTAATATTATTACAGTAATTTGTCCTTTTTAAAAGAAAACTCTTAAAGCGTGACACTACTTATGTTGCTAAGCTGTGGTAGCTTGGTTAAAGAACGCTTGTACATAAATACACATAGGCATATGAATAAAAAGAAAAAAAGTAACCCAGTTCTCTGTTGATTCATGTATGAGAACCTTCACACCACTCAGTCTATTGCTGGATGTATTTGTGCTTCACTAAGATCTCAAAGGTCCAACCCTACCAAGTCGGTAAGGCAATTATGTTGTGTTGGTGCTAAAACAAGCAGCATGCACATTCAGCATACTGCAGAGGTGACTGTTTGGGGGGGGAGCAAAAAGAAGAGAGATTTTGGTGAGAAGTTGTCTGCGCTGCGATAATGACTTATGTAGGAAATAGAAAAATTATAAATTAGCCATGTCACTTTAATTTTCACCATTGTTAGAGCTTTACTGAAGACATTTTCGCTTCTTTTGAATACTTTTAATAATTTGATGAAGATTATTAGAGAGTATCCCCATGTTGAAAGTCAACACTAAATTGGGGCCTAAATGGCACAGAACACAAAATGGGCTAAAGTGAAGAGGAAACTGCTGCATTCCCTATATTGTGCAGTTAAATCCCCCTCCTGGTCTAACGTGGTACAGCCCAGTAATTTTCCATGCACACACTGTCCTAGGATGTGGGTGTGGCTTAATTTCAATGGTAATAACAAGAGTTTAGCAGTTTTTCCTCTTTGCTTTGTACTGTGGGTTTCTAAAAGAGAAAAAATCTGCATCTTTTTTGATTTAGGTGAAGTGATGTACAGATAAGTGACCAATTTAGTATTTGCTGGATGAACCTGAGAGCAGAAGTCAGCCACAGTTTGAGGAATTTGGCAGTCTGCAGAATTGGCCTGTTTCATTATATTCATGATGTTTAAAAAAAAATTAACTCAATTTAGTCCAAACAAAGTGAGCTGTTTCAGGTTTGCATTTACCTTTTGGGAACATGGTACAGCCCTGTTTCTAGTTTCACCTCCCCCACTTCACCCAGTGGCAGTGTTCACATGGTGCACTTGCAATTCATTACACAGTCTGTTTTTTTTTCTGCTGAAGAGGAAGCCGCCTTGAAAGGCTCCACCTACATTTTTCAGAAGCTTTCCTGTAGATGTTAGGACTCAGTTATTTTCTGCTTAGCTAAATTTGTTCCATCTCATGTCATCCAGTGCAATTGTTGAGAATTTTCAATTGATTGTACAACTACTTCAACAATTTGCAGAACATTCAATTTATTACTAAATAAGAATGTAGGAAAATGTGGCTATAGTTTAAAAATGACACCTCCAAATGTCCTTCATATGGAGAAATGGAGGAGTTTATGTGTCTAATGGAGGCTCCTTTCTCGGTCCTGGTTTGTTGGTAGATGTAGGAGAGCAAATGATTATCTTGCCAGATGTTGTTACTCAAATGTTTACGATTAAAAAATTATGTCATACCATTCATAATACCAAAAAACAACAAGACAACAATAAAGATCTAAAGTATGTGCCAATACGAGGGATGCTGTGAACATGCCATGTAATATAAAGCTTTTCCATGTTTCCAACACATGCAACAAACCATGTATACTTTCTGAATAAGGCTCATTCTGTAGTATAATTTATTTATGAATTTCAAAGTGTATAATCTGCAACTTAAACACTCAGCGCTTTCAAAATGATAATGAAACAGAATTCATAACGGTGTCATCAAGTATCATAACAAATGCATGAATAAGAAATGCTGCTATCGTCATGTACATATTGATTGAAATGCCAACCCAATTCTTGGTTTTTGATTGTATTATATATTTGAGCTATATTTATAGAATCTGCAGAGTCTCATCTGATGATAATTTAACATTTCTGCTGATGTCAATTGTTGAGTAATAGCAGGTTCAAATCCTATGTCTGTAATTTTGATGGCAGAAAACTCGATACCTAAATATTTAAGTTTTTCAAACCATACCATACATGGGAACCGGTTTCAACCAGTTACTGCCAGTTTCTTTGCTTCAGGCTTAAAATGAGAGTGATAAGAAATATGAACTTGGTTAAGTCTCAAATACTCCACATTTGCTATTCATCATTTCTATCTTGCCATGCTGATAATTAGAAAAGCTTGTTTTAAATTGGTATTTTGCATTTCACACAGGCCATGATAAATTAGCCAGGCCTACATATTTGTCTCTATTTTAAGGGGTAATTTTTTCCCACAAATTCTATTCTTATTTATGATTTTCATGGACTATACTAATGCTTACAATGTGTATCATCAATCGTGTTAAAATCTTAACCTGTCTTTTAAATTTAAACCTAACTTAAAAAATGTCATAACCCACTTTGAGACATTGTTTTTCAGCAGTTTAAGGTTTTAGAGAGCAGTTGGTACATGAGTAGATATCTTACATAGATGTTCAGGCTTGCACATACAATCACCTATGTCTCTGCTCCCATTGCCTTGTGCATTATGTGTTGTTATGTCTGTTCCATTCATTTTATTCGTGGGAGCCCATTTTCTTAATTTAAGTGCTTAGGGCATCCCCTCTCTATTGCCCTATTAATCACACCTTTCAGACATGCACATTGTTATGTAAATGAGACGGCACTGTCTGAATAAGTGCCCAAGACAGGGCGGCAATCTTACTAGGTTCGATCTAGTAAAATGTCTGAATTAGGGCTGAAACAATTAGATTACTAAAAAGTGCAAGGTATTTGCTTTGATGCGCTTACACTGTGTGAACACGACATGATTATGATGCCGCTGTTTGCAAAGTGGAGCAAGAGAGACAAAATAGCAAGGGACGAAGAAAAAAGTGTCCAAAGTATGGGATTATTTCAGAGTAAAAGAAAACAACAACTTGGTAATGTTACAGTCTGTCCACTGTAAAATGCAACTCATGTAGCCTACTATAATGGCATCTAATCAGAAAGCACACTGCCTATCATCAAGTCCACGGAGCAGACCACCGACAAGGTAACAGCAACTTTAGCATTTAACTGAAATCATGATTGATTGTTGAGGTGAAGGCTAGCATAAGTAAGCCGCAATCATCAGCTGTAAATGTATACAGGTGTGTTTGTTCTCTGCCTGGTTGGGCTGTGAATTTGTGTCATAGTCACAGTCATGAGTAAACTTGCACAGTTGATCCCATTACCTGTGGGGAGCCGCCGCCAAGCAAAAGTATGAAAACGATGAATCGATGAAATAATGTGTAGAAGCTTCGAGTACTAAAATCTTTGTTAGCTGCAGCCCTAGTCTGAATTGCCATTAGATTAACATGAAGGCTACAGCAGCACAAAGTCTTCTTCACCTTACCAAGAGCACTTGATAAATTATCATTCAATTATCATTTACTTTTTGCACAAAGGAAATAAAATCTGTTCCATAAAGCATGAAACATCGCAAATATTATACATTATATTTTTATACAATATATATTTAATTTACAGCTCACTACAATGTACCGTGTGCTTAATGTTGCATATGGGTTGGCTCTGTCGTGTCTGAATAAAGCCAAAGGTAATGTTAATGTAACAGACTCTTATGTGTGAATAACAAAAAGCTGTTACTTTAATAGTCTACATATGCGAGTAAAGATTTGTGTGAATTAGAGGGTGACACATGAATGGATCTTCACTCTTGTCCCATCCCAATCCCGGAAGAATGACTCCCATCCCATTCCCGATTTAAATAATCAGAAAATAGCGTTCATATTAGAACTGCGTATTTATATATAAAAATTAATCTATGATTCCCGCCGTGCTCGCTCCTGTGATGAATAGTGAAATTGAGTACCTCCTCAGGGGAATCCCACAGGACTCTTGTGACCCACAGGTTTTCCGAAAAAAATGTCAGTCTCTAGTGTGAATATGAAAAACTTTTTGGACACACCAATCGCACCAAGGTGGTCAAATGGTTACCATAAGGGCAGGATCAATACTGGTAGTAGGCTTCTCAGTTTTAGGATTTCGACACTGTGTCAATATTTCATGAGTTAGCCAAACTCTAGCAGGTTGAATAACGAACGTGTTGGCAGCAACAACAACCGCATGTCAGATTATTATCGCGGAATATTTGTGAAATGTGGCCCGACGGCAATGGCGAATAGACTCCGTGATTTGTAGCACCAACAAATCCAACAGAGTGATGTTAGACCATGTCTAAAATGTGCTTTGCTTTCTGTCTGAACCAAGCGGGAAGCTTCCGGTCTGAGACATGAATCCAATGCCGAAGTCCCATAAACCTGCATTCTATTGAACGGCCAGCAGGAGGCGAATTTTCTGGTTGCAAAAAAAAAAAGCCCAGTTCCATTAGAAATAATGGTAAAATGACCCTACTTCTCAGCTGATTTATTACTTCAGTAAACACTTTTATAATGAGTTTATGGTCTCAGTCGCTAGTTTCATGTCTTCTTCAATATAATATGATGGTCACTTAGGCTACGTTCAGACTGCAGGTCTTAATGCTTAATTACGATTTTTTCCCCAGATCCGATTTTTTGGTTTGACAGGTCATATTACAGTTTAAATGTGACCCATATCAGACTCCAGTTTGAACTGTGGCCTGAAAGTGTCCCGCATGTGCAGAAGAATAACACGACGTCACACGCAGCACGCTGTTGCCGGCTACAGAAGTAAACAAGGAGCAACATAGCTGTAGTTAGCTTGCAGGAGACTCGCGTTTTTCATTGTCCTCTCATGGGTCACATTTCTCCGGAATTATGACAAGAGTTCACAACTTTCTGTTCTTTACGGTTTCTGGCGCTGTACAACACAACTGCCCCACAACTCACTACCTCCCTGTCTCTCTCTCTCCTGTCTGTGTCCGCTCGGACTAATAGCATGCTCGTAACTCAGAAGAGAGCTTGCGGTCCGGTGGATTTCAGGTGTAAGAAAGGAAATTTGTGAGCAGAATATAGCGAGGTAGAGGAGGAAGAGTTTAAATTAACGCTTTTGTGGAGCTTTTTCGTTCAGTGCGGCTCCGTCTACAGCAGAACAGTTGCTCTGCAGTGACATCAAAGTCGCATCAAATGCGACCTGAGTGTCTAGACTGAGGTCACATTTAAAAAGATCCGATCTGTATCGGATTTGGACCACATATGGAAGTGACCCAATTCCGAACTGAAAAAGATCAGATTCCATGTGACTTGGCCTGTTCACACTGTCATAAAAATATCAGATCTGAGTCACATATGGGCAAAAAAATCAGATTTGGGTCACACTGGCCTGCAGTCTGAACGTAGCCTTAGTAAATTATGATTCCATTTAGAGGAAAATAGACCATAAAGCAGAGTATGCTTCAGGTCGGGATTATCTGTGATTGACAGGTCGTCATGGTAACGACTTGCCACTCAGGCTAGAGTGACTCATACCTACAGTACTGTGTAAATTTAACCAGCGCTGTTGAAAAGCATATTAGGAGTTGGCTGTTCACTTTCTCTGGTGAGAACATTTAGTTTTAAGACTGTTGTTCGCTAGATAAAGTTGTCATCCCTGTTAATATGACAGTTAACGTGAATTACAGATGCACCTAGCTAAATAAACTAGCTAGCTCCGCACACGGCCGTTAGCTCCACGGTCTTGTCCATATATGGTCACTTCCGGGCACTTTCTGGTTGCAAAAACTCAACATGGTGGTGCCTTATTGGCCAAACTCGAGGCTTCAGAACGGCAGTCTACAAACCAACAGGTGACGTCACGATGACTACATCCACTTCTTTTATACAGTCTATGGTCTGAACACACCTTTTAGTGTGCACATGTGTATGGTTTTATGTCAATCCACATTTGTGAAGGTGGTCTTAAGGTTTGAGTATGCTTGAAACAAAACCACATAAAGGCAAAGGTGTGTCCCAAATAGCCAAACTGCAAAAACCCAGCACTTATAGGCTCTTCCAGGCTGCATCACACTACCTCCTTCTATTTTGGCTTTTGCTGCTCTTTGTAGTCTTGATGCCAAGGTTGACTTGTTTGGAGTTGTCTGCAAGATTGATGTACCTGAGACAAGATATCTTAAGAGCTTTGGAGAGAGGTGCTGCTGGTGCAAGCAGTTTCAGAAATCACTAAGGGCCTGTGCCCACCAAAGCGTTTTTTGCCAGCTGAAAACGCCCAGCAGGAAGTGCTAGCGGGTGTTTTTGAGGCGCTGCATTTTTTCCGACTGCTTTGGTTAGGAGGAAGTGATGTTGCAAGTAGGTCTACCTAACTTTAAAAATGTCACAGAGTAGTGTACTTGCTCTGGCCCTTGCTCTGTATGAAGAGAAGGCTGAAGCAGGTAGTGAGAGAGGACGGACTCGCCCTATGTGGGTTTGGCGAGTACCACCGTTTAGTCCAAGGGCTGAGGTTGGACGAAGCTCTGTTCCAGGATAGTTTTCCGTTGCTATGGTGTGGTATTTGTCCCCCCATGTCTAAAATGTGCTTTGCTTTCTGTCTGAACCAAGCGGGAAGCTTCCGGTCTGAGATGTAAATCCAATGCGGAAGTCCCATAAACCTGCATTCTATTGAACGGCCAGCAGGGGGCGAATCTTCTGGTTGCAAAAAGAAAAGTCCAGTTCCATTAGAAATAATGGTAAAATGACCCTACTTCTCAGCTGATTTATTACCTCAGTAAACACTTTAATAATGAGTTCATGCTCTCAGTCGCTAGTTTCATGTCTTCTTCAATATAATATGATGGTCACTTAGGCTACGTTCAGACTGCAGGCCTTAATGCTTAATAGCGATTTTTTTCCCCAGATCAGATTTTTTGGTTTGACAGGTCATATTACAGTTTAAATGTAACCCGTGTCAGACTCCAGTGTGAACTGTGGCATGAAAGTGTCCCGCATGTGCAGAAGAATAACACGACGTCACACGCAGCACGCTGTTGCAGGCTAAAAAGTGACTGTGACGAGCGCAACATTTTTCCCAAAGTTAAACATTTTTCAACCACCTGAGACCGGGAAAAAGCGCTCAGCACAGAAAAGATGCTCAGCACCTCGTCACGCTGCTGGCATTTTTACCAGCTTGTAAAAACGCTGCTCTCTCATTGCAAGGAATTGAAAAAAGACTGGCGTCAGAAAAGGATGCTTTGGTGGAAACAGCCCTAAGGAAGAGCTCAAAGACTTAAGTTGGTTGGTGCTTGTGTTGATTCCTGGAGACTGGAGCCAGCAATCACCTATTTGGTTTAAAGTTCTGCCAAAGAGTCAAATGTTAGCCAACTGGGCATGGTTCCCACGCAACAGTTCCTTCATGTGATGTATAACAACCACTCAAACAATGTAAGCAAGTAGCAATGTTGGACAGTGGTTATGACAAATTCATTTTTGGTGGTTGATGACAACAGGGCACCTTAAACTTGGCAGTTCGTGAGTTCAGTGCTCCAGTGAGCCAGTCTGTATCTTGGCACATAATCCAGCGAGTAAAAATGTATTTTATTCTTAGTATTTCATTGTCCAGTATTATTTGCAGTGTAATATTTCATAGTCCCTGTAGTTTTTTTTTCAATTAATAAGGCAGCCCCCAGCCAATATGCAACTTTGGGATCTGGGCTGATTAAGACATACTAAATATATGGAGATTGGCTACGTAAAAGCCGATTTTCTAATCCTGTACTTAGGTATACCAGACCAACAAGTTTAAGCAAATGGGGTATACTCGATCAGAGCTTGTTATACGATATGTTGTCCAACATTGTTTAATTTGGGGATAAAAGCGCAAAGGGGTAAGATAGTTTATGAGACGTCTTGTGTTAACAAATGTATTTCCATTTGTTTTTACCGACGCCAGTACACCGTGGCCTATGCATAGCCGCGTACCCTACGCCATAGCCTGATGCACACACCCCCAAAAAAGTAATTGCATGTTGTGGCGACTCAGATTGCAAAAACTATGATTGGTTACATCACATTTCCTCCTACTCATTTCCGGCTTGTCTTTCTTCTGACTTATCGTGTTCTCCTCCCACGCCTTTTCTCGTTTGTGCGTTTTAGTAATTTCACTAAAAGCAACTGCTGTTCCAGCCCCCATCACCTCCAACTCCAACATAATCCGTCTACCCAGAATGGTCTAATAGTTCCTAACGACTATCAAATAGTATTTTTGCTTGACATTTCCATCCCTACTCTGTACATAGTGGTGCAATGGTGATGTGGCCAATCGCCCAATGGAAGAGGAATGCAATTGTCACACTGTCTGTCCACACAGGAGTGGAGTGTTTGAACGTGGTTTGGTGGTAGGAAGGAGCAGTTCCTTCACTTCCCTGTATGCTGGCACCAGAATATTAAACTGGATGCGGGTTGCATGAGGGAGCCAGTGACGTAAATAAGTCAAGTGGTGTAGGAAAACTTGGATCCCACACAACAGCAATCTGGACTAGCTCCAGGTGGTAGGTCACATGTTCAAAGCAGCCGCTCCCATAGGAATAAGGAGGAAGTGGCAGTTGTCCGGACAGGAGCTGACAAGCACCTGCATAAGAACCTGGGCTGCATTGCAAGTAAAAAGGAGTGAATTCTCATGAAGTTGTACAGGATGGATCTATGTTGTCAGCATAGCAGCGGTAGGAGAAATTCAAATAGGAATTTCCACTGGTAAAAAAATAACTCCTGGAACCAGCTGCTCATTTTCACTTGGAGCCCAGTGGTTCTCAAACTTTTAGTGTCCCTCAGTATTACAACATTAGTAAAACATCACAGAGTCTGCTATCCACATTAGCCGCGCAATATTTTAACACCAAGTTAGCTAACCTTTAAAATAGATATTAAAAAACACAACACAGCAACACTTACAGCTTCCAAGTTTGAAGTCTGGTACAGCCCATGGTGATCCATCCTTTAACCGTTACAGAGCTTGTTACGCTTGTAGAATTTTTGAAGCACTTAATTATTAATTTAACATGCACTGAAGTGTGATGCAAGAAAGTGTGAACATTGCAGTTGTTGCGGTGCTTGCCATCCTCTGCTGGTTGGTTTGGCTAAAAGCACATTATTTCAATTGTGCGGTTATCGCAACAGCTCTAGTAGCATGTATGCCAATGTCTAGCCTATAATGCTGTGTGTCTAATATACAGTTAGCCTACTTAGACGAGTCTTGCTGGGCTTAAACACTTATGGCCCATAGCATAATGAATAGATTCTGTGTGATCCGTGTTTCCTGGCTCA
The DNA here is from genome assembly GCF_021292245.1 of Micropterus dolomieu. Lineage (NCBI taxonomy): Eukaryota > Metazoa > Chordata > Actinopteri > Centrarchiformes > Centrarchidae > Micropterus > Micropterus dolomieu. The sequence continues at coordinate 15,428,276 of NC_060153.1, read as the reverse complement.
CCTTTATAATTCAGACTAAACCAAAATACTCCCAAACAGAATTTTTCTTTTTTACTAGCCCTGTAACGTTATCCCACTACTCGCAGTCGCTGATGAGTTGCTCCTTTGTGTGTGCGTTGTGTGGTTGAGCAACAGTGAGCGAACAGCAGGTGAATGCAGTTGAGAGGAAAAGGTGAGCAGTTGGGTTTAGGAAAAATGAAGGGGGTTGTTGCTTTGAAGATGATGTCACACCTCTTCCTAACATACAGAGAGCAAGCTCTAATGGACAGAGCGCATAAAAGTATATTTACTACGAGCGATATAGCCCACGTTGACTACTGACAGGGGGGGAAACTGATATGTCAAGGAAGTCGGTGTTGATTTTGTCCAATGTAAGTATGTTGTGCGTGGAGAACCAGGGTGACCGGTTTTCCAAACAAGCGTCATGGTGCTTAGCTTGTTCACTGACACACGGAGCAGGTTAGGAAATCTCCATTGGGATAAACTGAAAGAATCAGATATTCGCTTGTTTGCCCTGCTTCAAGTTAGGAAGTTGCAGTTTGACCTTTATACAGCATCTCCTTATTATTTTAATAGTATTGAAAGTTATACCGCTGGGATTTCTAAATACTCTGGTATACCGTAATACCAATTTCAGCGTTGTTGTTCGTATTTCAGTGGTGTCTAAAATTATTGCAGACTGTGTTCTGGTGTAGCCTAGCTAACTTGTGAATATAGTTGTTATTGTAAGTGCTGCAAAAAAGACCACAAAGTCAGTTTTAAGCTTTTACCTTTATTATTGCAGATTATGTAGAACATGGTAGGTCCATAATACACAGAGATGTAAAATAATATGATAGAAATGAGCATTCAACTGTTGTGGGTTTAATACAAAAATGTGTTATCCCTTGTAGATCAAAATAAATCAAAAGCCTCGAACAAACCAGCAGGGAGAAAATCAGCAATATTGTAATTATATGTAGTAACGAGGTACAGTCATAAGAAGGCAAAGTCAGCCGCGTTCATGATAAAAGGGTTTTTTTTTTTCTGCTGTAGCTGAGTGCAGCAGCAGCAGCCATTTTGTGCTGTAGCATGGACTGCAAGCAGTCTAACAAAGGGAAGGAGTGGGGGTGGGGAAAGTGTCGTGTAGGCTAGCTTGTTCACTAATCCAAATCATTGAGCTCAGGATGTTAGCTGTTTGTGATTCTGTTAAGTTTTTCACAAAAAAACAATTTATATTTTTGTCTACTTTCTGCTCATGCCCATGTTTTTGGCTTAAAGGGGAAAAAGCATTGGATTTATCCTTCCATAAAAACATCTTGCTTCTCATGTAACAAACTTCTTGGACCATACTTTGACTTGAACAAAGATGAGTTATTGCAATAGAGACCGAAATAAATTTTGAAAAAATAACTCAAAAAGAATAAGCTGCTCTTTCAAGCCAGGGTTGGGCTTATTACCAATTTAGGAGGACTAGAAATCACTAAGAATGTTTTCTAGTTCATCTTAAGCTAATCTAGTTTTCAGCTTCTAACCACAGAGCTCGAATAGTTTGAGAGCTTTGAATTTGCCATTCACCTCTCTAGCTCCCTCCCTTGTCAGTGAGAACACCCCTCTACTGTAATGGTTTAGTCTATGCTTGGCTGTAAAACTCCAGACTGGAGCAGACTGCAGTTGTGGGGGAGGGGTGCTGGCGCTTTGTGTGAGGCTGTGGACTTCTGGTCTGACTGTGTGGTGCTAGCTATAGCTTATGCGATCTAACTTAAACTGTGGTTACACCAATGATGGGCTTTAGGTTGTCAGTGTTTTACCAGAAAAAGGAGGGGGCAACTGCATGCAGATATTTCAATTCTGCAATTACCCAAAAGTGCTATTATTACTAGGTCTTCAGAAAACCTAGATTACCTTTATTTTGCAACTGGTGTTTTTTTGTTCATTATGCAGTATGCCAGTCAACATTCATTGGCTTTTTTTGTAGCCATGACATGAGCCTCCTTCAGCAGCGCATGGCTGAAGAAAAATCAACATGTGCTTGCTTGATCCACAGGGAAACTCCTCGTTTTCCCCACCCCCACCCTATTTTTCTTCCCCTTTTTCCTTCTACCCACCTCTTGCTAGTCCCCACTCATTTAAAAGAGGGAAAAAAAGAAAACAAATCACGCGTACAGTGTTTGGGCAATGGTAGACTAAGAAGCACTGCTTTTAGACTATTGCTGATCAGTTTTGAGAATGACTTTTCTTTGACAGTAATATTTTGGCATGTGTGAATTTCTTGTGTTCTTTCCATTTGTCATTTTTTTCTACTTAAAACACTATCCAATTTCACAGTGGCCTTAAGTAAAAGCAACAGATTCCCATATTTACTTGTTAAAATGTATTGGTGCGTGTTGTTGATTCCGTAATGTTTTATTGGAATTAATTATTAAATGCCCTCCCTGATTGGATGGAAAACTGGATACAAATAGACATGCATGAAGGAATGTCACAGGAAAGATCAATAGTCTCTGCTGCTTAGAATAACTTCTTCTTGGATCCGTCTGGCTTCCTGTTTGTCAAAGCAGCAAACGTAAAACTATCTGAACATATGGGAAAGCATTAAAAAAGGAGGCATTAGGCGGTCTGTTTTCGGTCTGAAGTTTTCTGCCGGCCATGAGTGAGTTTAATGTGAAGCGTAATATGAACGAAGGAAATGGGAGCAATTCCACTTCACCAGGATATTCAAATGTATGATTCATATTTACTTTGCCAGGCAGTTAACTTTGCTTGTGTGCGTGTGTGTGTATATTAATGGTTTGCAATTGAATGATTGAGCTACAGTCTCAGACAGCCAGCACTGTCACACAAACTGTGACACCGGCTAGCATATCTAGAATGTATTATCACGGTTAAGGTCCTGTGTAAGTTTGTTTCTTTTGGAAAAATCGGAAGATTACGATCTACTTGAACACATTTTTAGTATCTTTTGCGATATTAAGATAACAGTAACCACACTGTATCTTTCTGTTTATTCATCTGGCTGTTTTTAAATGAGTTATTCATACTGCTTGTGGGGTTTCGCATTGAAGTGCATCCAGCAAAACACTTCCTATACCTCCTTACCCTGTTCAAGGTCGCAAGAGACTGGAGCCTCTCCTTGCATAGGCTCATCTTGAACAGTTTGTCAGTCTGTCATAGAGCTAACATCTAGACAGGCATACACATCCACACTCACCCCCAGTCCCCCTGACTAGTGGGGAAACTAGAGCTTCAAAAGGAAACGCAAGAAAAGGGAAGAAATGCAAACTCCAAAGAGAGAGGCCCAATGTGATTAAAACTAGGAGTTGATTAGATAGAGCAGCTATACAGTGCCCAACACAGACACCTCTCCTAATCACAAAATCATTGCTTGTAACCAGGAGGTTTTGGTAACGTCAGTTATTAGGGGCTATAAATGGAGACTAGAATGAATGAAAAAGCCTGAACAATTAAATATTAATAAATAAGTCGGCATGATAATAATAATAATAATAATAATAATAATGATATGGATGCAATGTTACGAATAGGAAATACAAATCGCCCTTTACCAGCTTACACAGCAAGTGAATGAGATGACTCCTTTGCAACCATCTGAGACTGACTGGTGTAACACCCATAAGTAAGCTACCTGCTTAAAGAGACGTGCGAAATTTGCCTTTTTTTTTATTTTAGCTAAATATTCAAGTAACTCCATTCAACTGATATTAAATGTCTCTGTGAGAATTATGCACATAGAAATTACTTTAAGTGACGTGGTGCTGCTGTAACATGATAAGATGTTGTGCAAGATATAACAGGCTCTAAGGGCTTTCTCTGTGTGGCTGCGCACAGCAGACCAGGTGGCCATTTTGAGTTTCAGTGAATCCAGATGCAGGCAGTGAGGGTGGGGGAGGGGAAGACTGCGCGCTGTGCGCAGTAATGTTGGAATGCAGGCTCTGTTCTCACTGGCTGACATCTTTTTTTCCACTTAGTATTTAGCTTCCATAGAAAATGTCTAACATTGGATAGCTGTTAATATTTTTATTAGAGTTTGTTTGATAAGAAGTAAAGAACAACAGCATCCACAATGACTGACAGAGACAGCTAGGTCAGGTTTACTGGCATATTGGTTTAGGCAGCCTGAAGGAGAAAAAACATTATTTTATTACCCATTTATCTAGACTTCATAAAACATTTAGCAGTACAATTCTGAAGCACAACACGTTGGGGCTCTTTACAACAACAGTGAAACAATAAAACCAGGATTTAGAATCACTATGATATATAGAGATAACATTATTTGAATTCATTCAAATTTAGGAGTAAGAAATGAGTTTTGTTCAGTTTTCCCTCAAGATCCATGAATGAGTGTGGAGATTTCTGCAGATACACTGTTCTTGGGGGTTTTTTTTAGGAGGCGGAGTTTGAAATAGGATCTGCTCATGCCTGTGCTCAGCATGCTGCTCGCAGCAGCGCTGGTGGCCATTTTGTGTTTCTGCAGTAGCAGAAAGGGGGCCTGGGCAAAGAACGCACAGCAGGGTTTTATTTACTCTCACAACATGGCTTTTGATGAAAACAGGTGAAGGTTGCAAATGAAAGTTCATTGTAATTACAAATTACATTTCTAGCTTACTTCTTCAATAATACATTTTTCTGTATGTTTTGACTTTAAACTAGTCAAATCAGGAAATTGCTTAAACAATTTTGTGAAAAGTCAATTGGTGCAAACTTCAATAAGGGAAGTAATAATGTACAAAGTATATTTAAATTTTTAGGTGGGTGTTCTTTGTTCCTCTTGAGTACAGAACCACCCCCGTGTTTGGAATGGTTCAGTCTGTTCTACAGCAGCCCTCTCTGCCGTGGGAGAGGCTGGGCGGAGAGAGGCAGCTTATTGTGTCAGCCTGTGCTCTAATTTCTTGCTGTGCGCAGCTAGCATGGGACTGTGGGGCCAAAAAAAGTGATATTGCTTGTTTGTAAATGGACAGAATGATTAACAAAAAAAAATTAATAAAATTTTTTGCTGACATAATCTTTCAATCTCCAATGCCGTAATTGAACTTATATAATAGCTATATTCATGTTTCTGAAAAAAGTGCTTGTTTGGCTTTTTTCGACATGTTTTAAGGAGTTGCTCAGCTAAAATTACTAGCGGTAGGATTTTACTTTGTGTGAAAACCTGGAAAATGCTCCTTGCCCTGCTTTGGCTAATCCTTAACTGAACTTTGGCTGATCGATTATATGAATACTTTCTTTTCTCTTTTGTTTTGAACGCCCCACCCCCACTTCCTTCCCCCCATCAGAATGGTTCAGTCCATGTTTGCCTGGAGAGGCTGTTACAGAGAGAGAGAGAGAGAGAGTGTGTGTGTGTGTGTGTGTGTGTGTGTGAGAGAGAGACAGAGAGAGAGAAAAAAACATGGGGGAGGGTGGGTGCAGCTGCCTCTAGGTTGAGTGTGCTGTGGGTGTGCAATTTAGCGCTGGCTGTGCGCCGCTAGCTAGGCCTTGACTAAAGTGCACATTGTGCTTCTTTATCATGTTGAAAGTGACTTCATTTGTATGTATGTGTTTTACTGCTTATTGTTTGATAGCACATATAATGAGAGATCTTCTACCTAATTATTATCTGCCATTGTTATCACAGAAGTAACATTTAAGAAGGCTTAGTTGCTTTTAAAAAGGCAAAGTTTTTAGTTAGATGGAACAGTCTAAACCAGGCTCCTCCCATTTACCTTTGACCCTTTTCTCTGTGTTTTTTAAGCCATGTGGTCCAGGATGACCCCAGTCCTCTTCTCTGAGGTGAACGTTTCCATCATAATTTTGTTGATTGTTAACATTCAGTTCCCTACCATTAAAACCAGCTCTGCAGGAGTGGGAGATGGAGCTGCTAGTGAGAATGTTGCAGAGTCTTTTTTTTGGTTCAGGCTTTTAATCTTCAGTCACAACTTTACTTTTTGCATTCAGAAACTAAAACTAGAATTTCTCCAGAGCATGTATTGATTTTCTGAAAGTGGTAACACAGTGGAGATTAAGCAGGAGATGGACGAAGAAGCTAGGATGTGTAGCGGGATGTATTCTGGACGATAAAGGAGGATGTGTTTTTGTTTAAAACAAACAAAACATTGAAGAAAACCCATCAATGCCAGTGATTTTACTCAGTTCTGGATGGATTAGCCTTTAGCATGATCTATAAGTGAGCTGATATGTGAGATCATATTACATCCTGAATAAGGTCATCTGTGGTCCACAGTGGACGGCGTCATTAGAGGAACTGTAGTAAGCTGGGGCTAACCTCAGTGGCAGCGAGTGCTCAGTTTATTGCACATAGTACCTCGGGTGTATGTATGTAGTTCAGATCAAATCTGTCAAAGATTTAGTAGAGAGGCCAGAGGAGGCAACACACATTTCACTGAAAGGACTTATTTACAGCTATGTCATGATTTCTAATTTTGTATTTTGTTTGACTGTGGTGAAAGCACCAGAAACAATCTTAAACACATATACAGGACTACAATATAGGTCCAGCACTGCACTCCAGTAATATTTCTGTGTGTTACAGTATTGTCCCTGACCTTTTATAATCATTAAGCTTTCTTTGTCTATGGGGTTATTTTAGAAAGCCCCCCGCCGCCCTTTTTCAGAATGGTTTAGTCCGTGCTGGCTGTAGATTTCCATACTGTGGACTAGTTTGTGCTAGAGTTGGGGGATGGGCGTTGCTAAGCAACAGTCTGTGCAGTGTACTTCCCCTGTGTCTGTGCGCTGCTAGCTAGGGTTGATTATCACCACGCAGTACTTTAAAATGTTGTTGACACAAGATTTATATGTATTTGTGGTGCCTGCAGATATATAGCACATACACTGGATAGGTGTCATCAGAAAGAAAAACATTTGAATCAAATGTTTTTGGGTTTCATATTATGCATTATGGCAGAATGCTGTGTCAGGAGTGTTGAACTGACTTTCCCTTTTTTTCAAGGGTTAAATTAATCGTCATTATAGGCTCATATAGGCCACACACCCTTTTATAGAACATACCCCTGCAAGGAACACGGTGGACTAGTCCTAACTGAATCCCTCCTCCTTTCTTTTATGTTCTCTTGCTGGCCTCTCAGCCAGTCCTTGCTCCCACAATCAACAAATACATGGAAGGCCTCAATCCCACACATCCTGCTAAAGGTTTTCATTTCTTTGTTTTTAAAGCATGTCTAACATTTCTCTCTATCATTTAAATCTAACTCAGTTTTTGTCATTGCAGCTTGACCCTCTTCTCAAGGTTAGCCATTGAAACCTGTAGAGGGGGTTATGCTAGTTTTAGAAATGCTAGTTGTAGAGGGAAGACATTTGGCGTTTTGTTTTTTTCTTTTCAGACAGTGTGTTTATGTCAGGGAGTTTGCTGTAAGTGTTCCCTAATGTAGCTGACATTTTGTTACGTGCAGCACTTTGCGCGAAACCGGAAGCACGCATGCTTTTTAAACCTTGTTTGCTCCCACACACACCTTTGGGCTCAGTGACGAAGGTTGTTAGCTTGAGTCTTGCATGTTTTGTTGCTGTACTCAAAAGTGACTGTACGTGTTTGCATTTATAACGCTATGAACACCTTTGGAGTTGTGCAATATATGTAGTCTTTATGTGAATATCACAAATATCACGCATTTGTGAAACATCTCCATTGCTATCAATCGTTAAGATGGCCGTTCAGTTATATTTTTATGTTTTATCTTAATGCAGCACTGTCTGGCTGCATGTCAAACCCATAAGATCACATTCATTCAGATAGAAACGCAATTGCAAATTTTTTTTTTTTTTATGGTTCAAGGGGTCACATGTTAGGTCAAATGGTTTTCTGTGTGTGTGTGTGTGTGTGTGTGTATATATATAATGGAGTGGGCAGTGTCAAAGCTTTCTAAAGGTTTTGGGCATCTTCTCATCATCTCAAACAATAATTGTAGTAGTATTTATGCATAGTTGCATAGTTATGCATTGGATTCATAGTGCACCTGCAAAATGGTGCCTGGAGTGGCCCTACTAGTGCTCTGGTTGCTGACGCACTCTGTCAGTGTGGATATTTATACTGTACTTGCTTCTTCCTTTCTTCATGCCACACTGTGGTTCACTCCTGGACATTTCTGAGTGTCAATGAATGGTTCCAGTGTTTTAATGGAGTGCAATAATGTGTTTTTGAAAGCTGGTGTAGCCAGAGCACAGCGGGTTACAATAAAAACAAAAAGATCTAGAAATTGATTGGTATATGTAATTAAAAAATCTTTCATTTTTATCAGCCAGGGACATACCTAGGAATGACTGTCACGGATAAATGATACCTTTTATTAAAAACATGTATCACAGTCTGGATGCTGCTCTTGGGAGGCCAACATGCATGTCCATGTGCTGTATCCCAACCAGAAATGGCTTATGCTTTTGGTTTATGATCAACTTTCCCACCGTGTTCAAAACAACCTTGAATAATGTTGGGCAACATTTAATGAGCAAGATGTCATACAGCTGAAATACGGTTGCATCTTTCACAGCTGACCAATAATATAGAGTGCTTTTGTCCTGAAAGAGAAAGTTTTGATGTTCCACTCTGACTGTGAGATAGGATTGCCAAGTCTTTATGGTTTTCTTGGCGTCACAGAGGCTTAAACTTGAGTCCTCCTGCTACAGGACTAACTCCCTAGTCACCCCGCCATCCAATTATTTGGAGTCTAGTTTGAGTTGCTAGCAAATTGTGCCATTTGGCCAGCAGCTCAATAATTCCTCACCTGGTGTTGAAACAGTCGGTTGCAGAGGCAACGTTCTGAACTTGAGAGAAAAGAAGCTAGCAAAAGCCAGGGAGAGGAGGTTGACATCTCCTGCAGCTTAGCATGTGAAAACTTCCTGATTTTGTATGGTAGCCTTGTTATGAAAGCTTGACTGAGAAGGAATTATAACAATAAACGCAGTCTAGATAACCAATAATTTAAATATTTAAAAATGAATTATTAAAATGTGCTGGGAGTTGTGTAAGCCCTCCCTATGTACATTGAAATAAGAGCTTGTTGGATTGTTGACGACTCCAGTTACATGCCATCTTGCGGCCGATAAATTTGAGAGAAGATGCATGATTTATTTTCAAGAAAGACAGATATGATGGAAGTAATGTTTTGTGTCAGTGAATAGTATCGCTGGAAACAACTTTATGACGGTGTAAATTCAGACCCATGCACTTTCACCACAGAGACTGGTTTATCTGGGCTAGGAACACAATGTAGAAATTAATAATCATTTTCCTAAATAGGGCTGATAAACTTGAAAAAAACAAATACAGTGAGCCCTTTTTCATATCTTGGTGTTTTATAGTTAATGTACATATAATGTATAAACCATAAACAACTACTGAAACCATTGTTGTTTATATTTGAACCCCAGTGCAATACAAATGGCAGAGAATTAGCTGTAGCATATATCATAGCAGCTGATTGGTTGGACACATGGAAAAATAGACGTTTAATGTTTAAATTTGACTTAATTAACATTTTTTTTTATATATTCTTTAATTTCTTTACTTTGCCAACTTGCTGAACCCTCAGGCCGAACAGAAAATCCATATTAATCAGGATGGTACTGCAACCTGATATATCTGATCTGATAGAGATTCCTGGTCAGCTAGCTAGTGAGAGCTAAGTCTGTCAGCAAACGACAGAGCTGACGGCCATTTTGAGATTCTGCACTGAATCCAGGCGTAGTGAATGAGGCCGTAGGATGAGGGAGGGGGATATTGTGCTCTGCGCAGTGTGCAATAACACTGGAATGTGAAGTGTACCAGTGATCATGCTCGCAATTTATACCGCTCTTTAATTGTTTGTGCTGACTTTTTGCTTGATGCTTTTTACACAGGTTGAATTTAAAGCAGTTATGCTGAAATATCTTGCTTTTAAATTAAGGAGTTTATTGTCATTGCAGGAAGCTTGCTGGTATGAAAGTAGAGTTGGAATAGTTTACAGTGTTTGGTTCAGATGGGAGAAGTTTGCCTTCAGGGGCTTCTGGCAGAAAGGCTTTCTGACTTTCTATTTACCTAAACCTAACCAAGTAGTTTTGGTGCCTAAACCTAACCAAGTAGTAAGGCTTTCTGGCAGAAAGCCCTGAAGCCAAAATTCTTCCATGTGCTGTGCTAATGCCCAAGTATCTCAGTGTGGTGCTCAGCTTTACAGTATAATGTATACACTCAGTCCTGATCAGTCTTCTTAGGGAAACTTGTATTTTTCCACGCACACATGACAACCTGCTAAGTTGCAAAACACACATGGCTACATTTAAACAAGGCCTTTTTCATATGGTCAGCTGCTGTCTTGCAGGTCAGCAATGCAGTAAAGCTAACCAACTTTAGAAAACGGAAGCAGCTTATTTCTCCCACCAGACACAATCTTTAAGATTACATGAATAACAACTGGCTTTCTGATTTCTGTTAAGAGACAAACTGATTACTAGAAATCCAGTCAAACATGTTAACAGCTGAATAATAAACCCCACAGACTGCACTTTCTTGAGCTCATTATTTCTTGAGCTCAGTATTTCACTAAAATACGGGTTGGTAAAGTGATTTGTATGAAAGTGTTCCCTGTTCTGCCAAGTCTTTTTCCCTGTCAGCTTTTCAGTCACCTGATACATTTATTTTTCGATTTTAGTTTAAGTAAGCTTTGTCTTAACAGTAATACATAAGAATGGTCATCAATGGTAGCAAATTACTTGTTGTTATCTCTTATGTCATAGTAACATGACATAATTGTACTTTCAGTTCGATGAAATTAGTAGTGACCCCACAAATAAATATCTCCCTTTGAAGCCAAGGGCTCAGTTACAGCTTAAGGGATGGAGATAGACTGCTAAATTCAGGGGAGCTAAATTTAGGGTTACACTTTCATTTGCATGGTCTGTGGATTTCACACATAGTTGGTCTTTTCTTCCTGGATTGAAGCAATAATATAAAATTTACTAAAAAAATCTCTTTCTCCCTCAGGTTGTCGTATAATTCTGTGGTAAATCCATGACAAGGAACCTTTCGGTTTGAAGGTGAGTTCATAGATTGAATTAGTGTATGCACTGCTCGTTACGTATTATCATAGCACATTTCTTGTTTGCTACTGAATTGTACTGCTAAGCACAGTCTCCTGCAGCACACAGCTTTAATGCATTTAGTTAACATAAAAATAGGTTTAAGTCATCACATACATATATGCATATAAAATGAATGTACACATTCATTTTGAATAATGACAACTAGCCTCAACACTACACTACACTACACTACAATGTACGGTAAACCTTTCATGTTTTGCATAGCTTCTTTACTGCTGCCAACACAGCCTGAATTTGCCCGTTCTGATTTGCTGAGGATTGAACCAATAGGAATGTGGGGGGATGGGAGGAAGGTTGGGTTGCTGCTGCTGTTAACTTCAATGTCATTTCTGTTCTTTGGATCGGGGGTTAGGTAAACATGAAATCCATAGGTTAAACAGAAAATTAAGAAAATGTAGTTTAAAGCTTTTCTTACTGACTGAATGAAAAAGGGCTTTCTGGCTTACTGAGCTGCACCTTGACTGGTGTCACTTTAGGACAGATACAGAAAAGTGTGTTCAGGCAGTAGGGGTCTGTCTGATTTGGCTTAGATACTGAGTCAAATTTGTAGCAAAGAAACGGTCTGTTGGTGGACCGACCAGTTTGGTATGCAGATCTCTGTGAAAGAAGAACCTTCTAGAAAAGACCAAACAAAAAGACATAGGGCTCTACAGCGACCTCTAGTGTTCTCTCTGAAATTCTGCATCCATTTCTTTACCACGCAGTGCGTAAAGTCCAGCACAGGTTCATAAGCGGAAGAGACTGTGGTGCTCATGCAACTATCACTGTGTATTTGTTTTATTTTTTTCTTTTAGATTTTTCCTAGATTTATCATACCCTCAGAAAGCATCTAATCTCTCCTTGTCACTCCACAGGCAGCAATGGAAGTTGTTGTGACAGAGGAGAAGAAGAAGATTTTCCGTGCTAGGAAAACCATGAAGATCAGTGATCGACAGCAACTGGAGAGTCTTCACAGCACTTTGTTGACAGCTGCTCCAGGTTTGTCTGATACATCACCGCCACCTCTAATGAATGGCACACACAAAGAGGATGGACAAAAAGTGGTTGACAAAGAGCAGAACAACATCTCGGACTCAAACTCCCCCAGCGCTACATCCCCTGCCTCTCCGGCCTCTCTGAGCTCTCCTGCTCCTTTCCTGTCCCTAAATCTGTCCCCTTCCCCTGCCTCTTCACAAAGTCCAAAAGCAAAGGATGAAACTACTTCTCCCACGTCACCATTCCACTCTCTAAACTTTGAACTGAAAAAGATGGAGGCGGAGGAAGAGGAGGAGCAGCAAGGTTCTTCTTCGCCCTCATCAAATGAGTCCGTTACACCAGCATCAACAGAATCCAAGGAAAACCAGGAAAAGGACACAGAGGCGATCCCAGAGATGGAAAAGAAAGGGGTAAATGCTGAGACCTTTTTAAGAAAGTGTTTGTCACATATCAGTGACCTGGATTTTTATAAGGGACTAGGTCCAACTGTGAGGGTTGAAATGTGGATAGATTGAAAGAATCTTTTAATTAATTAATTGTCAATTATGCTCTTTTCAGGAGGAACAGACTACAGAGGACCTGACTGTGGATTTGGCAAAGGATTCTGTTAAAGGTTCGGTTCCATGTTCGCCTGTGCCACCTCTAACGTCTGATTGTACAGATCCAATGGATACAGATAATGACACTACAAAGGCCAAGGACCCTGAGGCCTCCACAGCCAAATTAAAAGACAAAAAACCTTCTTCCCCCAAATCTACCACTTCTGATTCCTCTCCTCCTTGTCCTTCCTCGTCTCGTCCAGCTTCCTCATCTTGTGCAGATCAAAAACAAGAAAAGGAAATAAAAGAGGAGGACATAAAAGAAGAGGAGAATGAAAAAGAGGCTGTGAAGAAAGGATCGATAAATGAGGAAAAGATGGAGGTGGACTCCATGAAGGTGAAAGTGGAGACCAAAAAGGAAAAAACTGAAGTTAGAAAAACTACCAAGTCGTCTCGGCCGTCGTCCACTCCACCATCTAATACAGGTATGAGAGTGGACTTTGTGTTAGATAGCTTCGAGATAATTGCTCCATATTAACACAGTTCCATAGAAATCCAAATGAAATGAACCAAAAGCGGTGATGTTAGATATGTAATGTATGTGTATTTTATACACACAGAGCTTTATGATTTATAATTAAACCAGTGTGTACCCAAAATGGAGGCTATGGAAATTGTAGGGTTCAGAGCTATTACAGAAAGGCCTTCCTCTGCTATTCGAGGCTATATTAAAGGCTAATAAGATAACATTTAAAATTTATTATTAAAAAATATTGGTCAAAATCAATGCTGGCAGACAAAGATATATACATTTGACCCTAGTATGGGTCAAGCTCCAAAAACACTAGATCCTACACTTCCCATAACTAAAACCTTTTGTTAGACCCTCCCTGCCTGGTAAACACCCTTGTCCTTTAAATTCCACAACCACACAGTTTGTCAAAAAGGCTTTCCATCAAAAATACATAGTCTTGAAGTCCAAGTACAAGACTCGAAAAATCTCCACTAGAGTCACAGAAGACATTATACAACTCTGTTCAGACTGTGTCGTACTCACTGTGACTTCAAATATTACTCCAAATATTGACACCTAAAGTCAGGTTTATGGAAGCTTATATTTTGCAAGTCTGTAAGTTAAATCAATCAAATGTATAATAATAAGAACACATTCATGTTTAAGTTGAAAGTATTGCACAAGAACATAGAGTATGACGGAAGTGCTTGCAGAAAAATGTACCTTGATCTTCAGATAATCTCTGTTGCTTTTGGAAAACTCAACATTTTGTATTGCCAAAACCCTTACTACCTCATAAAGAAGAAGTATGTTACAGCACATCATTGTTGCCATGTAATTTTGACACTTGTTCTTCTGTTTTTACAAAACATCTTTCTCAGTCTCTGAGGTTAATGGAAAGGATCACCACAAACAGATCCTGTTTATATTTATTTCGTAGATTTCTGTGGCCCAATTTGTCGTTGCATACACATCCAGTGGACAGTTCAGGTTAGTCATAATTAGACAGGAGAGGGTGTGCATTTCTGCTAACTGGTTTTCTGAGACAAACACAAGAATTCCATGAAAGCTATTAGTGTTGTCCTATGAATCAGTTTTGCCTGTTCTGTTTTGTCCTGTTTCAACTGACTGAGACTGACCTAAAACAGAGTACTGCCAGGAAGCATGTTATGCATAAAGGATTTAGGGCAATTAGTGGCACATATAGGGTACTAGCCTGCCTGTGTTTTTGTTTCCCAAGTAGTGCAAGAGGAGAAGGGCTCCACCTCAGGACTGAAGCGGACTTTATCAGAGGGTTTCGAAAAAGATGGACAAACCACAAAAAGAGAGGGGAAGAGGCCCAAGGTGGAGCGTGAGGAGCTGGAGGCCCAACTGGAGCTTAAAATTACTGCAAAAGCTGGCAGTCACCATAAACTTGAAAAGGTTTGTATGCAACTATTGTGCCCACAGAATTTGTTCCCAAAGTCTAAGCTAGCTGAACTCTGCTTTGATGCCAATGGTTATTGAAATTTTCATTACTTCATTTTGTTCTTTTTCCCCTTTGCTTGGTATTCCTTCTCAGATTGTGCAACAGCTAGTGGATGAACGGTTGAGGGCCTTGGAGCAAACCATTTTTGACAAACATTTCAAAGAGCTGAAGGACAGAGTGGACAAAATCGACTGTGCTACTAAACACCAAACCGCAATTAACACACTCCAGGTAAGCAGACGGCAACATTGTAATGTAAAGTACACCCGCAGCATTGTAAGATGCTCTTTTCCTGATTAGTACTATGTAGTTAAGGTGCTGCGAAAATTCACTCCCCGCAGTTAGCAAGGCCCAAATATATAGTCCATTCTCTCTCTACAATTTCTTTAGGCCAAGATAGCCCGACTAGCAAAAAAGTTTGGAGAGGCCAATCAGGCGTCCGAGAACAAAAGGAAACAGGAGGTAAGAAATGGTGATCTCTCTGTTCTTTGCAACTGGTATGCAAGTGCTTTTGTCTGAAAAGGTTCTGACGGGATGCTGTCTGATTTCTGCAGACGCTTGCTGCTGTTACTGCTGCTGCTGCTGCTGCTGCTACTGCTGCCACTGCTGCCAAGACTGCTACTGTTGCAAACAACCCTCAAGCTCAACGGTAAGTGTGTCCATGCCCAGAGAAATTTGCATCGAAATCCCTGTTTTCCAATCAGGGTTGTTTGGAAGTGATTTTATTATTTCACTGCAAGCTCACATTTGCCAGACCATTTCTTTATGTGACAAAATATTTTTATTAATCAAAATTAATAGCATAAATGTATTCAAACATGTTAGCAGTCTGCACTTTGATATTTTGTGTGAATATAATTTGGCCTTTGTATGAACGTGACAATACCGGACTGAAGCCAGTACTACACACAGAGCCGTTCACAGCGTAAATAGTTGACATTGTCCCAGGTTGCTATCTGTAATCACTAGAGACTGAATTTAAAATCCCTACAACCTCCAAATCCATACCTTTTTGGAAACCAAGATTCCATGTCCCTTGTTCGGTTTGTCAGGATCAACTTTTTAAAACTCTTAACTTCACTCCAAATATTTCTTAAGACTGGTTTGGAATAAACAAACGCATGTACCAGTCTGTGTTTTGCACCTGCAAAGTAACCCCGCGTGGGTCCAGGTCCTGAGTCTTGTGACGTTCTACAATGTGAAGTCTGAGCGTTTCCTCAGGCAGTGCAGAGTGTAGTTAAAACTGCACCTCTCCTCCCAACAGCGTGCTGCGTCGGCAGACAGTAGAGCCGCAGCCTGAGGTGCCCAGAGGGGGAGTGGCGCCCTCTGTTGGTAAGACTCCTGCATTGTCTGTCAAGAAGGAGAAGGAAGAAGAGGAAATGGAGGAGGAAGAGAACAAAGTTATGCCACGTCAAGTTATGTTACGTCATATTGCCATGGCAAAAAAGCTGGCAGAATACAGTGAAGGAAAATGCAGAGCAGACATTGAACTCCGCACAATCACTTCCCACTTGGAGAAAGTGCTGTACCACAACTGCAAGAGAAGCTCAGGGAATCCCAGGCCTGACCGCTACGCATCCTACATATTCCGCTACTTAGTCCCATATGACATCTACTGTGACTGGGTCGCAAAGGTCAATTATGTTGGATTATTGGGCAAGGAGGCACTGCCTGCAAACTTAAGGAGGACAATGAGGATGTACATTGAGCGTCGATTCCCTGTACTGCCCTGTGACAGCTGGAGAGAGATTCGTGACGTTATCAATGAAATACTGCGAGTGAAGAGAAAACCGGAATTCTTTCGGGAATATGATGAAAGAACTACTGTCTCATTTTGACAGCCTTATGTTACAGGAACAGAAGCATACTGGGACAATTGTCATTATGCATCAAAACATTTTGTCTAAATATCACCCTTATTGCATCTAGACTGTTGTCAGCGTTCAAAGTTAATTTCATATTGAATGGGATATGAATCCCTGGTGACCATACTCAGATCTCATCAGCCAAACATTGAACTATACCTACAAACTGATGAATGCTTTAATGACAACTCAGACATGTACTTCATTTATGAGGGGAAATCTCTCCAGTTGTTCAAAGATGACTGTATGAAATTGAATAAAATGAAAGTTCAATACCACATTCGGTCGTCTTCCTGTTGTGGACATAAACAGCTCTAAGCGTGAACAGCTCTAAGCATAAGCAATGTTTCTAAACAGGCCAGTCTGGACTTCCATGGAGGTAAAGCAGAGTCCAACAACGGTCTCTTCGTCCATCACAGCTGGTAAGTAGCAGGAATTTCTTTATGCTGGAACCAGTCATTAAACCTTAATAATTGGGGTTTGAATCTTGGAGTTTTCTCTATGTGTTCACATGGTTCTGTCTGGATGCTATGGTTTCCTGTTAGGTGCAAAGAAATGTTTTAAAATACCAAAACCAATTAGCACCATTGCTTATGTACCCAACCATGCAGTGACATGTTTCTTCATTACCATTAATAGTTTAATTTGAGTCAATCCAACATACCCTGTCCTGCTGCTGTCAATACTCTAGCAATCTGAAACTATGGCTGAAAATAATCCCCATCAGTGTTTACTCTTGTTTGAGTTATGTTTGCAAAAAATGACATTGCCCAGCTGTCCTAAGAACTTGTTTAGCTTTCAGCCAAAGTGATTATTTGTGACCTGTTTTTAAAAATACATGTTTTTAGTAGGAATGAATGACGTGGAGCTAAGTGCCACATACAGGCTGAGCAAGTCGATAAAGTATTGAGAGATGAACTAACACATTGTTAATTTTGGTCTGGGATTTATTGACAATTAAGGCTTGTCCTTTAAGTTTCCTGTAGGCATTTGCAAGCATTGATTGAATTTGAATTAGTTAACTGTAAGTAAGAAGGAGCAGATGAGTAAAGGTTAAATTAAAAAATCTCAATGATGCTTCCTGTTACATTCTAAAACAAGACATTTTCCCTGTTTCCCTCAGTAAATCCAGCACTTTCAGCTCCATCGGGCCCAGTCGCAGCACCAGCCCTGACACCCACCTCCACTGCCATGGTTACACAGGCCCCTATCCTCCAGCTGATCACCTCCACCTCCAATGCTGTCTCTACCTTGGCCACTGGCATCACCACTCAGAGTCCTACTGGCACCCTGCTGCTGAAGACGGCCCCCGGGAGCAGCATGATGACTACGGGCCAGCCGCTCCTCATCCAGCTGCCTTTATCAATGACTAATGGCCAGGCAGGAACGCTGGTCAACATCCCTGTCTCCTCTTTGTCTGCGGCCGGCTCACTCAACAAGACTAAAACCACTGCTTCCACCGCCACTTTTATACTCAAGCCTGCTCCCGCCATCACTACGGCGCCAGCCTCTGCCCCAACTGCTGCCACTGTCTCAGCGCTCCAGGCCTCCACTGGCCAGATATCATCTGCCCAGCTCTCTCTTGCCCGTGCTGTATACCAAGGGGGCGCTGGGGGGATAACTACACCCAATGCAGGGGTATCCGTGACCACAGCCAGGACGCCGGCTCAGTCGGTCTCCGTAGCAGGAGCTATGTCTTCAGCCTCTTCACCTGCTACCTCTGGGCCGGCAGCAACAGGTTCCACTGCTCCAGGACCGCCACAAGGGACGTCTCTGACATCAAAGACAGGTGGGGGTGTACTTTGATTAATAAGCCCGTTGTCTGCTGCAGAGGCTTGTAAAAATCAAGTTGTCATTTGCCAGTCCCAGAAATGTGGATGTGAATAAGATGTAAAGACAAAACACTTGGCTTTCTTTGTTTGAGATGACATTTAAAATGTGTATTATCATTGTTAAACAGTAATGTACCTTTCTGTGCCATCTCACCAGTAACTGCACACAACTTGGGCTGCCTGATCAGTTGTCTTTGTCTTGGCCAAAGAATAGTTGTAGGTGTTGCTGGCATTTTTAGTTTTGTCAGCATTTATATCAACATTTCTTTCTGTCTTTTCTCAGACAATCAAGCTACAGGATCCACCCTCCCTAAAGCAGCTGCCCCAGTGGCACGACCCAAAGGCTCTGTCATTGATCTCACTGAGGATGATGATGATGTTCAAGGTAAGGTTGAAGTTTCATGAATTTGTTTTCTATACCTTAACACATACTGTATTGAAAAGCAGCATTTAGTTTAAACATGTTGTACTGCTTGTCCTCCAGTGACAGGAGTGAAGAATGCTACTGTTGCAGCTCCCTCACCTACTCAGCGTCCTCAACCAATTGTCAGCATTCCCAACAGTAAGAACACTTTGTTAGATTGAGAGCATTAAAGGGTGATTTTGTACATACATGTGAAATTGTGACAAACACATGAAACTGTGCTCTCCAATTCACCTTGGCTATTAGGCACTATTATGATAAATGATCTAATTCAAAATTAAGTGAAAGTGATAAGTTTGTTGTGTGTTACACATTATGCATCTGTAATTTTCTTCTGTGCTCTGTCCTCAGGTGCAGGAGCGAGGTCGTCCCCGCTGAGTAATCAGAATTCTTCCAGCAATCCTCAGTTGACAGTCCACCACCGACCCCCAGTGGTGAGGACTTAGAACTGCATTTTTACATATTTTGCACAACTGCAGTTTTTTAATTCTATAACTAAATCTGTTATTTTCATATAATATTAAATGGCAAATCTGTGGACCTTGTGCTGATAGGCTGCTTATAAGGCTACAATTAGTCCAGTTGCCGGTGGCCCACTACACAGACTTTTGTTCTCTAAAAGCTTTAACTGATGTTGAGCTGAGAATTTATTTATCTCAGCTTATGGAAATCTTGCTCCATAACCTTTCTAGACCCACTTTAAATATAAATGAATGAATGTCTGCGTGCTTTTTTTAATTATCCCAAAAATAATGGTTACAATCACACTGAGACCATTTTGCTAGAGGAACAACTCCTGACCACAGTTTTCTCTTTTTGTAGGACTCGCCAATGAAATCCCGCACTGTAACCACTAGTATGCCAACCCGAGGCTCCAGCATGGCATTGCCCCCTCTCCCTGCTGCTCCAGCTCCTCCACGCATACCCCCAGAGGCTGAGCGGTCCTCACCTCCTCAGCAGCCTCAGCTGAAGCTGGTGCCAAGTCAGACTGGTATAGTGCTGTCCTGGTGTGTGGCAGAAACTGATCGGAACTGTGCAGCTGTAGACAGCTATCACCTCTATGCCTTCCATCAAGACAACTCTAACAGCAATGCAGCGCAGCAGCACTGGAAGAAGATTGGGGAGGTGAAGGCCCTTCCTCTGCCTATGGCCTGTACACTGACCCAGTTCCAGTCAGGCTCTACTTATCATTTTGCTGTTCGAGCCAAGGACATCTATGGGCGCTTTGGATCCTTCTGTGAACCTCAGTGCACAAATGTCATCAGTTCCAGCTCTAGCTGAACAGTTAAGGAATGAAAATATTTTTTTTTTTTTGCATTTGAAAGTTCATGACTTCCCTTACTTCGTACTCTTCTTTTTGTGTTAGGAACTCAAATATTGTGCTTTGAAAACTTACAGTATCTGTAAATATCTCTCTGCATAACAACTGGACTTCTGACTGACTTGGAGAATTGAAGTGGCAAATGGTTGGTTTCGTCTAGTTAATGTATGTAATGTATTTTTTGTGACTTAAGCTGTTGTATATAATTGGATTACTTTGCCCCTCTACCAAGTCAGATATTTATGTTGTTAACTCCTGTTACTCTGACCCAGATGTCTTTTGTTTTACTTGAGAATATGTGACAGGATTATTAGTGTAAACTCAGAATTGCACAGAAATGTATAAATGTGTGGTAGAAACTGAATGAAAACTTTTGTAAGTTTTGTCTGGCAACCAGACTTTGACAAACACAATAAAAGATTTTATTAAAGTCTTGGCTTACTAAGTTTGTGACAAATTTAATCTTCTATATTTAGGTTCATAGCTCTTCACTGCAATTACAGACACCACCAGTCTACCACCTTGAAAAAACAGTGCTCTACAGAGATATTGGGACTTTGGTAACAGGATACAGGGATATCTGTGACAAAAGTCCCATGTTTTACCAGTTCAAATTGATATACAGTATTTGGCACAGAAGTACTGAATACTTTCCCTTGAATGGCTAGCCACATAATTTGGCTGATCTGCTGCTGCTTTGTTTTCCTCAGAAATCTCACAGCTGCTCTACATATCTGGCAGCCAATGATGAACCACAGACCTGCCAAAATTAGTAGTGACATAGTCTGACTCATAGGAAGTAGGCTGTGGGAATAAGCCTGCCATTGACCGACTATTTACATTTACATACATTACATTTACTCATTTGGCAGACACTTTTATCCAAAGTGACTTACATTTGAGGAACAGCATACAAGCACCAACAGAGCATCAATCCAGCATGAGATCTGCAAATCTAGATCTAGATTTTAGTTGGAATTTTCTTCCCTTTCCACTACCTGTGGTTACCGGCATATTAAACAGGGGTTTAGAGTATCCAGCCTTCTTGGAGTGTGTGTGGAGTCCTTTAGAGTGCCCGACTTGGGGACTCCCTGTAAAGCCTTTGAACTGCAGCTTTGGAAGATTTTTTTTGCATCCTGGGAGAAGTTGGGGACATGAAATCCAAATGGGTTATATTCAAAAACCTTAATTGCACAGGTTTCTGCAAGGAGTTGTGGTCAGAAGGTTGTCTATCCTTGCAATGACACAAAAACTAAGGACTTGCTGGAGGACAGTAACAGTGAAAGAGGGCGTCCAGCAGAAGGAGGCCTTTTGGGTATGGTTAGGTCAGGGGACTCTTCAAACAAGCGGCAGGGGGCCAGAAGGACTGCGTCTGTGGTTATAAAAGCAAAATCCCATTTGGTTCTGACCAACCTCCGGCTCTCAGAAGTGAAGCCATCCTGGATTCTTTCTAATGGCCAGCAGGGGGCGACTCCTGTGGTTGCAAAAACAAGTCCAAGGGCCAAACGGGGGCTGAGCGGGTAACCACAAGCGGAAGGTCAGATGGTCAGAGGCAGGGGACAGAGCCAAATAGGACAACCCAGGCTGATGGCCTAAGGGCGGAGTAGGGAGACTGAACAGGTCAGGAGGTCGAAACATACACTGGCCCGACAAGATAATCAGGTCAGGGGAACAGAACAGTTCCCGAGGTTCCGCAAGAGGTCTACAGTGACGGCGAAGCCCCTCCGGAGGCGGAGCAGGATGGCAAAGCAGCAGGGCTGAGAGTTTGTGACAACTGGGACCCTAACAGAGACCCCGATGGAGCCATAGAAGTGGGAGGCTGAAAGGGTACAGCAGGTTCAGGGACAGGCTCTGGTTCTATGAGAGATGTGGGATTCTGGTGACAGGACAAGGACTGAAGGCTGCTGTGGCCCGACAGCAGGAGCAGGGGGTTTAAAAAGTTCATAGACTGCTGCAGGGGCTGGGGTCATACGCAGCTCTTGACCCAAATGCATTGCTGTCTTCCCATGCTGACATTGATAGTCTCGTCCACTCCTTTAATACACATTGCTCTGCTGTTTTGGATTAAGCATGATTATTACGAAGACATTTTAGTTTAACAACATGATTAAGGATGCGAGGGTTTTTTACTTTGCCAATCTAATTTCCTCCGGTAAACGCAACTCTGAAATCCTGTTTGACACTATCAACAACATTGTCACTCACATTATCAAATAATGACTGAAGTAACTTTTTCCTCTTTCTTTGTGGATAAGATTATAGATGTCAGGGCTAGCATCATCCTTGATCCATCCATCCAACAAACTTTAGGCCTATAGAAGCTGCCTTTTATCTCAAAGCTTCTAGAGAAAGAACAGCTCACTGCCGCCTTGACTACATTTTAGATAAATTCCAATCTGGTTGCTGTCAGAAGCATTCCATGTGAACATTGTTATATTTCAGTGCTATGTGTCCTGTGTCCTCAGTCTCTGGTCTGGTGTGTGTGTGTGTGTGTGCATACGTGTGTGTGCGTGTGTGTGTGTGTGTGCATACGTGTGTGTGTGTGTGTGTGGGCGGGAATGGTCTAATCCGGGCACCTGGTTCACTGACACACCTGCTGGCTATCCTCTCATCAAGTTCCTGCTGAAATACCCCTGATCTTCAGACAGTCAGCGGACTGTCTGAAGATCTCATGTAGTAACATATTCTTGGCCGATTTGCCTCTAGTGTCTCTACTGTACTTTTTTTGCCGTATTTGAATCTTTGTTAATGTTGTTTTTACTTTACAATACCACTATTGCTACGCTACGCTCTCCTCTGCCATCAGTTCTACTCCTCCTCCTCCTGCAAGTCTGCATCTGCTATTAGGTTCGTACAAAACTCAAACCCAACAGAAACAGCTCTTCTCTTCTCTATCAGTCTCTAAGCTCACAGTCAGACAGGAGCAGAGCAGGGGCTCACAAGCAGAACGCCTGTGGGCGACAGGGTACAGTGGACAGGGTAAAATGTGGAAACTCAGGCAGGCAGCCTTAAGACAGGGCAGAGGGGGAACACAAGACTTCACGCAGGTGACCTGAGGCAGGGGAAAGGACAAAACGGAAGGCAGGACAGAGGAGGAACTGGAGACTTCAGGTGGGCGCCCTGAAGGCAGGACCGAGGGAATGGAAGGCTCCGGAGGACAGCCAGGAACTTAACATCGGCCATGATACCTCTCTGGGCAGGGTGCTCATGCTGAAAGCAGAGACCCTTTAGAGACCTTGGGCGAACTTGAGAAACCTCAGAAGGCCGGCGACAGAGGTGAGACCTCTCCAGAGGTCCAACAGGATGCTGGCCATGAAGTTAAGACTTCTCTGGAGGTCGAACAGAATGCCAGTGATGAGGGCGGAATCCATCTGGAGGCCGATGACAAAGATGAGACCTCTCCAGAGATCGATCAGGAGGCTGGGGTTGAGGGCAACTGGGCAGCTGATCTTGGTACTGGCAACTGGACAACTGAGCTGAGTACCAGCAACAGGGAAGCCAGGCTTGGAACTGGCAACATGGAGACCAGACAGGAAGCCGGTACCTGGACCACCACACAGGAAACCGGCATCAGGGCACTGGGGGCTGGACTTAGCGAGGCTGCTGATTGGACTTGGGGGGTCGGAGTTGGTCGGACCACCAACGGAGAACCAGGAGCAGTTGTCGGCTGGACCACTTACTGGAACCTAGGGGCTGGAGACAGTAAGACCCCGATGAACAACCACGAGCAGGGGTTGGTCGGACCAGCAACGGTGACCGTGGCGCTGGCGTTAGATGGACCACCAGTGAGGGACTAGGAACAGTTGTTGATCAGACCACTGACTGGACACAGGGGGCAGGAATCCCGTCGGTCCACCAACGGAGAACCAGGCAACACAGTCTGAGTGGTTGGCCAACTGAGTTTCTCAGGGGCGAGCAGTTGTTGAGGCTGATATTGGTGTTGGGATCCATGATAGCCACGTCTCCTCTTGTGACGTCCGTGGGGCCCAGGGAAGATGGCCAGACTAGTCCCCACAAAGGAATGCAAGTTGTTGGGGGTAACTCACTGGCCAGGGCACAGGCTGACAGGCAGGCAGAGGTGGGGGTTAGCTGGCTGGTGGCTAACATGCTGGGTGCTAGAAGGTGTGAAGCAAACAGGCATAGATGCAGGATAGAAAACTGGCTGAGGACAGGTTGATTCCACTCCAAACTCAGCAAGGGAAGCAGGTGAGGAATCCAGAGAAGCCAACATTGTTCCCTTGAGATAGTCCAATTCCAACGTGAGTTTAGCCATGCCTGGAGCTTTTAGAAACCAAGGCTTTCTGTCTACAGTTTAGTCAACAGAGGCTATCGTCCCCAGTCTCTCCTGATGGTCCAGAGAACGAAGGTTACTATATGGTAACCCTAGTTCTATTAGTGCAGGTGGAGCCCTCCTCTGGACTCTATGGGTATGAACTCCTCCTATCACAAGCATGTACTCGCCCACTAAACATTTGCATACTAAAAGTAGCCGACCAA
>NC_060153.1:15401273-15403656 GCF_021292245.1 Micropterus dolomieu | reverse complement strand
GATCAGGAGGCTGGGGTTGAGGGCAACTGGGCAGCTGATCTTGGTACTGGCAACTGGACAACTGAGCTGAGTACCAGCAACAGGGAAGCCAGGCTTGGAACTGGCAACATGGAGACCAGACAGGAAGCCGGTACCTGGACCACCACACAGGAAACCGGCATCAGGGCACTGGGGGCTGGACTTAGCGAGGCTGCTGATTGGACTTGGGGGGTCGGAGTTGGTCGGACCACCAACGGAGAACCAGGAGCAGTTGTCGGCTGGACCACTTACTGGAACCTAGGGGCTGGAGACAGTAAGACCCCGATGAACAACCACGAGCAGGGGTTGGTCGGACCAGCAACGGTGACCGTGGCGCTGGCGTTAGATGGACCACCAGTGAGGGACTAGGAACAGTTGTTGATCAGACCACTGACTGGACACAGGGGGCAGGAATCCCGTCGGTCCACCAACGGAGAACCAGGCAACACAGTCTGAGTGGTTGGCCAACTGAGTTTCTCAGGGGCGAGCAGTTGTTGAGGCTGATATTGGTGTTGGGATCCATGATAGCCACGTCTCCTCTTGTGACGTCCGTGGGGCCCAGGGAAGATGGCCAGACTAGTCCCCACAAAGGAATGCAAGTTGTTGGGGGTAACTCACTGGCCAGGGCACAGGCTGACAGGCAGGCAGAGGTGGGGGTTAGCTGGCTGGTGGCTAACATGCTGGGTGCTAGAAGGTGTGAAGCAAACAGGCATAGATGCAGGATAGAAAACTGGCTGAGGACAGGTTGATTCCACTCCAAACTCAGCAAGGGAAGCAGGTGAGGAATCCAGAGAAGCCAACATTGTTCCCTTGAGATAGTCCAATTCCAACGTGAGTTTAGCCATGCCTGGAGCTTTTAGAAACCAAGGCTTTCTGTCTACAGTTTAGTCAACAGAGGCTATCGTCCCCAGTCTCTCCTGATGGTCCAGAGAACGAAGGTTACTATATGGTAACCCTAGTTCTATTAGTGCAGGTGGAGCCCTCCTCTGGACTCTATGGGTATGAACTCCTCCTATCACAAGCATGTACTCGCCCACTAAACATTTGCATACTAAAAGTAGCCGACCAATTGGACATTGCTACCGATACACGCGTAACATATAAATAGCGGTGTCACTGCTTAGCATCCGGCCACCCTTTCAGCAGATGCCAGCGGAGCAGCCATAGCTCCATCATAGAGGGCTCTGTCTGTGCTTATAGACTAGGGTTACCATAGCATAACCTTCATTCTGTCTCACACAGGCTCCGCCCTCTACTGGACTCTATGGATGCAGTGGGTGGGGCTCGATGACTGTCCACCCTGCCGCAACAATCTACAGCTCAACCCTTCACAAGGGGGTGAGTGAAGACAGGTCTGTCGCCAAACCCCTCATGACAAGAGGAGATGGCTGCTGCATACACCTTAATAGTCTAGTGTGACTGTCCCTTTTCCATCAGGCCTTGTAGGAAGGAAAGTATGGATCCCACCAAGCAGGTTATGGGATCCATCTTCCTCTCGATGCACTTTCTGCTACAAAGCCCAGCTACTTGGCTTTGTGGCAGGAAGTGGTGGAGCCTGTCCTCGCTGCCTGGATGGTCAGTACCACCTCTGCGGACAGCCCAGCATGTCTCAACCTCTCCCTTT
The DNA here is from genome assembly GCF_021292245.1 of Micropterus dolomieu. Lineage (NCBI taxonomy): Eukaryota > Metazoa > Chordata > Actinopteri > Centrarchiformes > Centrarchidae > Micropterus > Micropterus dolomieu. Next base: position 15,402,014 of record NC_060153.1, on the reverse strand, counting down.
CATGTGATAAGCCTGTAGAAATTGACCGAGCACCGGCAACGCACCTTTGGTGTCTGATTCTGCAACAGAGCCCTGTCACTGCCAGCTGCGTCACCACCCCGGCGATCAGCAGCTACCAGAATGACTGATCCTGTCTCACCCTCTCCAGCAGGGGGGCAATTTAATTGAGTGGGGGGAATGCATACAAACCGGGCATGATGGGCAAAAGCGGGGTTCTAGGAGCGGTGACTCCATCCATGGAGGTGAAGGGTCACTGGGCAGTTCTGAAGAAAAAAGGATTGTCAGATGCTGAAAAGTGAGGACACAGCTATACATTACAGACGTATCGGTAGACGTCCAATTGGTCGGCTACTGTTAGTATGCAAATTTTCAATGGGCGAGTACATGTGTGTGATAGGAGGAGGTAATACCCACAGAGTCCAGTAGAGTGCGGAGATTTTGTGAGATAGAACAGCTTAAAGCAGAAGAAAGATCTATCATACAGTTATCATTATACTCCAGAGAATGTATAATATCTGCTGGGTCCATTTGTATGTTTGTGTCTTACTGTCAGGATGGGCCGAGTGCTGAGGCAGGAACACAGAGAGTAGGACACAGATGCAGATACTTCAGCCAGAAATGCAGTGAGAGAATTTATTAACTGAAATACTCAGGCTTACATGCAATGAGAAGGAGTTAAAATACAGGCTGAGATCCAACAATGAAAGGCATAATCCAAAATGGGGTGAACACAAGACAGGC
>NC_060153.1:15399507-15401173 GCF_021292245.1 Micropterus dolomieu | reverse complement strand
TGCAGATTACTGTCTAGGCAGGTTGTGTGAAAAGCAGTAATCAGATTACTTTCTAGATATCAGGTTTAACTGTGTGAACCGCAGTAATCAGATTACTCTCTAGTTATCAGGTTTAACTATGTAATCAGATTACTCCCTAGTTAACTTTGTGAAACACAGTTATCAGATTACCTTCTAGTTATCAGGTTACACTCTATTAAACGCAGTAAGCAGATTACTGTCTTGTTGGACGGTTACACTGTGTGAAAAGCAGTAATCATATTACTCCCTAGTTATCAGGATACACTGTTAAACGCAGTAATCAGACTAATTTCTAGTTAACTTTGTGAAACACAGAAATCAAATTACTCCCTAGTTATCAGGTTACACAGTGTTAATCGCAGTAATCAGATTACTTCCTAGTTATCAGGTTACTGTGTTAAACGCAGTAATCAGATTACTTTCTAGTTAACTTCGTAAAACACAGTAATCAAATTACTCCCTAGCTATCAGGTTACACTCTATTAAATGCAGATTACTGTCTAGGCAGGTTGTGTGAAAAGCAGTAATCAGATTACTTTCTAGATATCAGGTTTAACTGTGTGAACCGCAGTAATCAGATTACTCTCTAGTTATCAGGTTTAACTATGTAATCAGATTACTCCCTAGTTAACTTTGTGAAACACAGTTATCAGATTACCTTCTAGTTATCAGGTTACACTGTTAACGTAGTAATCAGATTACTTTCTAGTTGGAAGGTCACAATGTGTGAAAAACAGTAATCATATTACTCTCTAGTTTTCAGGTTACACTGTGTTAAACGCAGTAATCAGATTACTTTCTAGTTATCAGGTTTCACTGTGTTAAACAAAGTAATCAGATTACTGTCTAGTTGGCAGGTATAACTGTGTGAAACACAATAATCAGATTACTCCCTAGTAAGAAGATTACACTGTAATCAGATTACTCTCTCTACTTATCAGGTTACTCAGGCATGTGATTGGCAAAGGGCAAAAAAGCAAAATATACTGAGACCCCCCCCACACCCCGATAAAACTGGCGGCGGCTCTATTATAGCATATGGATGGTAAAGCAGGACCCATGGCAATAACTTATTTGGTGGATGTGTTTCAGTGGGAATCAAAGACAAGTGTCTAATCCACTGTGCCTTCGCCACCTCTCTATAATAATAATTATTTTGTATTCATTTTTTACCAAGCTTCAACAGCTAAATGTGCAACATGCAGCATGAAATAATTTACTGTATAACTAATATAACTAACTTTCAAATTAGTTTAGTAGAAGTTAATAGATTATTTTTAATGAATAGGAGACAGCAGCAAAGGTTGTTGCCTGTTTAAGACCTGGTGGCCTGACTGTTAAAGAAACGTCGCGGGTTACGTATGTAACCCTGGTTCCCCGAGAAGGGGAACGAGACACTGCGTCGGTTACGACACTATGGGAACGCCTCTAGGCGTAGCAGGTCTGAACGTGAATGAAATCACTCCAATCCTATTGGCTTGTTGCTAGAACGGTAAGGTGTGACGGAATAACCGGAGGAGTATAAAGCACACCTGTACACACTCATCATTAGCTTAAACTATGAAGCAGGCGCTTCAGGCGGGGAGAGAGGTGCGGCGGGCCGACGCAGTGTCTCGTTCCCCTTCTCGGGGAACCAGGGTTACAT
>NC_060153.1:15389620-15399407 GCF_021292245.1 Micropterus dolomieu | reverse complement strand
GTCAGAAAACGCCTTACTTTTTCTGGCGATTTTGTGAGAAATTACATAACTTGTCCTGACGGCTGCATCTCTGGGGGTGTGAAGTTTGGTAAAAAGGCCTTGTTGGGTTTGCAGTTTTGCTAGCAACGCATCAGACTCCTTTGCGCGCTCTTCGTCAGTCAAATTTCTGTATTTCTCCTCATGCTTGGTGGTGTAGTGACGATTCAAATTATAATCTTTCAACACAGCGACCTGTGTACCACAAATTAAGCACACAGCATTACCTTTAATTTCTGTAAAGAAATACTTGGCAGTCCATGTCTTGTTGAAAACGCGGCATTCCTTATCAACTTTTCTTTTCTTAGCGTGAGCTGACATCTTGGGGTAATCTGGCTAGCATCACTTGTCCCTGTTCACCTACGCGCGTGTGCGCGGGAGCTGTGCGTACACACGGAAGACACAAACACAAACGTAGCGCTTTCAAAATAAAAGCGCCACAGTTGTATTGCACGCACGAAATATATTAGTTTAATTTATGTTGTAATTTATGATTGGCCTCTCGCGGGCCGGACAGGGACGTACAAAGGGCCAGATGTGGCCCGCGGGCCGTAGTTTGCCCAGGTCTGACCTAGACTATTAGCACTGGTGCCCCCCAGGGGTGTGTGCTCTCCCTCCTGGTCTTCTCCCTCTACACCAACGACTGCACCTTCAGACCCATCTGTCAACTCAACGGTCATGAGTCGGCCTACAGACGGGAGGTAGATCAGATGGCTCTCTGGTGCGGCCAGAACAACCTGGAACTTAACACGCTCAAAACTGTGGAGATGATCGTGGACTTCAGGAGGAGCTCCCCACTCTGCCCCCCATCACCATGCTCAACAGCCCTGTGTCTGCTGTGGAATCCTTCAGGTTTCTGGGATCCACTATATCCCAGGACCTAAAGTGGGAGCCCAACAATAATACCATCATAAAGAAGGCCTAGCAGAGGATGTACTTCCTGCGCCAGCTCAGGAAGCTCAACCTGCCTAAGGAGCTGCTAATCCACTTCTACACAGCCATCATCCAGTCTGTCCTCTGCACATCATTCACTGTCTGGTTTGAATCTGCCACCAAAAAGGACAGGAGAAGACTACAACGGACAGTCAGGACTGCAGAAAAGATCATCGGTGCCAACCTGCCCTCCATTCAGGACATTTCCAGAGTCAGGAAACGGGTAGGACACATCACTGCAGATCCATCTCACCCTGGACACAACCTGTTCCAACTTCTCCCCTCTGGTAGGTGCTACAGAGCACTGTACGCCAAAACCAACAGGCTAAGGAACAGTTTCTTCCCACAAGCAATTTCTCTAATGGACAGCTGGCTGACTCACAGTGTCAGGAACAATTCCTGTGCAATAACCCAGTAACTGTGTCTCTAATCAGCCACTGTTTACTGGCTACCACTTATCATTTACTCATGATTCCCTATTTCAGAGTTGTTCTTACTGTTCATATTGTCATATATTGTATATACTGCATACCAAATCCACCTACATCATGTACACAGCACCACACATAATACTTATTTACTCCTGTATCCTTTACACTCTGCTCATTGCAAGACAAAAATTACATAAAATAATACAGAATGAATATGGCTCATACATATGTGTTCTCTATACTGTAGCCTGTGTTTGATTTTATTACTGTATTATTGTGTTACTGTATTATTGTATAAGGAAGCACATCGTGAGCATTGTACAACCCAGAGTCAAATTCCTAGTACACATACCTGGCAATAAAGCTGATTCTGATTAATTATGGCTTTGTGGAGCTTTTTCGTTCACCGCAGCTCCGTCTACAGCAGTACTGTGACAATAGCTGCTCTAGAGTGCCGTCAAAGTCGCATCAATTCCAACCTGTTTCCAGACTCAGGTCGCATAAAAAAAGAAATAAAATAAATAAAAAAAAAATCAGATCCGTATTGGATTTGGACCACATATGAAAGTGGCCCAAATCCAAACTGGAAAAGATCAGATTCCATGTGACTTGGCCTGTTCACATTGTTACATAAAAATCAGATTTGGGTCACTTTGGCCTGCAGCATAGCCCAAGAGTCCAGGTGTGTGGAGGAGGTGATGTTAGGTTAATAGCATGTGTAGTTAACTGACAGACATATGCCACTGGAAAAAAAAAGGAAGTGTAACCACCAATGAGACATAATGAGCATTTTGTGCCAAGAATAGTAGCTTCAAGGAGCCCTTCTGAGAGATGATGGCTATCCTCTGCCAAGAAAAGCCACCATCAAAAAATAATGATCTGTCAGGATTGTGTAGTTGCAAAGGTTGGTGGACCCAAATGCAGGACACTGGAGCAAAGCAGGTGCAGTTCAAAAGGATTTAATTCAGGCAAACAAAAGGCGAGCATACTTACTGGCAGAGTGGCTGAAAAACAAGTCCAAATAAAACAAGGTAATCCAACAGAAATCCAAAATCCACAGAAACAGGGAAACAGGGTGACATGACGAGCAAGGCAGGCAAAACACTACAACACGAGACAGAGCGTACACACGCTACAATGACTGGACAAGGACTGAAGACACACAGCAAACATTTAACACCAGCGACTAACGAGCAGGGCGGGAGCCGTGATCAGGACTAACAAGGCAGAGAGACAGCAGGGGAAAACCGAGAGACAGGCATGCAGAGGGATTACTGGGGTAACAGACGTAACACAGGTCACTTAACACTAAACACCGTACATATCAAGATAAGATGCAACTGATCAGAATAATAAACAAACTAACTCAGACACAAACAGACAGATCGCAAATAAACTAGCACCAACAAGGAACACAGACTGAAGCTAAGATTAAACAGAACTCAGAGCAGACAACAGCACATAAGTTTACAGACCAGAAGTAAACACTAAGGCATGAATAAGGCACAGGACTGAGGACTAAGACACAGAACAAGGAACTAAGATAAGAGTCAAAACAGATACTAAGTAAACTTAAAGATGCGGATAAATAAAATAATAAACAAGGCTACACAGAGACTAAAGCAGAATGATCTAAATCAGATTAATGAAACTAGCAGAGAACATAAATTGACACCTGGCAAACAGACAGAACCCAAGCATGATGGTACACAAACTAATTCATGAGACAGGAACAGAACTGAAATCAGGAATATACCAAAACACCACTAAACACCAGCTAACAGATAGTAACCAGATATACAATAACATCAGATAGAGGACGGACACGGTAGCAAGCAAACTATAAACTAACAGCTCACAGAGAACTCAGGACAGGATCGTGACAATGATCATTTTGTGGGGCTACTTTGGAAAACCCCTAGAAGTCCAAAAATAAGTAGTTTTAAAGAGCCACTTAGACTAGACTAGAAAAACATGTTAACCTTTTTAAAAATATAATCTTATTTAAGTTTTAATAGTGTCAAATTATGCATATATGTCTTTTAAAAATACAGTTTGATCTTTTTGTGGTTCTAATGGTGAATTTTAGGACCAGAGCATTCAAAGAATATAAAAACCATGCTGTTACGAAGATTTATAGTTAAGCATAGTTAAATGTGATAAAACAAAAGTAGAATGATTGATAAAAATAAGTAAATTAGTACACTAATGTAGCCACTAGATTGCAGTAGAGGATAAGTAATTTACCATCGAACATGGAGGTAGAAGATTATGTGATAACATATTTGGGAAAAAAGGCGGGAATTGAACAAAGACACCGCCTAAGTAGGAGGAGGAGAGTTAAATAGGGGCCAGAGGACTTTGTTCAGGATGGACAACCCATTGCTTGAAGTGGGCCAGCATGCACCAGTACGCAGTACCTCGACATTTTACTCTTTGGTGTAACGGGACATTTTCTTGTGTACCGGGACTTCTCCCAAGCTGCCGGTACTCTCCTCTGCCCTCTCCATATCAGGTTCTCTGGATGCTATGTGGCGCTCAACTGTTCCCCTTCTCGCCTGCCTGCGAAACGGAGAAAGATGAGGGAAAAGAGAGGTTCGGGTGCCTTTCAAGCAGCAGTGTGCTGAATGTAGCTCTTCAGTGTCACTTTTTGTGAACCGACCAATCACAGCCTAATGGGGCAGGACATAAAAATTTTGACAGACAGGTGTCATTTACACTGAGGATGCTGGGGAATCTCAGAATCAGTATGACTTCATACGGCGCTGCGCAGCGCAGACTTATGGGCCTTTCAGACAGACTGCGACGACTGCACTGCTGTGCTGTGAAACCCATTATTTTCCATGGCTTGCACCGCGGCAAGGCGGTTTGTTGCTGTGTCGAGCAAAGCGCAAGCGCAGCACAGCACACTGCTCAGCGACCTCGCGCGCACGCCAAAGTTCTAAATAGTTGAACCCGCGGCCAATGCAGCGGAAATCACTTCCTATCTGAAAGGGCCATTAACGTGATGCATGCTAGACTTAAAAGAAGGCATGCTGGTTAGAAATTGTGTCCGACTTTTGCCGGCGCTGCAAAACATCACCATGTCACATGACATTTAAACCTCGAGGGAGCAAGGCGGCTGCAGGCTGCGGAACCACTCTATTGCCTTTTTGCAAATGCCGTGAGACCAGTCAGTCACTGATTTCAGCTTACAGCAAGCTGTTGCAGGTAGAATGTGTCCAACTTGATGTCGTCGTTTTTATACCACGCCCCTGCAGTCACCTGCAGCTCACGTTAGAACATCAAGTCAGCGAAAGTCAGCTGCTGTCATCTCGAACGCACCTGTCTCCATCACTTTTTGAAAGCTTTTGTTAAAAATGTTCTGAAAAACAACTTACTTCGAGAAATGTTAAATAACAAATGAAACAATGCACAATAAGAAAACATGCAATGAAACTGAAATATAGAAGAAAGAAATGCATTGTCCAAGAGCTGATTACTGCATTATATTCCATTATATTTTTATATTTTGAATTGTCACCTGCCACCTTAATTTTGTTTTCCTTCATATAAATAAAGACTTTCCGCCATTAATTGGTGCAGAAAATATCTCCAGAATGCAGGAAATTAAGTGTTTAACGCTCAAAGTTGTCACACCCTTAATCTGAGCCCTTATGTCTTTACAACACAAAGTGATGCAATCACCAAAACTTTATAAATGTTGAACTTGTTGTTCTGCATGAATGGTTAACAAATCAGAGAGTAACTACCATGTAAAGCATTTTTCTTGCACAATAATTTAATGAATGAAAGGCTGGCAGACTGGACACATGCGCACATAAAAAAGGTAAGCAGAAAACCTTTTTCTAATATTTCTGCATTTTAGTGTGTCGGAGTAAAGGATTCTCCACCCAGGTAAAGTTTCTGAACGCTTTCTCACTCTTGAAACTAGTTAAATCCTGGTTATTTTATAGATAGAAAAAACAAGAATAAAATAAGAAATATTGTTAAAAGTTTAACTGAATTTGTTAAAAATTAACCAAATTCATTAAATATTGAGAAGTCAGAATTGTATACAAATTAAAGGTTGTGTAATATTTCTGAGGATCTGTCGACTGAAATGCAATATAAGATCCTAAACTAAGTTTTCAGTAGTGTATAAAGACCTTACATAATGAACCTTTATGTTTTTATTACCTTAGAATGAGCCATTTTTATCTACATAACCGCGGGCACCCCCTTCTATAGAGGTCGCTGTAATTTGTCATCATGTTTCTACCGTAGTCGACAACGGACAAACAGCACTACAGAGTGCGTTTCTCATCAGGACGTTCTTCTTCTACTTGTATAATTCCAGCAGTGTAGACGCCCGTCTCTACATTAAATGCGTCTGTAGAAGAAGAAGAGGAAATAATAATAACAATAATATGCAGTCTCTGAGTAGTCTTCTGGTTTATTAGAAGTAAGAAGAGAAGCGACATTTGGACAAATCAGTGTTTCCCACAGATTGACAGCATACATGCCTTCCGAGAATTGCATGACAACGTATTAAAGTTCAGCTTTTAAATGCTATACTATTCTTTGTGGGGTTCATTAATAGTGATAAATGACCACTATATATTTTATGAACATTAAGAATCATTAATATATTATTACACTTACTAAGATTCAGCAAAAACGTGGCATTAACCGCGTTCAAACAATGTGATTAGCAAAGTGTCCTAAAAGGACCTTAATAAGTGAATGTATAATTCGGCAAAACGGATGTTGTAGGCTACCTGCCGAAATTTGCATCTACGTCTTTTCTCAGTATAAAAGAGCGTTACCTTCCGCGCGGTGTATGCAGTTCACGGCAGGCATGCACCAGCGCTGCAAAATGTCAATAGACCTCGTGGGAGCAAGGCCTGATCATTGTTCTAAGCTCACGCAGTCTACCGGAGGCAGATTGTGTCTGACTTGACAGTGCTGTTTTTATTTCCCTATCAAGTCGGAGAAAAGTCTGCCAGTTATGTGGAACGCACCTGCTGACTACCAGTTATACAGCGTGCTAACTTCAACAGTCTGCCTCCAGTAGACTGCTAAACAGCTGTGTGACTTTCTACAGAGCAATAGTTTATTTGAGGATTTTCAGTCAGGATTTAGAGCTCATCATAGCACAGAGACAGCACTGGTGAAAATTACTAATGACCTCCTTATTGCATCAGACAAAAGACTTGTCTCTGTACTGGTTTTATTAGATCTTAGTGCTGCATTTGATACCATTGACCATCAGATCCTATTGCAGAGACTGGACTATTTCATTGGCATTAAAGGAACCGCTCTAAGCTGGTTTAAGTCCTATTTATCAGATCGATTTCAGTTTGTACATGTTAACGATGAGTCCTCCATGCATGCCAAAGTTAGTCATGGAGTTCCTCAAGGATCTGTCCTCGGACCAATCCTCTTCACTTTATATATGCTTCCTTTAGGCAATATTATCAGGAAATATTCCATGAGCTTTCATTGTTATGCAGATGATACTCAGTTATATCTATCGATCAAGCCAGATGAAACTCATCAGTTAGCTAAACTTCAAATGTGCCTTCAGGATGTTAAAACCTGGATGACCTGTAATTTTCTAATGTTAAACTCAGATAAAACTGAAGTTATTGCTCTGGGGCCTAAGCACCTCCGTGACGCATTATCTAAAGATATAGTTTCCCTGGATGGCATCGCCCTGGCCTCCAGCACCACTGTGAGGAATCTTGGAGTTATCTTTGATCAGGACATGTCGTTTAAGTCTCACATTAAGCAAATTTCAAGGACCGCCTTTTTTCACCTACGTAATATTGCGAAAATCAGGAACATCCTGTCTAAAAATGATGCAGAAAAACTAGTCCATGCATTTGTTACTTCTAGGCTGGATTACTGCAATTCCTTATTATCAGGCTGCTCGAAAAAGTCCGTTAAGACTCTTCAGCTGATCCAGAATGCTGCAGCTCGTGTTCTGACAGGACCCAGGAAAAGAGATCACATTTCTCCTGTCTTAGCTTCTCTGCATTGGCTTCCAGTAAAATCCAGAATAGAATTTAAAATCATTCTTCTTACCTACAAAGCTCTTAATGGTCAGGCACCATCTTATCTTAAAGAGCTCATAGTACCTTACTACCCCACCAGAGCACTGCGCTCCCAGAATGCAGGGTTACTTGTGGTTCCTAGAGTCTCCAAAAGTAGACTAGGAGCCAGAGCGTTCAGTTATCAAGCTCCTCTCCTGTGGAACCAGGTTCCAGTTTGGGTTCAGGAGGCAGACACCATCTTCACATGGCCTAGTGCTTGCTCTTGGTGGGAACTGTTGGGCTTCTGTAAATAACATCACAGAGTACGGTCTAGACCTGCTCTTTTATGAAAAGCGCTGTGAGATAACTGTTGTTGTGATTTGGCGCTATATAAATAAAATTGAATTGAATTGAATTGAATTGAATGAATGGAATTACAGTAATGATACTGTAAATCATGATACTGTAAACAGCAACCTTTTTACAGTGTAACTGTTAAGGAAATTTATTTATTTAGCAAAGCTATATCGTTTTATAGCCTACACATATTCACTAGTTCTGAATGTTTTAATATTAATTGTGCTGGACAGCCCAGAGGAAAGCAGGCATAGTCTGCTGAAAATATATTTGAACTTTTTCCTTAATGACTTAATTCATGAAGTCAGTCATTCCTAGCTATATATATATATACACTTACCAGCGAAAGCTACTCAGCCACGCACATTGCAGCAACTCAATGCATTCAAGACAACTTGCTGAAGTTCAAACCGAGCATCAGAATGGGGAAGAAAGGGGATTTAAGTGACTTTGAACGTGGCATGGTTGTTGGTGCCAGATGGGCTGGTCTGAGTATTTCAGAAACTGCTGATCTACTGGGATTTTCACACACAACCATCTCTATGGTTTACAGAGAATGGTCCGAAAAAGAGAAAATATCCAGTGAGTGGCAGTTGAGTGGACAAAAAGTCCCAGAGTAGAATGGGCAGACTGGTTCGAGATGACAGAAAGGCAACAGTAACTCAGATAACCATTCGTTACAACCAAGGTATGCAGAATACCATGTCTGAACGCACAACATATCGAATCTTGAAGCAGATGGGTTATAGCAGCAGAATACCACTCCACTCCTGTCAGCTAAGAACAGGAAACTGAGGGTATAATTTGCACAGGCTCAGCAAAATTGGACAGTAGAAGATTGGAAAAACGTGGCCTGGTTTGACGAGTCTCGATTTTAGCTGCGACATTCAGATGGTCAGAATTTGGCGTAAAACCACATGAAAGCATGAATCCATCCTGCCTTGTATCAACGGTTCAGGCTGCTGATGGTGGTGTAATGGTGTGGGGGATATTTTGTTGGCACACTTTGGGCCCCTTAGTTCCAACTGAGCATCATTTAAATGCGACAGCCTACCTGAGTATTGTTGCTGACCGTGTCCATCTCTTTCTTCTGATGGCTACTTCCAGCAGGATAATGCGCCATGTCTCAAAGCTCAAATCATCTCAAACTGGTTTCTTGAACATGACAATGAGTTCACTGTACTCCAATGGCCTCCACAGTCAACAGATCTCAATCCAGTAGAGCACCTTTTGGATGTGGTGGAATGGGAGATTTGCATCATGGACGTGCAGCCGACAAATCTGCAGCAACTGTGTGACGCTATATATATGTCAACATGGACCAAAGTCTCTGAGGAAAGTTTTCAACACATTGTTGAAAGTATGCCACAAAGAATTAAGGTAGTTCTGAAGGCAAAAGTGTCCAAAGGTCCAACCCGGTACTAGCAATGTGTACCTAATAAAATGGCCAGTGAGTGTATGTGTCATGGTTAATATAATACTATATGATTAAGTTAGCATGATTGAAAGCACTTTTATTATTGATGGTGATAAGCTTTTTCCAGTGGCGTGAAAGCTTGTGATTATTGCTTGCTTATATTCAATAATAATGTGACTGAACTGCTTCAGATTAATAATAATAATAATAATAATCCTTATTTGTAGAGCACTTTTCAAAAACAAGTTACAAAGTGCTTTAACAAGTGTAAAGAATAATACAAAAAAAACAAAACAAGATAAGAGCATGAAAAATTAATATAAAATTAGTAAAATACAATAAAATAAAAGGGATAAAATAAAGTCAAATAAGATCGGGAAAGGCTCTCCTATAAAAGTATGTTTTAAGAAGGGACTTAAAAGAGTTCACTGACTCAGCTGACCTGATTTCCTTGGGCAGGCTGTTCCAGAGCCTCGGGGCCCTGACAGCAAACGCTCTGTCCCCTTTAGTTTTCAGTCGAGACTCTGGAACAGACAACAGACCTCTGCCCGAGGATCTCAAGGTACGTGCTGGTGTGTATGGGACTAAAAGGTCAG
>NC_060153.1:15377168-15389520 GCF_021292245.1 Micropterus dolomieu | reverse complement strand
TCCTGTCTAAAAATGATGCAGAAAAACTAGTCCATGCATTTGTTACTTCGAGGCTGGATTACTGCAATTCCTTATTATCAGGCTGCTCGAAAAAGTCCATTAAGACTCTTCAGCTGATTCAGAATGCTGCAGCACGTGTTCTGACAGGAAAAGAGATCATGTTTCTCCTGTTCTAGCTTCTTTGCATTGGCTTCCAGTAAAATCCAGAATAGAATTTAAAATCATTGTTCTTACCTACAAAGCTCTTAATGGTCAGGCACTATCTTATCTTAAAGAGCTCATAGTACCTTACTACCCCACCAGAGCACTGCGCTCCCAGAATGCAGAGTTACTTGTGGTTCCTAGAGTCTCCAAAAGTAGACTAGGAGCCAGAGCGTTCAGCTATCAAGCTCCTCTCCTGTGGAACCAGATTCCAGTTTGGGTTCAGGAGGCAGACACCATCTCCACATTTAAGAGTAGGCTTAAGACTTTCCTCTTTGATAAAGCTTATAGTTAGGGCTGGCTCAGGTGAGTCCTGAACCATCCCCTAGTTATGCTGCTATAGGCCTAGACTGCCGGGGGATTTCCTATGATGCACTGAGCTCCTCTCTCCTCTACTTTCTCTCCCTCTGTATGCAACCTCATCCCATTATTGCATGTTACTAACACAACTTCTCCCCTTTCCGGTAGTCTTGTGCTTTCTCGTCCTATCACTTCCTGCAGGTTTTCTGGCTCTGGAGCTGTGGAGTCTGGATCTGTGGCTGCAGGTCGACTGCTGCCCCCGTGTTCCTGCTCGGCGCCCTCTGCTGCAACAACTATTGTTACGAGTCCTATTATTATAATTGTTATTATAATTATTAACATTACGATTGTTATCATTAACACTACTATAAATATGTATACCATTTTTCATTTAGTCTATAGCAACACCTGTACTGTCTGTACCTCTGTGTGTGTATATTGTGTAGGCTGCCGCTGCCTCTCTCTCTCTCTCTCTCTCTCTCCCCACCCCCAACCGGTCGAGGCAGATGGCAGCATTGACAGATTTGTGCAGCGGTGTTTATGATACTGTAATGAATAAATGTGGGGAGAGTCTCCATCGCCTTGACACTTGAATGGAAGGATTCTTGTAGTGATGACTGATTACTCTCACCTGTGTTAGGGGGAGGGGAGAATCAGATGGGGATAAAGGGGTGTGTTGAACAGGCTGACAGGGCCTGAGAGAGAGACTGAACTGTTTGGTCTGTGGCTGTGGTTTTTGGCACGTGGCGGGAGGGTGCTGTTCGCAACTTTTAGTGTTTCCGGCAGGGGTTCTGTTCCTGTGTTAGGAGGGGAGGCACGCGTTTCCTTTAGGTAGAGAGGGATCGGGATCTAGTAATGGAATGCATGGAAGCTGCACGAGCCCGCACACCCTTCCACGGCAAAACGCCAATCCAAGCGGGGTGTCCACAGCCAGGGTCTTGTATGTTGTCTTGTCAAGAGTTTTGTGTCTTAGTCTTATGAGTTATCTTAAATAGGTTTTAGTAAATTGACACCCGTTAGGTGTCCCTTTGCAAAACAGGCAACCCCTCGCTGGTGGCAAAGGGGGCCCTCTGCCTCTCCCTATTGGTAGAAGTGGTTCTGACCAGCTTGTGGTTTGGAGTGGTCCTTATTAAATGTGGTGCATTTTTATATGGTGTCTCAGTAGTTTGCAGTGTACAGGTTGCAGTGCATTTTGTAGTGATTTTCTTAGTGTGTGCAAGGTTCCCTTGCAGTGCTGTGTCATAGTGTGGTAGGACGGCTCTGTGGACTATTAGGGGTTGACCTTTGTGAGGGCTCTCTGTGTGCAGTGTCCCTTTTTTAGATGAATTTGTATTTCCAATAAAGATTGTATTTTGTATTACATTCCTGTCTCTGTGGTTGTGTTCTCTGCCTCTGATGCCGGACCAGACCGGGTAAACAAAGGAGGTGGCAGCGTTGTGCTGCCTTAAAATCTTTAATAAGCAAAATTTATTACAAAACCAACCATTTAATTCACATAGGGGTCTGTTGTCCCTGTTTGCGAGAGCGAGGGGGAGAGAGAGCGACCGACCAACCAAGAGGATGTGCGGAGCGAATATGCGCTGCGAAGCGCTGCAATCAAAAACGATTTTAAAATAGGTCGCCAAATTTACTTGGGCAGCTATTAATCTACCTGGGCGGCCCGCCCAAGTAAAGCCTATGTGTGGGAAACACTTCCAGGGTATATACAGGAATCCTGAAGTAAAATTCAATACCTTTTTAAGACCTTTTCAAGACTTTTTCAACATATTTTAAGACTGCTGCGCCACTCTGAGGTGTAACTGATTAAATCAGCCACATACCTTTAAAACGGACATCTATGAGGTTTTAAAAGGAATTTCACTATATTTATAACATGTTTATTGCCTATATGTCATCAGGTTGTAACGCCACCTAAAAATTGAGGCATTCACCAACTTTCTCAGTTGCCTATAACAGCCTGTATGGGCCAACTGTTTTCTATGTGAAGGACTGGTCAGATTTCCTGCGAAAAGCAACTGTCTTACATAAGCTATGACGTTTATGTACGCAATATTACAGCAAATCATGTGAAACATAGTGTAATTTTGTTGTTTTAGTTGGTTTAAACTAGATAATGTGAGCTTGCCTGCAATATGTGTGATAACTTTCACCATCCACTTGATCAATACAACAAAATTCAAATAGGCCAGGAGGGAACAAAGATGAAGAGAATAAACTGAGTGATGAATAATGTAAGTAGTGTCATCAGTGTAGCACAGGCACAACCTGGAGGAGGAACTAGTCTAAATGACTGTATTAGTATAACATTAAATTGAAAGTATATTGTTAATTTAATAGTAAACTGTAAGTTTGATATTAATATATTCATTATGTTACTATATCCAATATAATTTTATATAATGGTATATAACTTACCACTAGTCTAATATTAATTCGAGTTACAGCTGTTTTAGTTTGGGGTTTTTTATTCATTAACTATGTGCAAGAAAAATGCTCTAGGCTACATGATAGTCTCCAACCTTGATTTTGGGCAGGCTACTCTATCTAATCTAATCTGTTTATGCAGAACACTGAGTTCAAAATGTATAAAGTTTGTTGCAGAACTTCAAGCTTATTTTTTAATGGAAAAAAAAAAAGTGACATTGACAAGATTATCGGCTTTATGAAAAGTTGAATGTGTTTCAATAAAAGGCACCGATTTAACTAAATAGCCAGCTAACGTTAGCCAAACCCACACGCTCCTTGGATTTTCCCTGTTGTCTTCCATTTTACCGATTCCGCTGCTGGTGGCGCATCTCGCTCTTGTTTTTGGCTGTTCAAAGTGGCCACAGAGCGACCGGCCAACGGGGTTACGTTACTACTGATCGCCACTCCGACTATGTTTTGGACGATTAGCATTGCGGGTCCAGCGGAGTGGGAGAATACGGTCGGTTGTATTCGTAAATCATTTTCCGGTTCGCACGGATCTATTTTTTGGAGCGTTTAAGAGTGAAATAGGTGCACAGTAGATTCCTGCGCCTAACGTTACAGAAAGCAATCACAGTCGCTACTCACTGCCTGTCTAGTATTTTTGGCTATGTATTATAAAGAAATACGTTCACCTACACTTCTAGCAAACAAACTTTTGTACATACAGGATTTTCACATTGAAAAAAATATCTTCAAAATTTAATACCTTGACTTTTTAATACTTTTTAATGGACTTAATTTTCGCAAAATTGATTTATTATCTTTTAAGACTTTAAGACCCCGCGGGCACCCTGACTTCAAATGAATGAGCACACCTATATACCATGAAGTCAGAGGAGTCGGGACAGATACAGCTGACGGCAGAAATCACCGATGTGTATTTCCCAGATGGAAGGCTATAATGTGAGACAGATGTTTTCAAAGCGAGCTGAAGTTGTCTGTTTTCTGCTGGACAGGTAATTAACTTAAGTTTGTTAGACTTTAGCGATGCAAATTGAAGCTGGACATAAGCACCGTTTCCCCTGACAATATGTACAGTAGTTGGATAAATTTCATGTCGCCTTATTCTCCAGCCTGTGGGTTGGCTTAAGTTAACGAGACAATCAGCTCATCAGTAATGTTAATTGGCAATAAAACTGTAATGTTGGTCAAGTGACCAATAATGAATACTTTCCGAATTTACATTAAAAAAACGGTTTTTTTGGATAGTGCTTCCCCACTGTGGACACAAATGTGTAATTTGTACTTTCACATGCTAAATGTCCATCAAAAACGTTGGACTGTTTTACCACAAACTGAAATGATGGCTATCAATACTACTTTGTGTTTCTGTTGTATTTTAAAACATTTAAAAAGACATTTTGGAAAGATTTGCAGATTGCTTATCCAATTAAGCAAAGCAAGAGGAGCCTTGATCCTCACCTGACAATGCCTTTGTAAACTTCATGTATTACAGTATGTGGTTTATAATGGACTGTGGTACAGAAACAGTGAGTTTACACTGTCCTGTTATCTGTCAGTGGTCATACTTTATGCACTAGATATGTTAGTCCAGATGAGCCAACCCTCCCAAGTTGTAAAATACTGCATTACAGGAGTATGAGACATCATGTAGCACTACATTTTTTTGATGTGGCTGTTGTTTATTAATGAACAAGTAACAATAATATAAAAAAAAAAAAAATACATATGGTTTTACTGAATAATTACGTAAATATAATTTCTTCATATATCTATCTAAAGAAACCTGATTTCTTGAAACTTACACACTGAATCTTTAAGAAATGCTGGTGTGTCACAGATTGGTGCTAATGTATGATTGATGCAGGCAGGAGCTCCGAATGAGTGTGGAGGTAGTGTAAAACGCATGGATGAAATGGTGCTAAATGTTTGTGTGTACTGCATGATAGACTATTTGCGCTTTGTGTGTCTAACCAATTTGCTATAAGTATAAATCTACAGAGGGGCAGATTAAAAGCACTGGTGTTGCTCTGGTACAGGAGAGGAATAATCTGTTCAAGCTTGGTAGTGCATGCTCATTATGGTTGATGAGTAAAGGATTTAAGTTAAAGATTTAGAAGAGAAAAAGAGTAATACACAGGCACTTGGCAGCTGGCCAATAGAGGGCGCTAGGGCGCTGCCCTCCCTGGTGGTGGAAAGTGTTCTTTTTAAAATAAACATGTTTTAAATAAACAATAATTACTTTTTTAAGCATATGTGTGTTTAAAATACACAATAACTTGTAATATATAAAATATAGACTAAATAATTAAAATAAATAGTTATGTTTGGGGGCAAAATTAGCTTCCTGTTCATCCACTGATCTTTTCTGGGGCGCTAGAAATATTGCCCAGGCAGTACAGCCATGTACAGCAGCACAGCCAATGGCTGATAACGTTTGATCAGCGACGTCTGTGGATGATCCTGCCAAAGTTTCAGGTCGATTGGCAAAACCGTCTGGGACGAAAAATAGGTTTTTGAGAAAAGTGATAAAAAGTCACATAATTTGACATTTTTAGAGCAGAAGACCATTGAAGCAAATATACAGATGAATCCAGAGATTACAACAATGAAATAAGTTTGACTCTAAACAAAGCTGTTTTCAAGATAATTGCAAAAACATAAAGTTGATTGTTATAGCGCCACCATGAGGTCTATGAGGGCAATTTTTTTGCCTCAATAATGGGTGCAACCTACCTGCAAATTTTGGTGAGTTTTCATCCAGCAGTTTTGGCTGCCCAAACACTTTTAGTGGAGAAAAAGAAGAATCAGAACAAAAACAATAGTATAAGTAAAAGTTATTAATAATAATACAAATAACAAGAAAAACAGAATTGGAATACTGTTGTCACCACCGCCCCCACCACTGCAAGTGACAATGTACATAGTTTTTGAGCAAGCAGCATCTGGAAAAAATTAAGAGACCACGGCAAAATTATCAGTTTCTATACTAATTTTCAAAGAAAAATGTTGTCATTTAGATGATTTATTTTAAGAAAATGACAACTAGTCAAAATAAAAAAAGGATGCATTGTTTTCAAACCTCAAAAAATTGCAAAGACAACAAGTTCACATTAATTCTTAAACAACACAATACTAATATTTTAACTTAGGAAGAGTTCAGAAATCAATATTTGGTGGAATTAGCCTGATTTTTAATTACAGCTTTCATGCCTCTTGACAAGTCTTTCACATTGCTATTGGGTGACGTTATGCCATCCTGGCGCAAAATTGAAGCAGCTCAGCTGTGTTGGATGGCTTGTGACCATCCATCTTCCTCTTGATCAAATTCCAGAGGTTTTCAATGGGGTTCAGGTCTGGAGATGGGCTGGCCATGGGCTGGTCTTGATGTAAATGTAAATGCTCTATATTTGTATACCGTCTTTCTATTCTTTTTGACCACTCAAAGCGTTTTTACACTAAATCTGCATTCACCATTCATACACTAAGCCTACATGCAAACAGAAACTAACATTCACACACATTCATACACATTCATACACATGTAGCCTGGAGGAGGAGTTGGTCTGTTGTCTGTTGCTTGACCTTGTACTTATGAACTGCCGTCTTTGAAATTTTAAGGATGGAAGCAACCTGATGCTCACTGTATCCTTCTGCCAAAAGCCAGATTTGAACCTTTCTTTTCCTCACTCAAAATTTTTCTTTTCAACTCTTTTGGCATGGTCAATTGTTCCTTTTTTGTTCAGATTACTTTTGAGGTACTACTAGTCCTGTTTTTGCCATCCAGCGGTCTGATTGCAAGGTGATCACTTAATCAGTACCTCATTAAGTAGAATGAGGTGTGCCTGTGTTGGAATTTAACAGCCACCGGAATACAATGGCTGCCAAACATGTAGAGATATTGATTTAAGACAAATATGGAGTGGTCTCTAATTTTTTCCAGAGCTGTATATTTAATAAATAAATAAATAAATAAATAATAAAATAAAAAAGACTAAGTGGCTATGTGTACATGTACACTCACCTATATATAAACACGTATGCATACATATAAACATACACCTATATATATATATATATATATATATATACACACAACATGCACATACATGCACACTTGTAAAAAAGGTCACACATATCTATTATGTTATGTTATGTTATGTATATATAATAATAATAATAATAATAAAAACATCATATCATAATTTTGTCTAGATAATAATGTCTGAGATAACAGAAATAGTAGTCATAACATTATTAATAAAATCAGGTTTGATGTAGTGATATAGATGGTAGCAGCAATAGCAAGAAAATGGAGTGTAAACAAATAACATAAATAAATTAGCATGAACTGAGTCAAAGAAAAGCAGCTCGATACAGCAATAAATAAATTATTCTTTCTATTCCCCCTTATTTTTCCTTGTCCTCCCTTCTGCCTAATGTTTCCCATTTCCCTGATGATAGAAGATATTGTTAAAACACACTTTGTGTCTGATATAGTTGGTTGATCAGGCAAAAACAATGGAATCAGGATTGAATGAATTTAATAAGTGATGTCCAGGTTGAGTGTGGGTCTATTGGGATGTTGGTGATGGGGTCAGATAAGTTTTCCATAGATATGTACTCTATCAGTAAGTTTTTCCAATGTGTTATATGTATGGCGGTCCTTGTTTTCCAGTTCATGAGGATGATTTTCTTGGCGATAGTTAGGCCACAAGGAGTAATCTATTGTTTTCCTTGTTTTCCAGATTGATTGTTGATATGTCTCCCAGTAAGCAGAGGGAAGGTGATAGTGGGGATGTGGCAACCCAGGAAAACGGATAATGATGTAGTGTCTTTCCAAAATTGTTTAATTGGTGTGCAGTTCCAGGTGGCGTGAATATAATTATCAGGGTTATTTTGTGCGCAATGTGAACAAGTTTTGGATGTGAATCCCATTTTAAACAATCTTTGCCCAGTGTAATGAATTCTGTGGAGTACCTTATATTGTATGAGTTGTAGGTTAGCATTCTTTGTCATGAAACAGATGTTTTTGCAAATTTGGCTCCAGAAGTCGGCATCAGGGGTGATAGATAAGTCTATCTCCCATTTATTTGATGGTATGGATATTGTCTTGTCTGATTGTGATATTCCAGTTTACCTTATCCAAAGCCTTTTAAGTATATTATGGTTCTTGCTTCTTGTAATGATGAGTAATGCATTAAGTTAACCAGATGATAACTGAAACAAAAGACAATTCTAAATTTCCAGCTAATTTTGACACAGCCATAATTTCACTCCTCATAAAACCTAATAAAGATGCAAT
This sequence comes from Micropterus dolomieu, assembly GCF_021292245.1. Taxonomy (NCBI): domain Eukaryota; kingdom Metazoa; phylum Chordata; class Actinopteri; order Centrarchiformes; family Centrarchidae; genus Micropterus; species Micropterus dolomieu. The sequence continues at coordinate 15,381,284 of NC_060153.1, read as the reverse complement.
TTTACAATCAAGTTACCGCCCCATATCTCTCATCAATGTAAACATAAAAATCATCAGCAAAGCACTAGCCCACAGAGTACAAAAGTCATCGCTTCCATAATCCATCCAGATCAAATTGGTTTCATTAAAGACCAACACGCACACAGCAACACACGGAGACTGTTTAAAAAGTGGAGCTATTATGGGCCAGACATATTTATAGAACTCACCAGGGAAGCCATCCGTTCCAGGTGCTTTAGTATTAGGCTTAAATTTGAGTTGAGTTACTGATGAATGAAGTAATCTGGTTTGATTTTAATTAAATTGTGGTAAATCAATACTATTAAGAAATGAGTTGATGTCCTCTTGACTTGGGTCAATTTCTGATGAGTAGAAATTGCTATAAAATTTTTGAAAGATTTCATTTATCTCATCTGGTGAATTGGTAGGCGTCCCTGCTGAGTCCTTAATGATAGAGATTTTTCTTTGTTTTTGTTTGATTTGATTTGTCACGTACTTACCACATTAATTTTTGGGGTGGAAATGTTCTTGTCTGAGCCTTTGTATCATAAATTGAGTTCGCCCATTCACAATTTCATTTAGCAGAGATGTATTTTTTCTTAATTCATTCTGGTTATCCTCTGTCGGGTTGGTTGTATTAATGTTTTCAAGTTATTAGATTTTTTTGTTCCAGTTCAGCTTCTTGTTTTTTTTACTTGAAAGAATTATATTATTTTTCCGCTTAGAACAGCCTTTCCTGTTTCCCACAAAAGAGTTGGAGATGACCCAGGGGAATCATTTATTTCTAGGAAAGATCTCCACTCTCTTTTGATTTGGCTGTCAAAATCGGGATCTTGAAGAAGAGAAGTATTAAAGCGCCAGTCAGCAAACTTTTGAAATGTTGAACTAGTTCTGCATAAATGGTTATGATTATGGCAAGTTACTAAGCATTAACGGGGGCTAAAACGTAAATGGAGAGCACTGGAACCAATTTTTTTCCACTTCAAGCAAGTAAATGTACTTAGTTCAACAACTGAAGAGTACATTTATTATAAGTTTGTTACTAAAGAGAATTTACCAGGTTTCAGATTTTGATGGAAGTGTAAACCAAGTATAGAGAAAGTGAGAGAATGCAGTGTAAAATACAGTTCACCGTTACTGAAATGTTGCTGGGACCATTGTTGGTATTTGGATTAAATGACAAATAAATTAACATTTGTTTTTTCAACATGATCAAGGCAGGTTTGGGTAATGAGAAGTGATCCGGGATGTAGCAGATTAGCCATTTATAGGCTGGTATGAACTAATAATAATTTCTCACTACAAAAAATAACATCAGCTGACATAATAACATCCATGCTTTAAATAAGAAAAACGTCTTTTAGAAAGATGTATTGGTTGCATTGTATTCTCTAAGTAATCAATCTCCAACTAAACCTCACAGTTGACAATTTTATTTTAATATCTGAGCACTGCGTAACAATAGAGGGAGCCATTGCTTTCTTTATTGAAACAATTTGCTTGACAATTGTTGCAGCAGCCCTTCTTTACTGTAGCATCTCTAATTCACAATCCTATAGAGGGACCCACCTACACATCTCTCTCTCCGTCTCTCTCTGTCTGTGGCTTTCTCTCTCTCCCTCCTCCTCTCTCTCTAGAGGTGGGGGATGAGAGCAAGCGAGTGCAGTTTGAGTTGTGCTCTGCGCTCTATACCAGCCAGAGGTGTGTTTCGACTCCACGCTCTGTATCTTTGGGTAGCAGCACCCCACCACGCAGCCAGCCTGAATGCCATGTCTAACAGCTGTGTTGGCAAAGGGTTACAGCTCATCTGAAGGGAAGGTGGCTTCTTGCTTTGAGGAGGACAGAAGATAAAAAAGAAGACTGACCAGTTGCAGAGAGAGGGGGATATAACTGACAGCCCCCCTCGCCTCACAAAACAGAGCAAAAACGGAAGGCTTTGGAGTATTCCATTTTTTCTTTCGTTTTATATTTTTCTTATTCCTCATCGCGGTGCTGGGAGGTGCTTCATCTTTTCATATAGTCTCTCTGTCCATCATTTGCCTTCTCATCTATTTCTCCATCTACCTGGTGTATAATTTCCTCTATTTATGAGTGAGAAAAAAGAGAAAGCAGGGAGGAGTTTTGTTTTCATTTTTGTCCTTTCTTTCCTCCTCTCCGCTCTTCCCTCCCTTTCACCAAACCATCTCATACCTGTCAGTCCCTTATAGCCATTTCATCTCTTAACTGCTGCCATCAGTTCATCATCCACCATCCTACACCTCTTTCTATCTCTAAAGTCTGATGTTATTTGAACTTGGATGAATTTTCTTCAAAGACAACTAAAAAAATCCTCATGAATGACTCTTTTTTCCCCCCCCCTTTCCTTCTCTTTTGGTCCCTCCACACCCATTTTCTTTGCATCACACTCTTGCGGGATTCTTAAATGTTACTCTAGGTAGGTTAACTTTCGTTTAGTGTCTGTCTATCTGTCTGTCTGTGTGTATTTGTGTGTGCTTTACGTATACATAAAACACACATCAACACACACATGCACTCGCACACTAAACTATGCCTAAAAAGACAGTGTTCTGTGAGTCAATATTGGTCTGGTCTCCTCCTCATCTGTTCTTCTCATCATGGCAACGTGTGCCCATTTTTAATTGTTGTCTTTGAGAAATCTTTTTATCTGTCCACTTGTCATGTCCCCTTTTCCATTTGATAAAGACATCAATTTGTTTTGCAACCTGTTGTGAAGAAACATTTTGTTTAGTCCTAAGGGAGAATGAAATTCATTTACAGGCACTTTGGCGTCCTTTTTATTTTTGATGTCAATTTGGCAAAATTAAAAAATTTTGTGTAAACTACATGAGATTCTCTTCATGTTATTTATTGAGCTGCATTCAAAGTTTGGAGCTAATGGCCATCTCAAGTCATTAAGAGTGTATCTCATTTCATGCTTGATTTGTGTTCATTTTCATTCTGCCAGTCCATCAGCAGCCATTAGTTCTTTTTACTGACCCTTCTCACACAATCCTCCCAACACACACACACACACACAACCCTAAAACCTAAATACCCTCCTTATTATCATCAAAATATTTTTCAGAATTGAATCCTCGTGCTTCTGCATGTTTTCAATTTTCGCTTCCCTCATTTTGGTCAGTTTTCATCCAAAACTGGCCATTTTTCATTTCTGAAGCTCTTCCCCCTCCACTTGTATTCATTCTCGTCCTCCTATCAGGCAAGAGAGACCAGTTGGCATTAGTTGGATGCCAAACAGTGGATTAAGTGGGTAATGCCTTGCGGTGGATTTGAGGTATAATCGACAGTGTGCAGGTTGTCAATAGAGACAGACTGATAGACAGATTAAACATAGATAGAATATAACATCCCATCTCATCACTACCCCTCTCTTTTGCTCTGTCACATTTTCCTTCTTTCTTTACGTTGTATTTGATGCTTCGTCTCTACTTGTCAATGACACACCTTTTTGGGAGCGCTGTTTTAAAGCCACTGCTAGATTATTTGTTTTTAGCCTATATATCCATGGACATCTACCTAAAATTGACTGTGCGCTCAGCATTAAGGTGAAAAATTACACCCAGTAGCGTAGGCCCACACCAGCCACTTTAGTCTGCTTTCCCCTTTTCTTATGGACTGATAAAGTGGCTTAATAAATACCTCTTTCTTGACTGTTCTGAGAGTGGGATGTCATCGTGAAGGAATATGAAGGACCACTCGTTTTGCTCTGTCTTTGCTTTTGTGTCTCAACTCTGCTCCTCTGTAAAACATCTCCACTACAGTCTATAAATTATGTGTTACAGAAAAGAGTTAATTAGGTGAGTAGTGAATTAATATAGCACCCACTTCCTCTTCGCAACTAAGTGTATGCACATGCATGTACAATAGTAGGTGTGTGCACTGAATCTGTGTGTGAGTGCAAACGTACAGCTAATCAGGCAGTGTGTGTATGGGTGTGTGTGTGTGTGTGTGTGTATGTGTGTGTGAGTGTGAGTGCAAAAGTACAGCTAATCAGGCAGTGTGTGTGTGTGTGTGTGTGTGTGTGTGTGTGTGTGTATGTGTGAGTGTGAGTGCAAAAGTACAGCTAATCAGGCAGTGTGTGTGTGTGTGTGTGTG